>NW_027223329.1:398195-720421 GCF_030449975.1 Polyergus mexicanus | reverse complement strand
AAAATATTGCCGCCACGGGACAACCTCGACAATCGTTGCAACGAGGAGGAAAAAAAAAAAAGAGAAGATGTCGCTCTCTCTCTCTCTCTCTCTCTCTCTCTCTCTCTCTCTCTCTCTCGACCGACGCGCACCTTGATAGTCTCGAAAGATTGACACGGCGCATGTTACTTTCGAGAGATGAGGGTGTTGGGAAAGGAGGGGGGGGGGGTGGTGGGAGATGGGGATCGGCACTCTCTTTCAGATATCCGGAAAAATTGACTCTTCTCTCTTCATAAGTGATGCCGAGTCGGGTCCTGATAGCGTGATAAATCCTGATTTCAATCACTTTTTGATAAGCGCGTGCTCGCGTGGATTTAATCGACGGTCGGCGGATTTATATGCGCCTGTAATCGAGTTTTCGTCGAGTACATTTTAAAGCCGGGGGAGTTTCATTATCGCTCGTTTTTCACCGCGTTACCTTTCGCGTTCCACACATAATGGTGCGAGTTTGTCGCATTAATGAGTAGCAGACGCCATTGTTTACGCGCAATTGAAAGCTTTAGATTTCATTTTATAAAGAGCCATTTCGATGTATCCCATACAAGTGTACTCAATTGATATTACGACGTATATGCGCACATGAATTTTATAAAATAAATTGAATCTTTCAGAAGAGTTACTGATATACTGAATAATCGATATTCTGTTCTCTAGTTCCAAGACAGAAGCGTAAAAAGTAACCGCGTATTTGAACGAAGAAAATTTTTCTTTTCCTATTTGTACGCGTAATCGCGAAACACCTGGTTATTTTAATCTTAATATGTTGTTATAGTTTCTAGTATTTTTCCAGATTAGCAGATATCTCCTTAATCTTGATTTTAAATGTAATACACTCGTTCGTAACTTTTCGTAATTTAACGTAAAGTATATATACACACCATCCGTTATAGCATTTTTTAATTAAAATTTCCTCGATTCTAAACGAAGAACAAAAATAAGAAATATCAAAATAATGAATTATAAAATTCTTAGTTTCTTATCCGTATTTTCTTCGATTAAATAATCACGATTTTTATAAATAACAGAAATATACATATATATATATATACACACACACGCGTCGATCTTTTATAAATAACATTTATAAATTTCTCGTGTATGAAACTCGATAAAAAAATATCTCGCCTGGCACAATTTAAAAATGCCAGAGAGCTATAAAAAATTATCGTCGTATATATATATACATACATACCAAAAAAAAAAAAAAACGAAGATTGCACATTTTCCGAGTCCATGCATATATTTAGAACACAACACGAACGCTTTTGGAGTTAATTAGTGCATTAATATTTTTTTCGCGCGAATAATCGTATAACGGTCGGAGATGCCCTTCTTTGCTTGTTTCTGCTCCTGTTTCAATTTTACCGCACAACGCGCGCGTTTCGTACACAATTACACGCGGCTTCGTGACCATCGTGTAGTATAGGAAAGTTCGGCCGTGTGGGCGAACCGAGTATGATACCGTGAACAAGAGGCCCCCCCCCCCCCCCCCCCCCCCCCCCCCCCCCCCCCCCCCCCCCCCCCCCCCCCCCCCCCCCCCCCCCCCCCCCCCCCCCCCCCCCCCCCCCCCCCCCCCCCCCCCCCCCCCCCCCCCCCCCCCCCCCCCCCCCCCCCCCCCCCCCCCCCCCCCCCGTCCCGGAGTAAACTTGGATCTACAACCTACCAAGTTTCTCCCACCGATATTACGAACGCAGATGGATCGAACAGCGCCGAGCGCGGAAAACACGTTCGCTTTGATAAAGATGTACCCACTCTCTCTCTCTCTCTCTCTCTTTCTCGCAAAAGTAAAATTGTGATATTTCGTTGGACGCGAGCCATTTTTGCGCCATCGCGTCGCTGTGGCGTCGTGATCGTAAAATCACAGATTTCCGTAACAAAATGCTATGCAAACTGCGCGCACGACGGCCGTAATTATGCGCGCTCTCTAACGATTATTGCCGGGACGCAACTCCGTTACCGAGATTACGAGGTTGCGTCGTAACACCTGTCTAATGCTCGCGACCGCTACATCGTCATGTAAAGTAATTCTTGTTTCGCCAATTTCTCCGCGACGCGAACAATGGTCCCGTTCTTCTCATCCGTCTCTACCGTTCTCTTTCCTTTTCATTCTCTCTCTCTCTCTCTCTCCTTCTCTGCCTTTCTCTGTTCCCCGCGAACGGTCCTCGTCGCGTCGAGCTACGATAAAAAGGACGCTGGACGCGACATTGTGCGTAAAAACCGGTACGGGGAGATGGATCGTTGTTTCGCTGAGAATCTTGGGCCCTGTCGCATCGTAATTTCCGTCGCGCTAATCATTCGCCACCACCAAACCGGATTTCGCCGGCTCGTTTTCCATATCGTTACTGTGCCTTATTAATTACGGCGGTACTTGGCATGCATATTCCGCGGTGTAACGTTAATTAATTTCCCCGAGAGCACGAGAATTAATGTCAAAGGGAGAATGAAAACGTGGAGGGCAATTGCCGACGACGATGACGACGACGACGACGACGACGACGACGACGACGGCGGCGGCGGCATTTCCGTTGTAAATATTGCACAGAAGCTCGCGAAAGGGATCGTTGAGACTCGCTCTCTCTCTCTCCAAAGCAATTGTTCGATAAAGATTCATTAATTTGCGAGATTTCGGAGCGATCGATTGCGACGAACTGCTCGTTCATTAAATATTCCAATTTAACATGTTACCGTCCCACATTGCCGTATTGATTCGCGTTATGAAGATTGAAAAATTTGTCTGTAATGTTTGACATTATTGAATTGTTAGCGAGCTACATTAGTTTTAATTCGAATAATAAAGTATTATTAATTCAAATCAGACACGATTGTTTAATTTTAATTTCTTAAAAATACCGAGCGGTTGGCGTTTCTCCGAGAAATATCTCCTTAAGTAAAGAAGATTTTGCACGAAGTACTTATTTTCCATAAATGTAAATATACTCTGGAACGAGTAAATATATTAGACCTAAAAGGTTTATTTTCCCCGGCGTACGAGAGTTCTCCCTTTGTACAAATAAATGCACAAATATATATACTCAGTTATTAATTAAAGCGGGCCCATAAGAGAAGTAGAGAGTTTCCTCTCTATTTTCTTTAAAATTTACGCTAACGACGTTAGTTTTGTTTCCACGGTTCCTACCATCGCATTGTGGCTATCTCCACCGCGCGATCTCATTTCGTTTCGCACTTCGTTCCTCTCTTGAAACTTTGTATTATGAGTGCTTGTGAATTCAGCTTGAAAGATCAATCGAAACTTTCTTCGCTTTTATTCGCTCGCCGCATCAAGAGGAGCTATCGAGATTTCTTAAATTTTGTAGTTAGAAATTCTGTTACGGCTATACGCTTGGACTATCGAATTAGAAAGGAAATATTGAAGTCGAAGCCCATCATTTTCTTTCTTTCTCTCTCATAATAATTTAATTTCGTTGCAACTTTATTCCGCGCGCGTGTGTATGTATCGCTAGTTCCATCATTTCAATGCAATTACTAGCGATTCTTAAACGTTAAGAATATATATTGTATGTCGTCTTAGATTTTGTTCTTTCTTTTATTTGAAAAGTATACGCGCGTATCAAGTATTAGTTCAATTAGGGTGGGAACATTAAATAAGGACGACGTATACACGTAGGAAGAAAGTATAAGCGGGAAGAAAACGCCGCGGGGAATGTGTATTAAAAAAGTATCTAACGGACCGAAGACACGCACGCAGTCCAAAGTGGAACGAATGGAATGAAAATTACACAGTGGATATATAATAAAGCGCAGATAATACGGAGATCCGAGCGTAATTTCGTCCGCGGGCTCAAAGACCCTAATGACGGTCTATTCCCATTGCGAATAGCAGGAATATCGCGTTTCGACTTTTCGTATCCAGCGCATTTTTTTTTTTTTTTTTCCAGCATTCGCCTCCGCGATACCTTCAAAATATTCACGGCATTTTTCACAATTCGATTATATCCGGAAACGGCTATTTCGCGCGTGTAATTTCTTTTTCCTCTTTCCGGATCCAGTCGTGCGCTTTTTGTATATTCGGTCGTCTCTATCTTTTATATTATTTTCATATTGAACGCGTTGCCATCGCAAAAATAGGAGTACTAGAGATGTAGAGAGATCGGATACGCTACTTTACAAATTTCTGACGAAACGAAAACAGCAAAAATATATTCACCGAGAAAATATAGAGATATTTAAAAATTTCATCATTGTTTTTATAAAAGTATGCTTTGTTCTTATATCTTGCAGTCATCTGTCTGCTTTTGCGTGACGTATGAATAAGCTAGTTTCTCTTGAAAAATAGTACTCTATATTTTCCGCCTTTTCTTTTATTCGTCTAACTAGAAAAGAGAGTGCGTGGATAAATTTTAAAATATAATAACGTAAATAGGGATGGAGATTTTTCCCTTTTTTTTTTTTTCGAAGGTCGGTTGAAAGTTCAAACATAGAGAAATTCTAGAAACCCTCGATAATATTATGAAATTACTCCATAACCGGGCGCGTATACCTCTCGTGCAGCTCACAAAATTATGCGGTTGTTTTTCGCCGGGTTCACCGGCGTTCCCGCCGCGAATCATCCGTGCGCGTTATTTTTTCACGCTCGATGTCCTTCGGGCAAACGTCTTGTTACCTTCGCATTGTTGCCGTAAAACGAGAATGTTATGATAGGCATTACGCGCTCGCTCCATTTTACGGATTTCCGAGGAAAGGAAACCGAGCGAGAGAAAGACAGCTTCTCTTTCCCTCCCCTTCTTCGCAATGGCATCGAATCCCACTCACGCTTATCTTACTTACAATGGACGAAGAAAATTCTGCTGCCTTGCTCTTTTCAGGCGCCACGGCCGGACTGACATTACGGTGACAGGTAAGAGAGACGGCAATTGAAATAACAAGAGAACGTTAAGGAAGAAGCCGGGCATGAGAATGGCCGACGTGGGGGCCTGGCCGCCCTCTTGCTACAGAGACCGACAGTCCTCAAGTTTCTTTGAAAAGAGAGAATCCGCGCCGCACCCGGTCTTTCCGTCCTAGATACATAGGATGATTGCGGGGGGAGAGGAGTGTCATCGAAAATTTTGTCCCTTTTCAAACCGATCTCGCACAATGCGATCGGGGCCACGATACGTTCGCATTCCTTTTACGCGAATACCGTCCTATTCGTAACTTCGGGTCTTGGTCAGATCGATTGTTCGGCAACGATCCAACGATCGATCCCTGGGGATAGTAAGTTGTTTTCGCAAACTTCTTTTCGATTCTCATTTTCATGACTTTTTCATTAGCTATAGAATACGAATTTTTGTAGACTTTTAATTAATATGAAAGATAACTGAAATTGTGTGAGAGCAAGGATTAAATATTATTTAAAAATCAAATTTTGAACTTTTTCTTCCATATAAGAAGTAGAAAAGTATTTTGTTAAATAAGTTTCCTGAAAGTAAGATATTATTTTATATAATCATTTTTTAAATAAGCTTTCTCTCTCTCTCTAAATAAAATAAAATTGTCATCATTTGTTATATTTATATCTACTTATTAACAACACATTTCTCTTAGATTTATATAGTATTCTCGTCCTAGAACACACAAGTACAAATTCTGTTTCAAACCGCTATTCTGCACGAAATTAAATTTTCGCATCAAAATAAAGTTTTTAAGTGCGTTGACTATAAAATACGCGCGGGACTCGTCGCGCCCAAAGTCCCTGAAATCGCGCGATCGCCGATCAACTACCCGCCGTGAAAGCCGCGACGCAATGCCGATGGGAATACGCGTCGGATAATTCGAAAATTTCTACCCTTGTCGAAGAAAGGGGAGAGGGAATGCTCCTCATCGTTACGTTCGGTTACAATGGGGACCGTAACAAATTCGCCGCTGGTACGGTGCATAATTGGGGTCATTCCTCTCTTTCGCGCGCGCCTCTCTCTCTCTCTCTCTCTCTCTCTTCCTCTTTCTCTTTCTTGCAGCTTTGTGTCGAGCGCGGAAAATATATTCCAGGAACAGCATGAACGCATAATCTCCCGGCGCTAAGAGTAGTCATGGATCCCTCTCCCTGGGCCGACATCGTTAAATCGGCCATATGCTTAAGTCTGGTCACGTTCGCGCACCCGCCGCTGATAAATTGATTGCGTTTCGGAATTCTCCACGGCGTTGCAGCAGCTGCTGTTAGCACAGCTAGACCGAATTTCCATCGCCGGTTATGATTTTACGACCAAGAGTTACACGTCTCTTCCTAACATCCGCCTACCGGTTGCCCAATACCCGTCGTTGTTGTCATCGTCGTCGTTTCCGCGGCTGGAATTCTGCATCTGCCGTCTCGACGTCGCGCGGAAAATGTATATACGTATACGCGTGTATGTCCCACTTAAGAATAATGAGAGAAGAACCGAGACGTAATAATCTCGACGTTAGCCTAAACGACGATGACGACACGACGATGTCGCAACGCGCGCAGATTTAGTAATTAGTCTGCCATTGCCGGCTGTGCGCGGCGTAATAGACTTGACCCGCCTTCCACATTCCTGAAACTTCGGCCGCAATATTGCAGCGTTACAATTGTGTTAATTACAAGGCGGCGCGGCGGAAAATTGTCGCATTGCTGTTGCCCCGTTACGCGAGACGCGCGTCACCTGCGTAAGCACTTTGGAAAATCGCCTCGTGCGTGAATATAAATTCCGAGCGATAGATATTATTTATAGTCCTTATTAACCCTAAGCGACTGCGCGAAATTTCATCTGTAATTGCGATTTTAATTATAAAATGCAACAATATATAATCTGCAATAATCTCTTTCCACTTACATTTTCCACCTACACAGCTCGAAGAATTAAATTATATTATGCAATTTAAAAAATTGATCGAATGTTTAATTTTTTTTTTTTTAATATATATATATATAACGAGAAGAGAGAGAGAAATATATATACATATATAAAGATATAATTTTCAAAACACTATTAATTTTGTGAATAGATATATAGGATATCTCGCAAGAAGGGATATACATATCCATTGTATTATTTCATTTGCATAAATTGCTCTCCAGGAAAGCAGTAAATGAATTACGGTTCATGATCAATATCTGAGCATTACTTTTTGCATTTATCTTAACAACGACTCGCTCGCATACGTAATCTAATGGTGTTTAAAAGTCAGTCATGGTGATCTCACCCATGATGAGGAAACAAGAGTGACGTGGGTCTGCTCGAGTAGTCGGGTTTTTCGTACGTGCTACGCGGGTAAATAAGCCTGAGCTAGAGAGAACCGGACAACCGGACTGATATAATCGATGCTCGAAAATTCCTGCAAGAAAATATATCGCCAGTGACACAGACCTAACGACGAGAGGACGAGAGTAGCTAAGCATCGAGGGAAAGGCGAGAAGAAGGGATGTCAAATTCCTTAATTATTAATTTCATAATTATGCTCGAGTTAATTGTAATATTGCAAGCACGTTATACATACATATATTAGGTGTACAACTTTGCTTCCGCCGTTTTTTCCCCGAAATTCGAGGCTTTACTGTAAAAAACTGCTTATACATTTATGATTCAAAGTATTGTCCACTCCCAATGATCGTGCCAATTCTTTTTGACTTTGACTCGAGTCTTCATTAAGTAATGCCTCCAATTCTGCATCTTCGAAAACCTTCTCTCTTCCACCGCTATACCGGTCTTCGACGTGAAAATCACCGTTCTTGAAGCGTTGAAACCACTCGCGACACGTTCTTTCACTAATAGCGGCTTCGCCATAAGTATTCGAGAGCATTAGATGAGCCCCAGCCGCAGATTTCTTCATATTGAAGCAGAAAATTAAAACCTCCCGCAAATGACGAGAATTTGGCTCGTAAACTGACATTTTCAATCGAGAATAACTTTATGACGCGGACACAAATCGACTAATGTTTCTATGGGGTTATGTTGACAGATGCCCAAGTTTATCGCACGACGTCTATGATCTATTTATTTCGACCGCTACTTACCGCTAAAGCCATCTATAGGAAAACGGCGGAAGCAAAGTTGTACACCTAATATAAAAATATATCTCTTTTTTTTTTTCTTCGTTCAAATCGATTATTTATTCGTGCGTTCGTCTGAAAACGCCGCGCCTCTAAATTAATTACAGTAGACGCTACGTCTACAGTTAGCTTATTATAATTTTCTACGTTTTCTACAAACTGCGCGATAAACTTTATGGCATGTATTACGAACGGGATTGTATCTGAACGTCAATTATGAACGCGTCGAAAAAGAGTTGTATCGTTAATCAAAATACGAAGATGACAGGCAGCTTGCGCCGAACCGGAGGAAAAGGGGCAAAGAAAAGTTTATTAACAAAAAAATAGGTACGAAAGAGGGAGAGATGCACTTAAAAGTTAAGGACAGCAGTGAAAAGTACCGCTGAGACCAGCAGAAATTTTATGTCGACGAAATTAAAATGGAATAGCAATCTGTCTCGTACTCTCATCTCAAGTTACTCTCCATTAAAATTATTCAGAGATTTTTTTAGCCTTTAGATGAAAATATTTAAAACCACTATTCATATTTGATCGTTGCTATGTATTTTATTATTCTCATACGTCATTGTCAATTAAATTAATTAATTTCACAGATAGATGAATTACTAATGGAAAAAAATCTAGTAATTTTTCTCTTTCATCTCTATTCTCCCGTAAATTATTAAATCGTCATTATTAAATTGGTTCAATTTTCAGAAACCTAAAATATAGACTTTCTATATTTTACGGTAATTGTGTGAATAAAATATCAGCTCCCCCCTTCCCCCTCCTCCCTTCCCAGCCTCTCCTTATTATATAATAACGGCAAATTATCTAACGTACATTATTACACGTACGATGCAGAATGTGAAATAATATACTATTAAAAAAATTTTGAATTTTTTTTAAGTTTAATCCTTCGAATTAAAATTACATAAACTTTGTTTTATCAATGCACGTGCATACTGAAAACTATATTAAGTTAGACGATTAAAATACCTTTAATTATTTTTAATTAGCATTTTAGCTTCTGCTAATTAATTAAAAAAAAGATTAATTAAAAAAATAATTTAAATAACTGAAAATATATTATATCATTCTTCGAATGATATATTTTTGGAGCGAGCAAATTGATATGAATAAGAAATAAAATAGCATATAAGGCTAATTGACATATTATAAGAAACAATCGATAAGATTCGTCACAGCCGTTGCTCATTTATGCATATATGCGTATAGACGTTTACGATTTGCGAAAGAATGAATTCTCGTGGACACGGAAAGTCGTATACGCGTATAGTCACGTCTCGGCAGTATGAACCAATGATCCGGAAGACGCGTCCCCGGATTCCGGATTCGCTTCCCAAAAACAGACTGACGAGGGTTTTCGACAAGGGTATCCGTACATATCGACACGCGGTATTACATGCCCGAGATTGGCATATCAGTACCGTAGCTGCATTGTCCGTCGTAGTAGTGGTCGTTGTCGTAACCGGTAAAATGCGCTCCGGAAGTGTCCCCAAGCCCTCTTGCCCTCTCATTGTCAGTTCGACAAGCGCGGTGTTTTACGGCAAGTTTCTCCGATCTTCCGCCAATGTCCCGAATCGTATATACCGTCGGGAGGTCCTATTCTCTCTCTTTTCTATCCTTCTTCTTCTCTCTCTCTCTCTCTCTTTCTCTCTTCGCTATTGTGCGCATCCAACTTTAGTGCGGGCTCTCCTGCCGGAAGCGGGTGGAAATGTAGCTCGTGGTACCGGCGCACGAAACGAGTCAAATAAGTCGGCGAGGAGAGCGCATCTTCTTCACAATACCGGGAACGAAACTCCTGGAGACCCCGAGACGGGAGTTGACGTTTCGAACGACGGACCGGGTGTAGAAGTACGATAGAATGCGTTCGGTCGAAAAGCACTCTGCTAGTTTTCGCGCTCGGTGACAGTCAAAATGTCTCGAAACGATGCGAAAACGCTATTAGATAAGTCATTCGTCGATCAAATGGATAAGTAATGATGAGACTCGTCACGACCGAACAGGACGGTTGAGTATCTTAAAGATTGACACGGATTAACATTTCTCAATCTATGATATCGGTGTTTCGAATGGAGAAGGTAAAATCATGTCATTCTCCACGATACAATCGCTGAACAAAGATATCAAAATCAACATGTTCTATTTTCGACAGTTTTATCTCTTAGCTAAAAGTTTTTAGAAAATTTATAAATATATGTAAATATTTACTGGAAACCCATTAGATTGTGTATGACAGTTTCGATAATATTTTTTCGAAACTTTGTTTTTGAGCAAAGATATATCTTTTTTTTAAACATACTAAAAATGAAATCTGAAAAATTGATTCTTGCAATGGATCTATATTTATTAAAAAAAAAAAAAAAAAATTATTATTTATTAATTATTTATGATCAATACTCGATTAACTTTTCTCGTCTTTATATAATTTTGTTCATTATCTTATATATGTGGCAACGATCGAAATATATATCGACATTTTATTTAAGGAAACGGCGATTCTAATTTAGCCCGGTGAATATCCATTAAAATTAAATTTTCGAGATATCGGAACAATTCTCACGTAGCGCGTAAAGGAATTTGACAATACGAGACTCGAAGAAAGAAAAACCGAAAGTTTGCGCAGCGGCCTGTAATATTTTTCAAATGAAACGTCTGACGAATCTGATCCGTTTCCGGCGTGAATGACGTGACGCGCGGAGCAATGCGGTTTTATGACGGCGGTTCTCGCGCTTCTCAAAGTTCTCCACTAATCTTATCGAGCGCAACGATACAGCACCTGCATCCGCGAGCAATATTTGAGGAGAGGCGGGGTCGGCGGCTTTTATAGCGCTTTTAGCTTGAGCCGCGTATCGTCATCGCGGCTTTCTCTCGAGTAGCGAGTCGCAAGAACGCCGGAGACGGCTTTTCCGGTGTAAAGTCGTTAAACGACTTATATCTCTCGCGCCGTGTGTTTGGTCAATTTGGAGAGCGTTCTCTCGGCCTTTAGCGATTTCCCACTACGGCTACAAATGCCACGCGGTAGATACGTAGGTAGGTACAATCATTCACAAGGGTTGCTTCTCTCTCAAGCGCTTTTCATCTTATCGCGCGCTCGACGTTTCTCTCCCTTCTTTTTATTAGCACACCCGCCTGACTCTCATCGCCCTTTAGTGTTCTTCTTCGAGAGACACACTCTCTCTCTCTCTCTCTCTCTTTTTCCCCCTTAAACAATGAGAGTGGGCGACAACTTGCGCGAAACGGGGACGTCGACTCGAAAGGGAGTGCCTCTTGAAAAATTTACGCGGTCCTCCTCAGATACTCCGTGCGATTTGTATACTTTATTTCGTGTCCCCTCGCCATCTCCTCTTTCCGCTCCCGAATCTTAATAACAAAATATTTGCCATATTAATGGATTCTTCTTGTACCTGCTAAAAACCCTTTATCATCGTATTTATATTTCTAAGGATGCGCGTGTGCGAGCTGGATACGTATATAAAGGAGAGCATCCTTGCAATTATACGCGCGCTTCCTCGCTCGATCGATGCTACGCGGAACAGTTATGAATATAAATGTCGGCGCCATAAAATACGGCGCCCTTTGACTATCTTTTTCTTACAATACCACTCGACGGACGCCCGTTTGCCTCTGCCTTTTCTCCCCCTCGCAACGTGGTCGCCGACGACGTAAACGCAAAAGGAGCGGATGTGACTCACCGCAAGGGTCTCTTCTATCCAACGAATTTTCGGCGGATTCATTCGTATATACGCATAAATCGATAATATCTCTATTACGATGTAACGGAAGAGAGAATCGAGGATATAATCCTTTTTTTTTTTTTTTTTTTTTTGTATCCGCACGTATCCCTTGTACCGATAGCATACGCCATACAATACGTGATTTACAAATTTACGAGTCAGAGTTAATTTGCAATTTAAGCGTTGCACAAATCTGCGCTATCGAAGTTAATTCGCTCTCGATTCGGCAATAAACGAAGTTAGCGCGCCGGGGGTTGCCGAGAGCGATACTCGCGAGAGGCCGGCCTTAACGCGAATGCATACCGAAGAAAGGATTTCGTATGTTATGAATGAAAATAACGCGTTGTCTCTATCGCGTACCTCTACAGCTGCGCGCATATAAATATACCATACACGCACACATCGGCCGTACATACGATTTTATTTCTAAAACTACAGGATTTTTGTTATACGCCGCATCGCTGGTAGAATAGATCTCATCTTTCGACCACTTTATAAATATCTCGATTTATATCAAAAAGACAATTAATTCCGTATATTAAAAAGATAATTTTACCAGCTGCGATCTCACGCGATAATGAATTTAAGAAGAGGATGACAGACTTTTTTTTTTCAATTCAATCGTTTAACATATAGATGAAAAAAAATAAAAATAAAAATATTACAGACATTGCATTTTTAAATGGCAGATGAAATCTCGCACAATCGGGGCTTAGAAGTTGAAAACACACCTCTCAAAGGGCGTAATGAACGGCCATTCCACGATCGTAGGTATTGCCTAGAACGCCGAAATGCGCTCGCCCACCTACGGATTTGCGCAAAACGAATTAGTATACAAATCACTTTTCAATTTCTTGTTCCTTTTCTCTCACCGCGAGAGAGAGAGAGAGAGAGAGAGAGAGAGAGTGTGCAAGGTCCGACGGCGGAGCCATTTGTCTTCTGGACTCGGGCGTGCCCTTGTCAAGTGCAGAACGAACGACGCAGGCAGGTATACCTCTATACGATCGAAGATTCTACCTGCCGCCTTCGTAGACATTTCGAGTACGTTTCTCCGGCCGGTGCGGCGGGAGTTCTATTAAAGCGTCTTGCTTGCCTCGGGCGATATTTTTTTTTCTTTTTCACGAAGATTGATAAATCCCGCGGCCTTCGTGTGATAACGTTATCGCGCAGTTAAACGATTTCTCCGAAGAATTGCACGGGCAGGGAGAAAATTCCATCATTGGAAATACCCAGGAAACTTGCGCACCCTTAACGAATCCTATTCTACATGGCGGAAAGTTTCTCCGGTCGAAGTCTCGAGAGAAGGGCCTTCGAATTCGACAACGACGAACGACTCGCAAATTGCCGAGCGACGAGCGCTTAAACGCTCGTTATTGGCGACCACCGTATGATAGCTCGATCGATAGAAAGTTGCTTCCATTCGCAACATCGTACATCATACTCGAAACCGAAACTGACAACGAAATCCTGCTCCTTAAAGGTAAGTACGGAGCGCGATAAATCAAGATAAAAAAATAACGCGAGATCGTTTTTCATCGCGAAAGTCGGCGAAAGAGCCGCTCGGACGATCTTACGCCTCCGTCTGCCACGAGATTTAGCAAATCGCAAATTATTCGCGGTCCATTCGGGAGAAGATTCCCGCTTATGGCGCGCTACGAGAGCAATCGGGCCGCCGCCGCGAATAAGCGTTTCTGCTCAGCGAGCGTCCCGCTGTCCAGTTAAATAACTTCTTTGCGTAATCCCAGTCGAGGATTCGAAAGAGAAAGAGAGATAAAGAGAGCTGGTATATCGATGCGGCTTACCGGCGGCTTAGCTTTTAATGGAAGCGTCGACCACGCAGGCGCCAAACTGGAAGTTTATAGGATAAAAAGGGAAGGACCTTTCGGACCCCCCCGATAATTCTCTCTCCGTATTTTTGTCTCACCCTCGTCGAGAGCCACGACCGACCGGTCATTTCGCGCGGAGCTCGAGTAACAGCTGAAACTGAAGCGTGTCGCGGAAAGTTAACGCGGCGCGCGAAATGTGGCCGGTCACCCGATACAAAGAAAATCGAGGGTCTGTCTGGCAATCTGCGGTCAGGGGCGAAGGGTATTGTGTTGCAGGATTGCGGGGAATCGGACGATCAATTGACTTTCCTAATTTTCCCGTGCGACGCGCCGACTTTAATGTAACATTAGGGGGGCGCGCGTGCGCGCGTGTCATCCGGCTTCCCTTTTCCGCGTGTCGATCTGCGCGACAGAGATAATAATTCTATTCGGGCTGGTGATTACAAAGGCGCGAGAGTCCGGGCGGATCACCAAATTGCTCGTCATTTGCCGAAGCGGAAGAGCAGAACGCGAAATAAAATCACCGCTAAATTTATAATAATTAGTTATTTAAGCAATTACAAATATTTTAACATTCAATTATTTATTATGATAATTTTATATCTCCTTACTTGTAGTTTTGTAAATTTCTTTGGGGAGAATAATCCTTTTTAGAAAGAATACAAGATAAAAAAAAATTCCTATAATTAAATAAGACAGAAAATAGTCTTATCGCTTTATAAATAACTGCTCGTTATATACTTTATATGCACCTTGTTGTAAAAATATATAAAAAGAATATTTTTCCCGTCAAATATATCGTAAGAAATTTTTAAAATATAATAATCAAACACATTCTTTACACTAGAGTATTTAAATTTAAATATTTACAATATAAAAGGGAGAAAGAGAAAGTCAAATGTCTCCCAGTTTCTAAGTTTAATAATTACTTTTCGAACGAAATGATAAATATGAGTATGCTTGTTAAATAGCGGGTAAAAAAATGCAGTCGCACGGACACATTTGTTACGTTTATTCTTGTAACATTAGATCGTGACGAATAGAAAAAAAAGTCTTGAGAAGTTAAATACGAACATGACTAATCCTATAGAGGAAATTTTACAATGTTTTTCGTGCTTTGCAGCAACATAGATTAGTTAATAATAACAATTATTGTCTCGTGTACAATATTTTCTAAACGCTAGAAATCCATGTGTGTTTCTAAACTCGTGGACTTTCTTTATACTTTTATATACGTATACTTTTAACTTTATATTTTTAAAGTTTGTAAAAGAATAATCAAACTTTTGCGTTTTTACGACACACAGGATGCACTCTTTTTTCTCGAACCGTGTCAAAATCGAAATTGTATTCAACTCTTTGACCTTATTTCTTAGAAATAGACAAGTTCGGTGAGCTACAATATTCTAGAATATCTAGAAGAATATTGCAAAACTTTGCAAGAGTTTCTTACATCCCAATCTAGAGCAATCTTAGCTCTACAAAGACAAAATTTTTATATTATATTATATGTGTTTTTATATTATAAGTTACTATATTATTTTTATCACATTTTCCCAAAATCATCAATTTTCTTTTAAATATATACAATACGTATCTTTCACAATTGCATAATTGAAGTTAAACACTTTTTTAAATACATTGTGATATACGAAATAAGATTGCTGTGAAAAACGTTATAATCAATTAGATTCGTGATACAATATAATTAGAAAATCGCGCTATATTGCGTAATTAAATTTTGCTAATAAGGCACTAATATATAACGTACCATATATGTAACGAGAATATAAATTTATCACAATCACTGATCGCACCGATCGTATAACATGTAGGACTTTTGTCGAACAGATTCGGCATTTAAGAGTAAACGATCGACAGGTTTACGGTCTTCTATGCCTCCGGCGAGGGACGACATTTGGACAAAGTGAGCTTAATCGCTAATTGAGTGAGAATAGTTACGTGCGAACGTTCGGGAGCACGATTGATGGGGTTTCCTTTTCTACTTTCTGGATCACCGGCGAACGTGCAACGACAAATTTAATGCGACTTTTCGTATATATTTCCCTCGTCAATCCATATGTTCGCATAAAACCGACCGCGCGCACGGAAAGATGACCTCATTCATACCTTCCCCACGATCACAATGGCGCAAAATGCGTCGTCGTTAAATGGGCCACAGGTCGCGTGTAGAAACGCATTCAATGGCACGATTACTGCCTCTCGTTAGCCTGTCGTTCAAGAATTATATATAATTTCAACCGTTATCATTATGTATACGTATATATCGCGCGCTGCATTCAGGCTTTATGGACACGCGCGAGCATCGATTGTGGATTCTCTATTGGGTTAGCGCGACCAACGATTCCGTACTTGTTAGACGACTTTCGATCGTAAGCGTTCTCCGCAACCGGAAATAACCTAACTCCCACTTTAGGATATACAGACGCATTACGTACGCGAGGAAGATTGCTGAGAAAGATAATATTTGCTCCCATGTTACATCTGAAATTACAAGATTCACATGTCTAAAACGACATGCCCTAATTTGCTACGGAAATTGTAGAGTTGTAATAATTAGAATTATTAAGTATTTTTTAATAAATCATTCTTTGTTTAAAAAAGAAACATAATATCCCGGAAGATAATAAAAATATGTAATGAATTTTTTTGCGACGGAGAGAATTAAATTACTTTTCATTCAAATGATTATTTAGATGAGCGCGATAATTTCGTTTCCATGTTATTAGGGCGTAATAATTTTTATATAAAATAGTTTTTCATGCAGTAATAAATAATGGCGGTACTATCGGATAGCCCGAAATCCGTTGGACATTTCGATATGCAATAGATATTCATATGGAAATATTCACTGAATGTACGTGTGCAGTGCGGTAGATTTATTGGAAATTATTGTAAAATCGATATCTCCAAATCTGTAACATCGAGCCTGTTCTTTATCGAATTCTAATTCTCTTGCATCATCAATTAAAGTATGCGAAAAACATCAAAGTAAGATACTTTTTAAATATATCATGTTGTCGATAAATATAAATACAATCGCGCAATTTTGCGCGATAATATAGTGCCGCGTAGATTATTCTAGAGATAAATGTAATAACAGAATAAAAGAGAAAGCTTGTTCTCCTTTATTCTCGAAATATTTTCTTTACCTAAATTACGGCAGCTCTACGTCCATTGATGATGCATGGGGGGTGGCGGCGGCGGCGGCGGCAGTGGCAGCGGTCTCTCTAGAACGGGAACGGGCGACACATCCGGCATGGCGAACCTTAGCTTCTGCCAGAACAACTTGTCCCCCCATACCAGCACGGTGTGCGACGAGATTCTCTTTTTGAGATCGGAGTCGAGATCTCGCGGGCACACACCGCCTACCAGAAGCAAAATCACCGAGCGGCCCTTACCCTTGAGAGCGTCTCTCAGGGCCGCCTTAAATTCGAATCTCGACCATTCGCCGTGGAGAAAGTTTTTCGATAGTACGAGGATGGTGCGTCTCGAGGAGTCGGCTGCCTCGGCCACGGCATCGGCCACGTTGCTGCCGGCGCCAAGATCGCGATAATGCAGACACAGTCTGTATGAGGTTTCGAGGCCCGGCACGAGGATCGTCGAGACGAAGGCTTCATCGACGGCAGAGTACGAGATATAGGCGTCGAAGGGCTTCTCCTGATCTTCGAACGCGGCGGTCTTGTAACACGCCCGTAGGCCGCACCTGCTGGCCGCCCAGGTTCTCAAGGTACGGCGATGTCGAAAGGCGCCGCACACCAACGCCACCGTCGCGAAAATCAGCACGATCGTGGCGAGCAGCAGCGGCAGATAAGCCTCGAGCGGACGTGTCTCAACGACGGAGGTCGTGCCGGTTAATGCCGCGCAATTTATGACCGATCCGTTCGCTGGAAGAGTTATAGGTACGCCGAGGGAACAGGTGACGCTCCGCCAATCGTTGATCTTCGCCCGGTTACGGGCCATCCACTCCCGCACGAGATCCAGATACGAGCATTCGCAACTCCACGGATTGCTGGAGAGACCGATGTCGACCAGATACGGATTCTGTCCCAGCTGCCAGAGGGCGAATGTGCCGAGCCGATTGTTCTCCAGACGAAGAACTTCCAGCTGACGCAGCGGTAGGAACGTGCCGTTGTCGATGTACGTCAGCAGATTGTTTTGCAGGTAGAGCTCTTTCAGATTTTCCAACGGCATCAGCTCCATGCCGTTGAGGGCGCTTATCTTGTTGTTCTCCAGGTGAAGTACCAGCAACCTCTTCAGACCGCTGAAGGTGTGATTGCGGATCGCGCTGATGTTACTGTCGTTAGCGTAAAGAATCCGCAAGTTTTTGCGGCCGATAAACGAGTGCGAATTTAATTCTCCGAAATTATTGCCGTCGAGATAAACTTCCGTTGCGTCCATCGGCAATCGACCGGGCAGAGTTTTGTAGCCCGAGCTTGAGCAATCGACGACGTTCGCCGACCAAGATTGATCGTGATAACAAGTACAGTTTGTCGGACACGTCATCTCGCAGTCGCAGGCGTCAAAATCGCAGCAGTGGCAGAGGGCAAAACAGTGCGCCTTGTAAGTGCACAGAAATTGCGACGGCTTAGCCTCTAGCAGAGGTATAAATGACTTGTGACGATCGTACCGTAATCTACAGTAAACGGACTCGAGATCCATCACCCTCGGATGCTGTCTCAGCGCCAGCGAATTGATCCTCTGCAACCACTCCGTGGTGCAGTCGCATATAAAGGGATTTCCGCCAATGTAGAATTCCGGAAGTTGCCGGTTAGGCGACACCTGAGTAAGCTGAAGCGCCGAGAGGTTCATGTTGACAATCAAATTCGCGTAGAGATCCACTCGAGTGAGATTCGTCTTGCCGAAGAAGGTCTGCGGTTCCACGGATGATATAAGATTATCGTTGACGAATAGTAACTCGATGGAATCCGGAATCGAGCGTGAGTTTATTTTCGTTAACCGGTTAAACGACACGTCGAGAGTCTGCAACCTGACACTCCGTGACGCGACGCCGAGATCGGCGATAAGATTTTTATGCAAATCCATCCACTGTAATTTTTCAGGCAGGTAGCTGTAATCGAACAGCGCGATCATGTTGTCGGACATGTTGAGCCACAGGAGGCCGGGCGCGCTTGCAAAAATGCCGGACATATCTTGCAACAAATTCGAGTCCAATCGAATCGCCTGCAGCGCCGGATTCGAGGCGAACGCGCCGTCCTCCACGTTTTCGATTCTGTTTCTGGCCAGATTTAAGATCTGCAGCGCCGGCAATTCCACGAGATCCGGTTGCGTGACGTTAATAATCTCGTTACCGATCATTCTTAGTCCGTACAGACTTGACATTCCTCGGAAACCAGGATTGTTGAGGCTCCTGATTTGATTCTCGCCAAGATCGAGCGTTCGCAGTATTCTCATGTCTTTCAACGCCACCGGTATGCTCTCGAGATTGTTGCCGGACAGATTTAAATCTAGCATGCTCGAGCAGTTGCGAAAGGCGTCCGGATGAATTCCCTCGAGTAGGTTTGAATCCAAGGCCAGCAAGGAGAGTGCGAATAATCCATTCAGAGAGTAAGCGTCAAGATAAGTCAGACGATTGTGGGCCAGCTCGAGAGTGTGCAGATTGCTCATCGGCGAAAATGTGTCCGCCGATATCACTTCTATTTCGTTGAACTGAAGATTTAAAATCTGCAGGGTATAAAGATCCTTGAAGAGTGCCGGATCCAGCTTGCTGATTCGATTGTGAGACAAATTGAGGAGCACGAGACGTATAAGACCGGAGAAAGTCGAGGAATTCAGCCAGTAGTTTGTCAGGACGTTCTTTGACAAGTCGAGGGTGACTAGTTGATTCATGTTAGTCAACAAGCCGGGCGACATCACGCTGATGGAATTGTTTTGCAAATGCAACTCCTTCAACGATTTCGTCGCATCCCGGAACATCTCCTTCGGCAGAGCGACAATTCTGTTTCCGGACAGATCAAGGCTCTCCAAGGATCTGAGTCTGTGCAGGGCTTCGTCGGCTACCATAGAGATCACGTTGCTAGACATATTTAATACTCTGAGCCGCTTCAACGATGAGAATCCGTATTCCGGCAATATAGAGATCTGATTGTTCGACACGTCCAGCGACTGCACGTCGAGAGAACACGAAAACGGCGTCGACGTAGATTCCTGTTCGTATCTCGATAGTTTCTCACTGGAATCGCGAAATCCGAGCTCCGAAATATCCTTCAGCGTATTCCACGAGATATTCAGAGTTACTAAGTTCGATAACGGGCAAAACAGACGGTCCGGTATCTGCCAGATGTTGTTCCATGACAAGTCGAGTTTTTCGATCTGCGGCGTATTGTCGAATGCGCCGCTCTCCAATTCTAGACTGTACTTGGTCTTGCGCTCGTTTAGCGTTCTAACAGTCAGATTACGTAGATCGCGCAGACCGCTCAACAACTTGGCCGGCCAGTGCACCAACTTGCATCCGGTCAACTTCAACGAACGTAGCCGCCATAGATGAAGGAAGCTGTCGACGCTGAAAACACCGTTCCCCTCCTCGAGATCCTCTCCCGCGCAAATCACGTTCATAGCGCTCACGTACTCGCTCGTGGCCTGGGAAAAGTTGGTCCTGAGCGAGACGTTGCCGGCAGCGTAACGATGCAGGCAGGTGAGCGCGCCATCCTGGCGCGAATCCCACGTACAATGGTCCGGCAAATCGAGCCTCGGCGGCAGCTCGCTGGTCACGGCGAGCACATGGTACACTGGCAACAATAGCAGGCAGTAATGGGCCAACGACAGCGTTCTTCCGCCGGGATCCTCGTGCCGATCGCCCTCGAGCCCACGCATCTTTAGCGAACTCGTTGCCCGCGCTCGGTTTTCGTACCGGTTTCCTGTCTCCTAATCATCACACGCCGCGCATCCGCGTCGCGTCACGTCACCGGTTGCGGGTTATTGCCCGCCGCGCGTTTATTACACGCGACTAGAAAGTCTAATACGACCGACCGGAGAACGTGTCACTGAGGTATCACTCGCTTCGCAATTGCCAAATACAAAATTCGCTTCGATTCGATTAACGACGAATCGTCACGATCAAACGCCCATTAAAGATCGATGATAATCGATAGTTGGTCGGCAGATCTCGAATTATCACAATTATTGATCGCGCGATGAAAATTTTTTTACTCTAAAACTTTCTACGCCTTAAAAAAATCACTCGATTTGAAATATAAATGGTATGTTTGATGCGAGGATTATTTTCGTATAATCAGTACACATTTCTCTTACGACAAAAGAAGAGTTATTCTATTGTATTCGCAGCGTGTTGTCTAATAAATTCTGTACTCACTTCGGTTCTTTAGAACCGATCGACAACGATTAGAGAGTCACGTCACGTCGAAATCGCTTAACAGACGTTAACCCTGTATCAGAATGTTATCCGTTTACGATGATACGCCATCAAACTAATATCGCGTTCCGTTACAATATCCCGCATTCCGATGTGTAGAGAGACGTGTCGTGTTATTCGCTTGACATTGACGTCTCGCGTAAACTGCCCAACTCGCGCTCTCAGATGTGCCATTACAGAATCCCGCGCGTCGCACTATTTCCTCGTCGATGTCGAGCAAATGCGCCCTCGATTTTCCGATTAGAACCCATATAGAGAGAGAGAGAGAAAGAGAGAGAAATCGACCTCTCGGAAATTCTAGAAGGGGCGAGGCGAACGACGACGGAGGTGATCTCTTATACGACGAAGATCGTACGTGAAACGAGAGAGCGAAGGGTAAAACAGTACAAGGGAGTAGAGGTTGTCTTCAACCGACACCGAGAACAGCGTACCGCTTAGTACGACGGCCACCGCGCGACTGACGTGCGAGATCTCCACGGCGTCTAACTCGACGCAGCGTCCACCAATCGTTCCTACCCCCACCGAGCGACCGGTGGCGGCAGTGCGCGCACACAACACACACACACACACACACACACACACACACACACACACACACACACATAACGACGGCACCCAAGTGGAGTGAGCACGCGCCTACCGCAGAATCCTCGAGTACAACGAGGACGTCCTGCGTTTCGTACGCCAGCGCGTCTTTCTTGTACATGTGTGTACGCATGCACGCACGCATGCAGGCGCGCGCGCACGCACGCACACATATACGGTCGTCGTTGTTACCATTACACGCAATCGACGGACGAACGAGCCGTATAGAGAGAGGAGAGGAGAGAAGAACGAGCGGACATTGCACGCAACCTGTCTGTATCTTCTCGCCCTTTCCTCCCTCTTCCACCCTCCTCCCCCGCTGGCATGGACCGAGGACACGGTATTGGAAAAAAGCATCGACACTTTACTCGTTATTAGAGTCGACAAAAAATATCGATATCCGTACTGGCTTCGAAAAAGAAAAATATCGATGAATATGCCGTCGTCAGTACGAGAGCAAATATCGGGAAGAGATACGGGGGAGTCTCTATTCATATGCAGTTTTGTTTTTAAACATTATTTTGCGCGCGCACGAATATTTGACACGTATTTTCTCTGGATTCGATTCATCTAGTGACTAATTGAACAATGTGCAAAATATCTTATCGCGTTCTAAAAATTGTATAAATATATAATATAAGCATTTTCTCGCGTCTACGCTACACGAAATGCACGGTAAATAGTAAACGAAGGATGTGGACATTTGAAACTAGCTCGGATGTTGAGCGCGAGTTATCGTGCAACGATCCTCGACGCGTTCCGCTCTGTCCTCTGCCAGTCCGTATCTCCACCGTGCTCGGAATCTCTCATTCGAGGAGAGAGTCCGCGTCTCTTGCTCATAGGAGAACTGTTCCGAGAGGAAGTGGGGGACGCGGTGAGTACATAGAGATCGTCTACACGCACACGCAGCGCATACTCATCTCCCGGCTGCTACTGCTGCTGCTGCTGCTGCTGCTGCTGCAGCATCGCCCGAAGGGTGCACGCAGAGAGACGTCGGTTGACGAGAGAGGGAGAGACACGAGAAGAAGAGAGAGAAAGACACGAAGGGGTGGAAGCAGAGCCGGCATGCACGACTTTGAGATTCGATTGCCGAACTTGCACGAAGAACCGCGAACCGGTCCTATACCTTCCCCTCGCCTTTCCCCCGCCTTGAAGACGCGACGTGCTGCTTCTTCTCTCTATGGACTCACGATATTCGGAGCATCCAACCCCGACACGGACCACCGGTCGTAAAAAGGTTTCGATCAATTTTTAAGTGGCCGCCGAACCGGCACTGCTCTCTTTCTCTTTCTTTATCCCCCTTTCTCACCTTCCCTTCCCCACCGCCCCGGAAACCGACAAACAACGTTTCGCCCGCTTCCTCTCCGTCGAGATTCTCTCGATCCGCATATCGCGGGAGAGATCTGGAGAGAGAGCTCCAGATACGTCCGATGCTCGATAAGCCTCGCTGATTCATGCTTGTTCGGCCGACAAGCGACTTTTGGCTTGATCGATGAGGACTCGAAATAGTTTGTAACTTGGTAGCCACGGTCGCGTTGCGGTTTCGACTTCGCAGAATATATTCGCCCGTCCGCGCACCGCCGCTTCTCGTCTCGCCAAGAAATCGGGCATTAATTCATATCGTGTCGATTAATCGGCAACATTGACGGAAAAATGAGCGTTAAAAATATTTCTCTCGCTCTATATCTAGGATGTTTGTCGCGCGAAAGATAAATCGCACGCTTAATTGATGCATAGACGATAAAAGAGATCTTGCGCTGTGTAAGAGCATCTTTCGGAAAATTATGAATTATTAACAGCGGAGTAAACTCGCGGAAGAAGAATCGTCCGTGCAAGTCTTCCTTCGTCCACCGTAACAAACGAGACGTGACTCAAAACAAGGATATTTAATCCATCTAACGATATTTTATACTTCAACTCCTCGCATTGCGGAGGGACGGAGTCGCGAAGCGTAGAAAACCAACACAAGTGTCGAGTGAAAAATATTGAAAAACAGAAAACAAACTTTCTCCCGTTTTAGAATCAAGTGAGGTGTTTATATAAACAAATTACACTTCTAATAAGCGTAATTATGCGAAAAAATTTAAATATCATAATATGTATCATATTTTAAATAATTAATTAAATGGAAAGTAAAATAAGCGCATTTGAAAATGCTATTTAAGTCGTGGATTCGATCATAATTCATTAATTATCTACCATATAATAGTACACAAATAATTTATAAGAATTTAAATCTCTCTTTCAACGAACAATATATTCGTTTCCTTTCCGAAAGGGATCCTAAATAAAATTGATGCAATTATAATGTTTGCCGGTGCAAATGTGTCTAATTTTATGTACACGCTATACGATGCCCTCCGCAAAAAGATCAAACGTTTCCTCGAACTGCAATTAATTTGTCGCTCCATTACGCGAGGGTTGTTCTCTTGGCGGGTCACGTTTAATTAAAATCGTTATAACGGCGATCGGTGGATCGTTATAGCTAATAGGTAGAGCCGTAGACATCCGACGAGAGTTTTCCTCCGAGCAAAAATATACGCGATCTTACTTCTCTCGCGATCTTTCTCCGCCATCTTCCAGAAACGAACCTGTTATTTCTCAGCACACGTTCGCTTCGTTATCAACTAATGTTGAAGCGAAACCCACGGTATGAAAAACGCTCGTTGGTTCAGCTATATATCATATCTTCGAAGAAGATACACTCGAAGAGTGTATAAAATTACATGAAAATACGCAGTTGCCGAACAAATCGAAATTGAATAGTCTCGAAAAAATTTTAAAGTTATATATATATATATATACAATACATACATATATATAAATTTTTATGATAGTATTATAAAATATTTATATATGGTATATCGAAAAGAATGAATAAACTCGAAAGATATTTGATATTGGGGATATTGAATAATATACCATATATTTTTTCCATGCAATATACTCTTAATTATCGAACACGCTTTTATCGCTTTTTATTTCAAATCATCACAGAATTCCTTAACGGAATGTGAAAGTAATTCGTCCTCGTTGCATCTCGCTAAAAACTTGGCCGCTCGATTCGAAAATCAATTAGCGACGGATTCAGTTTCCATGTAAGGAGCGAATCGCGCATCACGGACACGCAATCTTATCGTCCAGAATAGCGCTTGAAAGTGGCGAGGAAAAAGAAGTTTTAATTAAACCTAGAATAAGAGTTTAATCGAGCGAGCTGGATTAATTGCCCCCTCCCTCCCTCAGCAGGGGGATTAAAGCGACCGTAGGGTCAAAGGGAGAAAACTGGCCAACCTCCTTCGGCGGCGACTTTTAAAATACCTCGGGCAAAGCCATCCGTATAAATATACGCTTGAAATCTCGCTGTGAATGTTCCATTATGTCTAATTATCGGGACGCCCGATTTCGCGCGCACAATGCGAACGTCGGTGGAGTGGATCTCGCTTTTTATTTTCGCGAGAGACACCTCTCGCGTCCTATCAAATGCTTCTAATTCCTGACGATCCGTGAGACGGGTTTGGAAACGCGCCCATCTTTGCGCGCGCCGCACGCCGGGGTGAACAACGACGATTCTGGAAAACCTTACGAATCTAGAAGACCTCGCTATAACGCGAGTACGTTACGAATTAATCGTAGAACACCTCCGTCGCGATCCATCCATTTTTTACCGTCTTATATTTTTTCATCGAACAAATTCCATTTCGCGCGCGGGTATCACGCGCACAAAAATAACCGACCGCTCGTTTCGCGAATCATTTTTAGCTGTGCAGATTTTACCGAGTATTGTTCGACGCGCCAGAGTACAGCATCTGTACTATATACAACGAACAACGGTATGCTTTACGGTGATTCGATTTATATCGGATTTTTTGCCATGTGTTGCGTTATATCGTACATATCACGGCGTGCCATGTGTGGCCACGGCGTGTGTCGAAGTCTCGTGCAAAATAGATCCTCGTCTATTTGCCAAACAAGTCTATCACCGTCAACGCGCGTACGGAAAATATTGTACATGCAGCGAATCCGTTGTACGATGACGCTGCATTCGCGTTTATCGTTTCATATTCTTGATGATTGAACGGCGTTGAAATGAATTTATTCAGATATGCCTTACCTTAATGTTGCTAGTTCGTCAAATCCTACAATCGTAAATTTATTTTTCCTCCGATAAAAGTCTTTGATTAATTTAAAGCCGAGCTCTCCTAAAAAAAAAAAAAAAAGTTTGAGTTATAAATCATAAGAAAAAAAGAAGAGCATCTCACAAACTGTAAGCTCCAAAAAATCCTAATTTGAGACTTAATTTAATTTAATTTTAATTCAAGTTACCGAGAGACATTTAATATTGACTGATGAAAGGTGGGAAAGACGTCCACCCTCAATTCATCCTAAATTAGTCAAAGAGTTTCGTTCATAAAGTATAAACGTAATATATTTTTTTAAGACATTCAACATTTATCGTATCGCAAATCTGTAAATCGTAACGTAATTTCTACATACGTTTCTAAATATTTCGCGATTACGCAAACGTTTATCTTTCCCTTCGATGATCAATGTTACGATATCCGTTTATTAGTAGTCGCGAGACTTTACGAGAGCTTTGCTGCGACGGTAATAAAAGTCTCTAAGCAGGCGCCATGAGAAATCGCCGCGATACGAAAGCACTCGGCAATCAGTTCGCGACTGTCTTTCAATAACGGCGCTCCTGACGGTGGTATTTACAATTTATCGAAAGTTCGTGACCTGTCGTAGAGACCCTCCCGGAAAAGGGCGAGCAGTAAAGGAGAATTGAAAGCTCCGCGCGGTGCAATAAAGTATCGGAATTTACAGAGAGAACGATTTCGCACGATCATGCTCCGCGACTTTAACTTCTGAATAAGCCGTGCCGTTTGCGACGCGTTATTAAGGCGTATCCGAGGCGTATTCGCTGTTTCAATATACAGATACCGGGGGATTCCCGCGAGCGGAGAAACATCGGAGGCCCGCAAAGGAAAAGAAATGAACATGGACACGCGAGCACGACGACCGCGGCGCGTTAGCGCGATTCCCGTGAAATTTGCGAGAAAGAGGGAGAAAGAGAGATGTATTTTTAAACGTATAACTTGTGACGGTACACGCGAGAAGTATACATGGCGCGAAAAGTTCTTTGAAATAAAAAGATAAAAGGAATTAACCGCGCGCAACCAACGAGCGCAACACTTTTCGACTGGTATTATCCGCGAGGGAAACCGAGAGGGATAGAAAAGAGAAATGAACTGCCGGATGCCGCAAATGAGACAGGTACTTCCCTCCGAAAGGAGCTCGGGAGCTCTTCTTGAGAAGATTGACCATCAAGCGTCGAACAAAGTCCAGAACCGCAATGCCACTCATCGGCGTAGACGTCGAGATCCTGCTCGCCGGATCTGCCGCAATGGAACGGAACGGAACGGAACGGAACGGAACGGAACGGAACGGCGCGCGGAACTTTGATCCTTGCCTTAAACGAATCTTGCGAAAATTGCATTGTTACCGTGGCGGCGGCGCAATTTGTCCGCGTGCCGGCTATGATCTCATAACCGCCATTTTCTGACGAATTTCTCGCGGTGGCAAACAGCTATTTAAGTTTAGCCCCACGTAAATTTCTTCACTTTTCGCGACGCTATAAAAATTTTTTTCCCGTTACCTCGTTCACAGATTGCCGTACACCCCGGCGAATTTATTATTACATAAGTGTCCGTATTGATCTGCCGGTCGAAACGTCGTGCGAAAAAATATTTCTTTGGCATCATTTTGAAGAAAAGAAAAAAAAAAGTTCCCCATTACCGTAAAAATGTAAAGTAAAGTATCGTTAATGATAACGCGAGGAAAAAAATTGCGTACAAAGACGATGGAATATTTTATGCGTTATCGAGATGGAATTTCAAATCTTTCTCATTGTGTCATTGTGTATCGCGACTTGTGTATAATAATATATACTGATCGTATCGTTCGTTTCTTATATGGCAAATAAGAGGAGCGCGCACCTCGTTAAATCGTTTTGTAAAAGAAGGAACGAGTCTCTAAGAGGTCGATCGACGGCGTAGCAATTTTTTACTTTCGATTCGATCGTTGCGATTCAGATCAATTCTGAGAATGGCGCGCTCTTTTTGCTAGAACCGCGCGTCTCTACACCGAATTCCGACTGTCTACTTTGCACGGTCGTACATTCGTCCGATTCAAATCGATTTCTTTCATCCAGCTGCGGCGCAGCTCCCTCGAGTTTTTCTTTTCCGGCGAAAACAAATTGCGGAGACTCGGCGCGTACTCCACGCTAATTAAAGCGATCTTTGTCGAATTACGTGTTTTCTCTCCCTCTGATTATATGTTGAAAAAAGATCGGATATTATCAGATTGGCGACGAAATACTTTTTTAGAAATTACGAAAGACAATGATTTATATATTCTTCAAATACTTTTTGCGAAATTCCATTTTCTGTATAGAATAAAAATAATTATTGTATAAAAATAAGTGTATTAGAGAATCATATTAAAAATATAAGAAATTATAAAATAATCAATATAAATATAAAAATCACATAATTATAGATCTCGGTGTTAAAAATTCGATAAATATTGGATGATTGCATAAGTTCGTGCCCGATTTTCATAGATGGCATTAAGTTACTGCATGGCGGAGTTCTATTGTTTTCGTGTGGTAATTGTTGCTTACACCGAATAGATGACGTTGTCTTATGTCAATTTAGCGTCAGACATTGTTCAGATAAGTCCATTTGTGCATAAGAGAAATCATTAAAAATGGAGAACGAAAAGGTGCATTTGCGGCATGTAATGCTATATGAATTTCGGAAAGGCGTGAGTGTTGGGATTGCACGAAAAAATATTCAAAGCGTTTATTTCGACCGCGCTCCTGCTCTCCGAACAGTCAAAAAGTGGTTTGGCAGATTTCGAAATGGTGATTTCAACATGGAGGATCAACCCCGCTCTGGACGGCCTTCTGGCATTGATGATGACATTGTGCATGCCTTAGTGGAAAGAAACCCAAGGATTACAACTGAGGATATTGCTGAGAGGCTGAATATCGATAATTCAACCGCTTTTCGTTATTTAAAAAAGCTTGGATACATTTCCAAGCTTGATACGTGGGTGCCGCATCTCCTGACTGAAAGGAATAAGCTGCAGGAAAACTGCAGGAGTTGCAATGGGAAATTCTGCAGCACCCGCCATATTCTCCAGATTTGCGCCTTCAGATTTTTATCTGTTCCGGTCTTTGCAGAATAGTTTAAATGGCAAGAATCTCAATTCCGAGGAAGCTGTCGAAAACCACCTTAAAAACTTTTTTCAAGAAAAACCAAGTTCTTTCTTCAAAAATGGAATCGACAAGCTTACAGATCGTTGGAAAACCATTGTAGAAAAGAATGGAGACTATATAATTGATTAATAAAAGTGTTATCTCTAAAATATAATCTATTGAAGTTTATATTTAAATCGGGCACGAACTTATGCAATCACCCAATATAATATTGAATATACAATATATTGTGTACTTAAACTAATTAAAATTATATTAGTTTCAATTCTTAATCGCAACAAATCTGACGAGGAAGATAACATCGATTCTTTCGAATATTTCGATATTACAGGATTTAAGGATTGTACAATATTTAGGGGCGGAGGTTGTATTTTGTGTGAGAGACATAAAGATAGTTTTCTATAGACAGTTTACGGTTAAGAGAGACTGCATTGCGTCTCTTGCTTGAAGAAACTGGTAACGTTCTTTCAACCAATCTCTCTTCAACGATTCGGAGATTGCGCAGCGGTGCGCGCTGATCGACGAGAGAACGCGCAACACTGTCGAAAAAAACACAAGCTTTTCTCTTTTCTATCTTTCTTTTTTTTCTTCCTTCCTCGCCGCCGCACTCATTCTAGATTGTTAATTTGATGTATAGAGTACGACGACGAGAGAACGTGTACGTGGCTAGGTTTCAATGCCCTCGAAGCCTCTTTCAAGCTGCACCGGCAAAAACCTGAACGACATTTAACCGGAAACCTGATATCGGTGGACATTCGCTGGTTGCGAGCTTCCTTTTCAATCGATCGTATCCGGGGCACAACAATAAGGATCAACGATGCGGAGCGTGGCGGAGGATCGGTAAGCGCTGTATAAACACGAGAAAACGAAGCTCGTCCGCGCCCTTTGTGTAAAAAAAAAAAAAAAAAAAAAAAAAAATCGTGTCATACATTGTGTCGCGCCGTCCGAATATTCCGACCGAGATGACAGTGTGCGGAAGTCGATAATAAAATCGAAAGCGCCGCGCCGTGCCGTGTCGCGGATTACGTGAAAAGAAAAGGAGAGAGAAAAAAAAAGGATAGCGTACAGGGTTATAAAGTTCTCTTAATCTATCGTCGAGGAGAAAAGGGGATGGGGAGTAAAACCGCCAATTTCACCGATGACTCCGGCTTTTAACTATCGCTACCGAGGATTCGCGTGTCGGTCGACCGTGTTCGGCTTGAATATTCAAATCGCTTTTCAATGCTGTTCAACGTTGACTGAACGATGGCTGCGCATCCTGCGTTTTAGCAGGATGTGTGTGTGTGTGTGTGTGTGTGTGTGAATCAATAAGCTTGTATTATTATTATTTACTTCGGAAGATTGATCATCCCCAGTTTTTAACGTTCTTATCGACGTGTCCACGGGGTGAGCGGCGAATATCGAAAGCTGCCGAATTGAGGCAATTACCTGCATGATTTATTACGTGTCGCGACTGAGAGTTTAACGTACCGAGACACCGTGTACATACGAAGATATATTCTCGTGTGTAACTAGTATTATATAAATATTCAAACATATATACATAGAGAGATACATATTCGAGCAGACAACAAGACTTTAAATATTTTGAATTACATTATACATTATTTAATTATTTAATAGATAATGTAGGAATATCTCGATATGATAACATAAAATTAATTATCCTGTATTATATGGACCGTTTATTTTGAAAGTGGTGCAAGTCCATTTTCTTTTGTTTCGAGAAAATTAAATGTTAGCAGATCTGACAATTAAAAAATATAGGTTAATTATGTGAAGTCTGGGAATGTTTGTACTAATTTATCAATATGTAATTTGATTATATAAATTTCTTTTAGGCGAATTTAACTAAAATAATATATATTTCCAGGTTGCAAATGGACTTACACCACTTTGATAATTAATCAATTGTAAATATCATTTAATTTCAATTTTGAAATAACAAATATCACTTAAAATATATTTCATATTAATCCAATTTTGTTTATAAATAATAACAAGAAATAAAATAGAATTAGTATTTTTTATTTTGAACGTTAATTATATTTATATATTGTTAAACTTAACACAAGATATTGGTATTATTAATTATTTATGCTCTTCATGTGGCAGTGTTTTGAAATATTCATGATGCACAGGAGGTATATAAGGTAATAGCTGCTGCATATCCTTATATTTTTCGTATGTAATAGGCCTGGCATCGTGATGGAAATTGGACTTACACCACTTTCATAATCAATGGTTACGCAATTTCTTTTACCGGCCAATTTTAAATTGAACAAAGCATTGGCATTTTTTAAGATATTAAATACTAACTAGTTATAAACAAAAAGTTTACACTAAATTAAGCATAAATTACGTCATATCTCATTTTTTTAAAAAAAGGACTTACACCACTTTCAAAATAAACGGTCCATATATACAACACGGATTAGAGTATATATTTTATTAAAAATATTTTATAAACTAAAACATTTTTTCAATTTCTTATTTTATATATGTATGCAGACTTTTTGTAAACTCAATCTTTCTACATAAAAAAAAAACTTTCTTTATAAAATGCTGAATTCCTGTGAGGTGTTTTTATAAAAAATGTAGACTTTTTGTATAAAAAAAAAATGTGGATAATAACGGTATTATACTAAATTCGGACATTTTTTATGTAATTTCTTGCAAAATATAATTCATAAAACAAAATAGAAGATAGCTATCTAAACATACAATTTTCTCGGATAAAGTGCAGTTTCTCTATATATACAAAAATTGTCATATCATTTTCTTAGAACCACCTTTTACACTCTTCATAAAATTGCACTCAATTTCCGCTCATACATATCGTCATGATAAAAATGTAATGGTTTTATATCTGTGTTTTTTTCATTTTCACAATTAAACTGTAAGAGTGTCGAGATCTCTCTCACATGTTGAAGTGTTACATAACATAGAAATATTGTAAAAGTTAGCTTCGAATTTCGATTATCCGTATATCTATATCTCACAGCGATATCTGAATATTGAAATGCCCTAAAGTATGAATTTCTATTACAATATTTATAATTAAATTTTGTAAAAATTGACAAACTCTGAATCAAAATAGATATATTCGTTGATTTATATCATAATCGATGAGTGACAATATAAAGCAGTGTCCGAATTTATATTTTATTATCCTTCGCATGTTGCACATTGGTGCAACAAACTGTTTGACAGCTAAACACTTAAATGCCGATAGTAGTCACTTATAATGCTGCTTACAGATAGCAGCGTGATACTTATCGCGCAGGCGAATATTCGAAAAATCTATCGACTGTAACAATACTCGCGAATTTCATACAAAGTAAAAAGAAAAGTGCTTACCGCACGAGAGAGTCGCTCCGTAATTTTTTCACAACGAGAACTTTTTTACCAGGATTTACTGAAGCTTGCAATTATCGTCGGCGATAAATCGATACGCTCTCTTCTACACTCGGCGCAAGCTAGTTTAAATAAAAATAAATACCGACGCGGCGCACGTAACGGAGTTTCGTTAAGTTTTCGAAAAGCTCGCTTAATATTTGTCTTTGAAAGAACTACTTGGCGAGACAAACAAACCCGTCCCGCTGGAATAAAATGAGCTGCGCGTGCAGCACGATGGAGGCAAGTTTTGAAAATGCAGAGAAGAAGTCTCCTCTGACATAGCGACAATAGCGCTTAAGGGAAAAAACGAATATGGCATATTAACGAATAAGCTCACGAGGGCATTAAAGATGGAGAGTTAGTAGTTAAACTACGAGATATACACAGCATGTAAACGCGTACACGTTCACGAAGAAGTACGCGCGTTGCATTTTAAAGCACGCTGTTTCCTCGTATATTAATTTATGCGATTTGACGCTTGCTATCGCGTATGCCCGACAATTATGTTAAATGAACATTTCGCGTTGTTAAATACAAGTGTGAAAGGGAAGACTAAAAAACATAATTACGCGCCAGATCCATTCGGCGAAAACAGATTTTGCGAGGAATGAAAAATGCCTTTGTAACGCGGCAATGTTAACCGGAGTAATCGAGCAATTCTCGTGTACAGGAGATAATACTACAATATTCCAGATGATAAAATCAGATATTGTCATTATTTAATTTCTTCCCCTTTCATGACAATTAAACGAATGCTCTTACTATTCTTTTACAATTATTATACTTATTATTAGAAAATCAAAATTTACCTAATAATTTCTTACTCGACTTTTTATTCCGATATCAGATAGAAATAAAAGACGGGTGATAATTCAAGTTCTTATCATTTTCTTTATGTAACGACTTTTTCTCCGTTTTCTTTTTCACTGCTTTAATCACGAGTTCCGCTCCGGAAAAGCCATAAAAAGAAAAAAAAATTCCGTTCGCTGAAATATGTTATTATCGTTTATCAAAATGCCGAAATATCGTGTGATCGTCTGGCTTCGATGAGAAACCGCATCGTTCCCCGATGACCGATGTCCACGGGGCCGATGCAGCGTAAAAGTCCGCCGCCACAAATTGTGCAGATTTACAACGCCGTGACGCATCAATAGCCGAAAAAAGATATATGGATTTACGGTAGAAATCGTTCCCACAATACTATTATTATTATATTAATGGACCTCTTTTTATTTGACGATTTACATTATTAATTTTAACACGCTGTAACGAGATAAATATTATTCTTTAATTAATTTAAAAATTTTACCGCGAAAGAATCTTAATTTAAGATTATAAAATTATCCAAACATTTAAAATTGGAAAGTAAAGAAACGTAAGGAAAATAGCATCTGAGAAAGTTTTCCTCTGCATAGTAATCAGTAATCAGTAATTAAAATTTAATGAGTCGCATATTAATAAATGAAGAAATTATAAAATGCAGTATAATATTTGAAAAATTGAAAAAAATCTCCGAGATATAAAAGAGATATCGTCCTATCGAATTTTCACCAAGAAGAAATTGATACTCTAAATTCGCAAAGAAATTTGTAATTGCGTAGAAATATTCGAGCTTTGCTTCTACGATATATCTTTTGCTCATCATGACCCGCGTGTATCGCTAAAATATTATCAAAGCACGAAAAATCTCTCTCGATGAAAATAACTCGCGCGCGATCCATTTGCATCTGTCCTATTTTTCGAAATGATATCCTTTTTATTTATGAAATGATATAGATTACCTCGCGCGAGGGACGCGCCTGCGAAACTCACAGGGCTCGCAATTAAACCATTCCCAGCAAAACGCGTATTCGTATATATAATCGCGGTGTTAATATATACGTACATCTGCACACGCGGAAGTTGAGTCGGCGCCCCGCGTGCATTCCGACGAACCAGTTTTCCGTGACGGATATAATGAACCGCGTGTGTAATAAAAACACGCTCCTTCCCGAAAGTCGACGTTTTCTCTCGACGAGCGCGGAGGTGCGGTGAGGTTGCCATTACGACGGAATTCAGGGAAAAAGGTAAAGAGAACGCCATGGCAATGTCAGCGGCGAGTATCAGAGGCAGAGAATGAGAGACACGCGGAAAGGTGCAGAGAAAGAGAATAAATACTCTATATCGCGACGCGAGCGAGGCGAGCCGGGTCCGCGGCTCTTGACTCCCCGATGCCGCGACTAAACACCAGTAATTAAAAACGTCGAGGTTTCGCGCAGCCATCTCATTTATTTGATATTTGCTCGGTCGCCGGCACCGAAGAAATTCCGTGCGCGCCGCGGCTACGATTCGCGAGTGCAATAAGGATCGCGGGGAAAGAGACGAGAGCGAAAAGGACCATCGATCGAAACGAAGCGAGAGAGAGAGAGCGAGAGATGAGCACAGGTTCTTTCGTAGTAGCGCGGCTCGCGACGAAAAGAACTAAGCGCTCGAGGGAAAAAGAAAGACGAGAAAGGGAAAAGAGCGATCCCGCTAGTTGCGAGAAAGAGAATAGAAGGATACGCGCGAACGCTAATGCAGTGGTTGCGGTGAAACGGAGAAGAGAGAAGGGAAAAGAGGGAAAGGAAGACAAGGACGAAGAACGTCGAAGGGAGAGAAAACCGCGAGGCCGAGACTACAGCGGGTGCTTCGTCCAAGCAGCTGTCGCCAAGCCGGTGCTACGACTGCACAGTTTGTTCATTCGGCGTGCTGCAGCACGGCGGGGCGGCTCTAATGAAAGGAGTTTATTAGAACGCGCGCCGGCGGACGAGAGAGAGAGAGAGAGGACGGCTTGCTTCTCCGGAGGGGAGCGGAGAAAAGGGGACCACTGGGGGATTTGCATCCTTTATGCGTAATTTCGCTTCGATATTAGATTAGTCGCTCTCCCGCCTTATCTGGGCGACACGTCGCTCATTAGTCCGCGCGGCGAAAACACGCCGAATGTTTCCGGCGGTGTTGCTGCTCGTGCTCTTTTATTTTTTTCCAGCTTACGGCGGAACAAAGATTCCCCCGATGGGACATTGTCTCGAAATTAGCAGTCCGTACCGTAACATCGACGTTCGTCCTCGTCGCTGTATCGGCACAGAAGATAAAATCGATCGCGATTACAGTGGCGTAGGGTTTCTGGCTTCGCCGGAAGCGACGCGGAATCATTTATCGCGTAATTAGGAGCGATCCGCGGGAAACTCGAACTAATTAGCGCGAATAATATTTAAAATGGAGGGAGTGTGACTTTGCGACTGTGTGTTCGTGCTCGTTGCTCGTAAAACTCTATATCGGGATCGTGTTGCCTTATGGCGAGCTGTGTTAAACTTATTAATAAGACGATGGTGGCCGGAAAGGGGTATAATTGCTGACGTAGCGCGCCCGGATCGTTTTATCGACAAATTCATTTTCTTTATTTCTTAGCAAAACTGACGAGAGTCGACTCCGCTTAATCAACGTACGCGTTGATTTTTTTTTTTTTTTTACATTCGTACGACATTCCGGTGCATCGCGATTTTTTTATAAGATATTTCTCGCGTTCTTCTGTTTCTTTGAAAGCGCGCCTCTCTTGCATATCGCGGCCATACGCAACTTTTCGAATTTCAGTTTCGAGGAAAGCTTCCGATAGACATCGACAGCTTTGCATACAATATCACGAATCGACTGCGTCTAGACTGCGAGTAAACTGCGCGGAAGTACGAGAGAAACTTCTTCCTTGTACTCGCTGCTGAATCGTCACATGCTGACTTTGATTTGTCGCGGTTGCGAAACGGCATTTAGTAAGTAAGAAAAAAAGAAAACTCTGAAAACGACAAAAGTACAGTTCCGCGAGTTGTCAAAGATTTCCGTAAGATGAAAATACAGGAGAAGCTCGCGGGCAAGCATAAGTTCGCTCGAAGAGCGACGGCGACATGTAATAAAATCCCGTAAAGTTAATTGCAATGATAAAAACGTAATGATCAAGCACGACAAAATTAGAAGGTCGCTTTCATGTCGCGTCTCGTGCAAAAGTCGCTTTCCTGATCGCTAAAGAAGAAAAAAAATGTTGAAAGAGAGGAGAGTCGCTTTATAAATTCCAAAGACGAAATGGCCGAGTATACTCAAGACGAATGTAATTTTTCGAACCATGGGAGATCTCCCATAGTTTTCACCTTTTTTTTTCCAAGCATAATAAAATACGCGTCGTATGCGATTAACGTCGAAAATACCGTATAAAGTATACGCACGATCGTCGTATTCTGCTGATTATTATATAATCGTGTGCGTGGAATAAAGGATAAACGAGAGAGGAGAAGATCTGATCGGATGCAACTGTGAATTAAGCAATTTTTAACTTGTTTGATTTATTTTTTATCTGTTAAATTGATTGTTGGTTTATCTTTCTGCAGTAAATGTTAATAAATTACTTCGGATACTTTATTTATAATTTGGATATATGTTTTATACAATAGATTGCAATATCAATTACACGTTGCAATCCTTGCTGTTGTACATCGCATCGCGTGGTAACCGTTAAATTATTTTTATTTAATTTAGAGGTATTGAACGAGAAAATTATGCCATATATACGCATATTACATACAGTATGTTTAAAAACGGTTAAGATCGATGCAGTATGGTTTCGACGTAATACATTATGATACTCTTTCATTTCTAAATAATGTTTAAAAAAAACTATATATTTTTATTTTATCTCACAAGCGTTCTTAACGATCTATAATCCGCGACTATAAACTTGCATACTATTCGCTCGTATTACAGTCTCCCCAGCACGTTATCTCGGGATATTTTATTTATCGCGCCTTATTTAACCGGTTTTCGAGAGAGAGAGAGAGAGAGAGGAAAAGAAAGGGTGAGAGCTCAGGCGTACCTGCCGATCTTCAATTTCAATTTGCAAGACGCACACTTATCAGAGACGTGTCGGCAGGGCAGGTGACGTTTGACGGAATAGAGGTACTTTCGAGATTAATTCCCGTACCTCTCAGCATTTTGATCGGCGAGATACGACGGTGAAATAACTTCCAACACCTTTACCTTTCTCCAATCACGGTGAGCCGGAGGTGGTCGGGCAAAAGAAGGGTGAGAAAAGCTATGTTGGGAAGACGGGGAAAGAGCGTGGGGCAACGTGTCGTTTGTATCAATTTAGCCCCCAGCCATCCCGGCGCGTCCATCGACTTTGCTTCGGATTTAATCTAATGCCACGTCGAGATGGGTAATTCATTAAACAAAGATCCACGGATTCCGGAGTCTGCATCGCTGCTATATTACGTTCGGCGTACCCCCGAAAGTAAATAATTAAATTCGGTCTGGTCGAATTTCAGCCAGGTTCGATAAGGATTACGATTAATCCGAAATAACGTTACACATCGTGTATATGGTATGTGTTTATGCGTATCGAGCCCGAGAGGCATGCAAAATATTCTATGTATTTTTATGCTCGACGTTACGAAGGGGGACGATCACGTTTGCGGCGAAACTCATAAGGATTATACGAGAGCGTACTTTTTGAGGATTATTCCATTCGACGGCTTCGGGCGTGCAAATTAAGACATATCTCAATTTCGACACCCGCCATCCCCGGTCGTAATCAAGGGGATATTACTCGTAAAGACTCGCCGGCCCGATATGAAAACTTAATTTGATACGCGCGCGATAATCCGCGATGCACACTGCTAAGGTTACTTAATCATCTCGGTATAACATGATATAAGCTTAAAGCCCAAGGAAAAACGTCGGGCTGTGAATCACGAATGTGTCACTAATGTGAAACGACGCGGGAATGAAACATTCCATCTCTGACAGAGAGAGAGAGAGAGAGAGAGAGACGCGAAGTCGCTTTCTAAAATCGCGGCACGATTTATTAGACCGTTTGCTCCTTTCGATTATTTATACGGCCGTGACGCCGGTCGCGGATCATTGAGATCAATTTCATTACCCGGCAACAAATTCAAAGGGAGAGGGAGGTCGGAGAGCCGGAGAACGCCACCGTGCATTACTCCCGTACGAGAACAAAATATTCATTCCGAGTGGCTCGTTAAATTCCGTCGGCGCTTCAGCGCTACGAAAACTCAGCCAATAGATCACGCTAAACTTCCGTGCACGTCCGTGCTCTAGCAATTCCCTCATCCCGAGCCAAGAGTCATGGATAGCCACAGGAGAGAGAGAGAGAGAGAGAGAGAGAGAGAGAGAGAGAGAGAGAGAGAACGTGTGCGCGAGTAAGGAAGGAAGGCTTCTGGTTTCCCACCGCAAAAATGTTTTAGACTTCCAACTGTATCACTAGTTTCTCCGACCGTCGTATTTCATTCGATGTTCCTCGATGGTACCGCAAGAAACCTGTTATCTTTATTACTTACTATCCGTTTTTTTTTTCCCACAAAATCTTCTTAAACTAAGACTCTTACGAAACTAAGATCTAAAGATATTATGAGTACCTTATACCCGTATTCATAGTCCGTCCTTGAGGAATAAGAATTCCTTGTTCCTCGTTCCACGTTTCATAAACTTTCCTTGACCGAACAAGGAATCTTATTGGCTCCCTTATCTCAAGGAAGGTCACGAGCTTCCTTGAGGAGTGATGCGACCTTTTTAGCAGACGATACGCAGAATATAACCAAATATAACCTCCAAAAGTTAGTTTCGTTACATTTGTGGTTTTGTGGTTATTTGTTGTCGCGCTCTCAAACTGAAAGTGTATAAAGGAAAAAGGGATAATGGACAATGAATCTTTAAATGATTCTGACGATGGATTTGAAGACGAAAATCCAGAGAATCGGATTCTGTGGCGGATTCCGAAAAGATACATTCGCGATTGGGAAAATCCCGTGAAATTTTTTGAAGATACGAAAAAGTTTTCATATGTATTATATGAAATTAGTTGCAGGCAGCATAAAACAGTGCTGCCTTCAGTCGGTCACTAAAAATCCCTAAAATATTCCTTCCTTCTGAAGGGAGACTCGAGGTCCATCTATGAAACGAGGTGGCCTTGCAGATTCAAGGAATCCTTCATGGAGGCTTCCTCCGTCCTTAAAATAAGGAAGGACTATGAATACGGGTATTATTTTTGCAGAAATTCAGCAGGTACGATTAACGGGAAGCGGAACTTTGCTGTATTATTAATATCGCGTTCCGAGCTTTATTGAGATGACAAAGTTGTGTTATCCTCCCCCTCATTATAGTATCTGTAAGTTCTTATATGCTATACTTATATATTATACCTATTATAGAGGTGGAAGGGGAGGGGGGGGGCAAGAGATTATTTTATAATATAATTACATCATATAAATTAAACCAACCACGCTTATATGGTACAATATATACACGAGATTTGTTATAATTAATATATTAACAAAACAAAATTATTAGAAATTTTATTACAACATATCTATTATATATATATATATATATATATTAAATCTCAAAATATATTTATGATTCCAAAACTATCTTGATTACTATTTATGATTAAAAATACATCGATATCCCGAAGATTATTTAAAATTTTATTATTGTCCCGTTCACACGAAACGCTGTCATAATACATCTTGGCATTAGGCTCCACATATTTTTGCGATTTAGCCAATTACAATAAAGCGCGTGAGCGCGCGGGCAGTCATTATCTCACAATCTTAAATTCGTATTTGCTTTAATTTTAAGCCCTCGACGGTCCTTTACGTACGCCACTCTGAAAGCGACCAGAGCCCCGGGCAATTATGATAATATCTTGATCCGATAATGGGACACGGTCTTATTCTTACGAATTGTCGCGGGCTTCCCGATGAGAAACGCGGGCTGGGCGCGGCGCGGCGCGACGCCGATTTCACGCTCGAGAAGTCCGGGAATGGAGCTGGCAAAGAGGAATTAAGATCTCGCCGAAGGCTCTCGTTCTGACAATGCAAAGAAGCTGCCAAAAAGGGTGAGAAAGGAAGAGAAGAGAAAAGAGAAAGACGGCGGGAAAAGGACGGAAAGCGCGGAAGGACGAGAAGGTTGAAAGTGCGGGAGCGGATTGGAGAAAAGCGAAATTCCCGGAGACGGAGGAAGACGATAGCGGTGGCTCGATACGACGGTGGATCGCATAGAATAAGAAACGCCGTAAATCGCGAGGGGGAGGAAGGATGGTAGAGGAGGGACATTATACTTGCTTCTCTTCAGCTCTTTCCGCGTAGCCGGCTCTTTGTTTATACTCTGAGAGAGAACGGCGGGGACGGAGATCGTTTGACATGTCGTCGGTCGCAAAGACGTCGAGGGACAAAAGGGATACGCGTCTCTGTGTGCCCTATGGATCTCTCCCTCTGTTCCGCGATCCAGCCGATTCGCGTCTATTGAAAGTGCCATAGAAGCGACGGTCGCAAGCTGCCGTTAGTTGCGTCGCACGTACGTAAGTACCATATCATTATGCGACGAGGGATAATAAACGCTTGTCAAGTGGTAGTGGGTTAAGTAGCTTTCTACAATATATTGCGCGAGCCGATTTACGGGGTGTCCGTTCGTTTATACAGGGACGAGGAAGTGCGTGTCTCGAGACAAGCAGCGTCCATGGTTATCGAGCGCGCAAGCGAGATCGTCAAGCAGATGTACGATGAGAGGACATGTTTCGAGTGAGGCAAACGATATATCAAAATCAAGAACCTGCCTTACTAAATTAAATACTATCTTGTCAGGTTCTCTCTTCTTTTTAATCTTCAAATATTCCGCTTTTAATAATTTGCACGTGAAGTATGGATAAATAAATATTGATTGGAATCTAAAATAAAAATGTGTGTGCGTAAACTATTTTTTTTCTTCTACCGAATTAAGATAATGTAACGTAATGAAATAAAAATAATAATAATTATTATTATTGTTAAAATAATAATTAATTTGTATATTAATTAATATATACCAATCCATTTACAATGTGGTTAATTAATTATACATAATTAAAAATAAAAAAGATATTTTAGATATATATATATATATATATATATTTGTTACACACTTTTCGCAATCAATTAAAATAATTGTTTCTTTCGCTGTACTTATTTTATTTATTTCAAGTAACAAAGAGAAAACGAAAGCTGAGGATTTTTATGTTACAAAAAGCATTTAATTTAATTTGCAATAAATTTAGAAAAATAAGAACGCGTAAAAAGATATCTGTGAAACGTCTTTGAAAAGTAAAATGTGTGACAACAACGATATAAGGATGGCATTAAACAATCATGATCAACGTGTGATTTCGCCAATTCTCGAAATACGGCAGAGAAAGGGGAGAGAAGAGAAGGAGAGCCGCGAAATCACGTAACACATTTTACGATCGTCGAGGACAGAATGAACAGGGATTTGAACGTCGCGAGAATAAAACGTCTTATTGAAAAATGTAAGCGGTGCTGCCGGATTGAGTCGGGAGCGGGTCGCACAGCGGGACCTATAATTTAACTTTTATCGGACCGATACGAAATATTTCAGCATCGACTGCAACGGTCGTTAGCGATTCGTTTCCTCTTAAAGGATCCAATAGTCCCGTTGCCCGCCATTCGAACGGACGAGGGATTGTAGAGTAAGTACGTTAAATTTCTCCATGTTCGGTGCAATTTCGTGCGCCGCGGTGGATCGATAAATCACAGCCGGCCAATCGGAGTTACGAGACAAGTTGCGTTTCATTTCAATTTTTCTTTCTACGACGATGGTAAAGCGAACGGGCTAATCTCAAGCTCGGTATTACACGAGCTTGATTATTGCCGAGTCACGGTTATTCCGACATACATACAGAATTAATCGTGAGTCGTAACAAACACCGTACATATGCGTTCATTTCGCACCCGATATATGCATAGGTACGTAACTCTATATTTGTCAACATTGGAGTAATTGACAGCTAAAGTTGAACAGCTGTGTTTTCTATTATTTCGCGCATAGTTACGCGTAATCTGTTGCAAGCTATTTGTCAAGGTGTTTCAATTATTCTATCGATATTCGACAACAAATCATTAGAATCGACAGTATTATATGAAATAATTATGGAACTAAGTGATGAAAAAGTGATTATCATTTATCAAAAATAAAAAATCTTGAAAAATTTATAAATATATAATAAATGAATCTGTATTCCCAGGTGAATTTTAAATTAACAGAATTTTATATATATATATATATATATATATATATATATATATATATATATATAAATCTTAGATTCTTTGATTGTTCAGAAATGTCAAAAATTAAAAAACAACGAAAGCAATAAGATGCCATTAATCAATATTTGTCAAAAAATTTTAATTATTATAATATATGTATTTAAGTTTTCTAATAATGTTAACTGCCTGATTCTCAATCTGTCGTAAAGTAAATCTTGGAATTCAACAATGCCAAGTACGAATAGAAAAGATTGACATTTTCAAATGTTGTGACATTATTACCCTCGACACTCGACACTTTATTCGTGTTTCCTTTTTGTAGCTTTTATATCTGTCTTGCCCCCAGAATATTAAATTAATTTTTCCTTTTCCTTTCTTCTTCTCTATCCCTTGCTTTGTCACCCTCTTTTCTCGACACACCGAGCGCGCAATAATATCGAACGATGCCAATCCATTTTTAATCGGACACCAGTCCCGATCGCGGCGGCAGTGAAACGGGAAAATGAAATATTTACACAAGAGCTGTACATCTCACGTCAGTTTATGATATATATACGAATACACTGGATGGATACCGTGCGATATGGATATCATTAACCGAGCGTATTACGAATGTCACGGACTTTAATGGCGCGTATCGGGATAGAAATTAATTATTTCAAGGTAATGAAGTGTCAAGGGAAAGACATGAGCAGAAGGTAGGAGGCGACGTTGTTTAACGAAGTTATTCGACGGAGGATATTTCGTACGCGGTGCTCTATCAGCATGACGGATCGAGAGATACTTCTAATTGCCGCCGCCGCCGATGAATGTAATAGATTCATCCGAGAATAAACGTTATATCTGATATATATATTGGGTGATTGCATAAGTTCGTGCCCGTTTTAAATATAAACTTCAATAGATTATATTTTAGAGATAACACTTTTATTAATCAATTATATAGTCTCCATTCTTTTCTACAATGGTTTCCCAACGATCTATAAGCTTGTCGATTTCATTTTTGAAGAAAGAACTTGGTTTTTCTTGAAAAAAGTTTCTAAGGTGGTTTTCGACAGCTTCTTCGGAATTGAGATTCTTGCCATTTAAACTATTCTGCAAAGACCGGAACAGATAAAAATCTGAAGGCGCAATATCTGGACAATATAGCGGGTGCTGCAGAATTTCCCATTGCAACTCCTGCAGTTTTTCGCAGCTTATTCCTTTCAGTCAGGAGATGCGGCACCCACGTATCAAGCTTGGAAATGTATCCAAGCTTTTTTAAATGACGAAAAGCGGTTGAATTATCGATGTTCAGCCTCTCAGCAATATCCTCAGTTGTAATCCTTGGGTTTCTTTCCACTAAGGCATGCACAATGTCATCATCAATGCCAGAAGGCCGTCCAGAGCGGGGTTGATCCTCCATGTTGAAATCACCATTTCGAAATCTGCCAAACCACTTTTTGACTGTTCGGAGAGCAGGAGCGCGGTCCAAATAAACGCTTTGAATATTTTTTTATGCAATCCCAACACTCACGCCTTTCCGAAATTCATATAGCATTACATGCCGCAAATGCACCTTTCGTTCTCCATTTTTAATGATTTCTCTTATGCACAAATGGACTTATCTGAACAATGTCTGACGCTAAATTGACATAAGACAACGTCATCTATTCGGTGTAAGCAACAATTACCACACGAAAACAATAGAACTCCGCCATGCAGTAACTTAATGCCAACTATGAAAATCGGGCACGAACTTATGCAATCTTCCAATATATATATATATATATATATATATATATATATATATATATATATATCGCGCAACATTTTAGCTCTCGCCGTAGATCTATACTTGCGAACGGCGTAATAGCGAGCCAATTTAAATTATGAATATTGTCTGTGAACTTATCTTATCGCAGTGGCGTCGTTTGGCCTATCTCGGTGCTTACCGAGATCGTATTTGAATAAATATGATACGACAACAAGATAGATACGAAGCGATTCGTGCCTTTCCTCTCGTGCGAATGACAACAAGGTAACCGCGCGTAAACACGCAGTCGAGCTGCCGACTTTTACGACGTATAGCTTGACGTCATTATTGTTTTGATAGACTATTGAATGGACAGATGTTGGAAAACGATCGATACATGTACATATTACAATTACAATATTGAATTTTTTAATTGTATATTTTTGATTAACATCGAAAGAATATGGTATAAAGTGCTGCGCGATTGTCGTATTCTGCTGATTAATACGTGTACGATCATAATTAATTGCTTTTTTTTTTCCGTGAGTGAATATTGAATGCTGAATGTGAATGCTATGAAGTAACGGATAAACAAGAGAGAAAGAGAAGATCCAGAGAGATTGTTGGGCGACATCAGAGTATCCGTAGAAAGAGCAGTTTATAATTTCTATTTCATTTATTATTTCTTACTTATAAAATTAATTGCTTGTTTATCTCCGAGATCGTGATGAATTTTAAATTATTTCTAATATAACGTGATAATAATATAAAATATTTTAAATTCGATTTTTTCGAGATATTTAAAATATTTATAACGAAATATTAATATACAATACACATACACAGATTTATAAGTTTATAATAATTAAGATTATCTATATATATATATATATATATATATATATATAAAAAGTTAAATTGTTATCATATATATTCATATCATGTTCAATGCTTTATGTATAATGTGGACATATTTGTATCACATACAGATCACAATGCAGATCAATCCCGTTATTTCGCATTGTGTACCGGGGAGTATCGAATTATTTTTTCTTTTATAATCCGGAACTCGTATATGAGAATTATATTACATGTTTATAACAGAATATCTAGAAATTTAACAGTTTTATAATACTATACTATTGTATTTACGATATTTATGATGCTTCATATGCTATTCCAACTCAATTTTCTAGACATTGTGGGGAGTTCTGTTACATTAATGAAATGAATAGATTCAATATACAACGACCGAGATATTATTATAATTTATATTAGTTCGAATACATACAGGAATGAAGGTCCGATAAAAAAAAGTGACAGAGTCATTGATAGCTCCTACTTTTTTATAATACGTTCGATTAGAATTTATCCGCGTCGTGATTCTTTCCTCCTCTGTTCGCGAACGGCGAGTTTCATGGGATCGATTTATCACGCGCCAATGCATCCCCGGGAGTCTATCACGGCGACGGTGGCGGGAAAACTCGCGGAGCTTGTTTTTTTTTTTTTTTCCCCGGCAATTCGAAATACCTAATATAAAGTTTTCACGATTTACGCCGATCGACTTGTTTTTCAGTGCTGTTTATCGCGGAAAAACTCCCAGCCGAGCGACGTGCATTTTTCCTCGCCCTCTTCCCTTTTTCCCTGCCGCGCTCGCCGGCGGTTATTGCATCGACGGCAGTCGACGTCGGCACTTATTTATTCGCTTCGCGGCTCGTTGGCCTTTCGTCTATTTTGCCACGGCAGCCGGTAAATTAATTTTAGACAACAGGACCAACAAATTTCTTCCGACAGCCAATGAGACGAGGCAAATTACGAACTGATGGAAAGAGAGAGAGAGAGAGAGTGAGAAAGCCCGGCGGGGGTCACCTAAGAGATTATCCTAAGAAAACTTTCACGAGAGTTCCTCGTATCCGGCGTTACCTGGGGTTAAACAATCTACAAAATTGAAATAATATGCAGATGTAATTTCGAGTAACTTTATATTGCCTGCCGCGCTGCTCCGGGTCATATACCCCTTTCGAGAGTGTCTCAGGCGGCGCAACTTCAGCAACGATACCTCTCTCTCTCTCTCTCTCTCTCTCTCTCTCTCTCTCTCTCTCTCTCTCTTTATATATATATATATATATATATCTCTTTCTCTCGCTTCGGGTCGCAATTCGACGAGCAATTGCGACTGCGCCCGACGTGGCGTCACAAGACGGAGACAAATATTTTTTCAGCGCTCCAGACTTCGGTTATTATATATCCCATCTTCTAGCGAATTAAACTCCCGGTTTCTCCGCCGATTCAAACACCTTCGCGGATAAACAAGTTATACCTTCCGGCCGCCCTCAGGGCACGGCACGGAGGAAGTAAATATATGATATTCGCGAAAGAAATCGAGAAAAGTTCATTTTTATCGCAAGACAAAATGTATAGATCCATAAATCCATATATCATGCTAGATCTAATGGGAGTAAAAACCAACTGGGGGAGGAAATTTGACAAATTTTCGGGCGCGCTCAAATATTTGCAGAAATCCGAGACGAAAATAACCGAATCGGCTGAATACTCGCGCGGATTCCCCAGCCATAGATCTACCAATGTCACGAAATGTCCGACGTGGGCGCGGTTCGCCGCTATCGACCACTATCGAACGGTTGACCCGCGTGAATTTCAGATTGCTGCTCCCTTTACTTTAGGGTTCATCGTCGCCCATAAATCTCGGTCGTTTCTTCGCGCGGGGTAAAACGGCGACGTCCGCAGTGCGGAGCGTCGCGACGGGAATTATCGCGAGCAACCCCGTCGCTGACAATTTCTTATCCCGGAGGAATTCTATTGCGCGACGACGACGACGATTGTTATCCGCGAAAATCGTACTTGTACGCGCCACGACTTCGGCTCCCAAAAGTCCCCGTCTTGCGGTTTCTCTCTCTCTCTCTCTCTCTCTCTCTCTCTCTCTCTCTTTCTCACCGCAAATTCTCGCTCGATGTCCCGCGCGTGTAGACGAATTCGCGTAATAACGCGATTTAAGATGAGGGGAACGAGAAAGGAAGAGAAGGGGCCGCGCGCGTGTGTACATACACTGTCGAAAATGTCCGGTATGCGGAACCATATATCGTACATGGTCTACCACGGCTTCCAAAATGCCACGAATACTCGAGCACGTGGTTTAGTATCAGGCAGATACTCGGACCGCATAAGGTAGAAGGAGGAAGAAGAAGGAGAAGATGACGATGATGATGAGGAAAGATATAATATCGATCCAACGTCATCCATCACGGTTCACTCTATTAAACCACCCGTATATCCTATTTTCCCTCTGACCTCCTTTTCGCAATCACTTTACTCGTCTTCCTCGCCTTTCTACTCCCCCTTCCTTCCTTTCTCCCCTGCGGTCCCGAAACGCGGGGAGAGCACCCCTTCGAGCTCCTCGGTGGTTCGCTTCTTTTCTGTCGCTTCCATCCGACCTCGACATATCTTTCTTCAACAGCCGCCGCTGCTGTCGGTCTTTATCCTTCGACCGACGTCACGAGAATCTCTCTTCTCTCTCTCTCTCTCTCTCTCTCTCTCTCTCCTCGTTACGAACGTCTCCCGATTTGCTCGGCTCCGAGATTTTCGTCAGCAACATCGAACCGAGGCAGCTCTGACGGATGCGAGACGAACTGACGCCCTGCCAGAGTTTACACCCAAGCTAATTACGATCCTCTGCCTCGAAGGGTACGAGAAAAGGGCGTCGCGCCTGCCTAGCCTGGCCTGACCTGCCCGTAGTCGCTTCGCAACGACGACGGAGACGTGGCTCCGGATTCGCGGCGCGCCAAGTGGTTTGCTCGCTCGCTCATGTGTTAGACAGAAATAAGGTTTCAGTGTGTAACGCGATTTAACGTTGCTCTTCGCGAAGCTTCGCAACGTAAGGCTTTACATGTTTGTCGTGCGTCGTGACCCGCTTCTCCCGTAAACGATATAATTCAAAGCGACTACCGTTTTAAGTGCGACCATGAGTACATACCATATATTATGCTGCCGATTTTTTGTCTCTCTCTCTCTCTCTCTCTCTCAGGCTACGTGTTAAAGTCAATTTTAAATTTAAAGTGGCTTTAAGTTTCCCAGAGTAAAACTGGAGTCGCGTTTGATTACATCGTTCACACATACTCGCGTAAATTCAACGCGGCAACGGTATTTGTGCTGGTTCCAAGCGGGATGTCAAATAGCGCGTTAAAAAATTCTTGCCAGATGTATACGTATATAATATGTAAATGTAGTAGCTCTTGTGTTATTTGCAGTGACAACAACTTTTTCATTAATTAAGAGAGTAGAATCATATTTCTAGAACAACATTAAATATAATATATTCTAAATTACAAAAATAATTATTCATAATATAAAGTAATTTTTATGAATTATTTTTGTGTGAAATTATGTAACCATTGATTTTCAAATATTTTGAGAATTTTCAGATTAAGTATTTTTTATGTTATTGTTAATTGCACATTATAATAAATTAAAAATTGTTTCCTATTTTCTGTTTAACATGTAATTAAAAATTTTTTATCTAATTATTTAATTAAAAAATACAACTAATATATTTTACTCGAAAAATAAAAGTTTTATTAAAGAGATTAGCGATATAGTATTTTATTAATAATCTAAATTTTATGTATTAATAATTTATTAATAATTTTATTAATAATTTAAATTTTTAATTTAATTCTTATTCAACAAATTTTAAATAAAAAATTATTTCAAATAATTAGTCTCCTTTCGTACAAAATTATTTATATCATACACTATATAGATAGAAACCGATCTGGCTTACACCGATCTTAACTCAAATCATGTAAAATTTTAATAGTCGAACAGACTAAAATATTAAACCTCTTCATTTAATTCAACATCGAGGTGGCAAACATTTTTTTTCAATAAGATCTTTTAAAAAATATTATGCTGTTATTCCTAAGGTAATTAATTTTTATATAAATTTAATAAAAACTTGTTTATTTTTTCATAAATTAATGATTATAATATATATATATATATATATATATATATATATATATATATATAAATAAATTTATTTAATTTAATTATCCTCCCAATAAAATATAATATCAACTTCAATTTTATTACTTAATATATTGTAATAATTTAAGATATATATTGTATATATAAAATTCTATAGGGTCTTCTCGTCCCATAATAATATTTAAGCATTTTTACTCAAAATTTAAATTTAAATTTTTTATTAGAGACAGTCCAAATTTCATTTATTCCTTCATTCCAGCCTTCAATTAAAAAACAATTGATTATGCTACCTTTGCACAAATACTGAAGACTATTTAATAATTAATATTATCATTGAGCAGAATAAATTTTAAAATATAATCATAAAACCATGTTTTTATTAAACAGGTGAACTTAACTTTATTAATAAAATAATACAATAATCTTCTTGCCTAATTCCTTTAATAAATTTAATAAACTTATAATTTAATAAATTTTACACTATTAAAAATATATAATGGAAACATATATAATGGAATGTAAGAGCTACGTGACATGTTTGTACGAATGTAAAAAGAAAACTTTATACGCTCAAAAGCAGAATAATAAGGGCAAACTACCATAGATGTTATTTCCTGAAGCTTTGTATCATGTTAACCATGTTTGGGGACAATAATTACGTACGGTATTGAATGTAATTAAATTATTGCTGCCATAGTCAGTTGGAGTTACCTGCGTAATAGCAACGGCAGGCGAGAGAGCACCGGACTTTATCTAACTTCCTCTCTCCCTACGTTCTAAATTGACTGCTAAAGATTAACCCTTTAAGTCCGCCTAACTCTATTCACGTCGTGTTAGACGAACTTCGGAAAATCAATAATGCGTCTGCATCTTCCTCCCTCCCTTTCCCTTTCCTCCTGTCAGTTTTGCGAGATTGAGAGCAAAGCTCAACTGTGACTAATCTATCGCGCGATATTTTCCAGGAGATTCCATTACATAAAGACTTTCCGATTTTTTCTATTTTCTCGAATACAAGAAGAAGGAAATGAACAACACGCTTACGTCACTCTTTAGAAATTAACGCAGTTAATATATTTTCAGGATTATTCAGACATGTACTACTGGTACTACTGGTATTAAATGATGAGAACAACACGGTCGCTCAGACGAGAAGGGAAAATAGCGATAGCAAAACGCAATCCTGAGTAATCGGCTTCGAGCTTTGTCTTAGGTTCTTTGATCGCAAGAACAAATACGAGGCGTCGTGACTTCGATAAATTTCCGTCACTACTTCTGTTCAATAAGAAATTGATTAGCTCTCGATAATCCCGACAGAGAAAACGATCATCTCGTTCCTGCTAATCGCATTTACTCATGGAATTTTTTGACGAGGAAGGAAACTTGCAAATACAACAGCAACATATTTAGAGCTCCAAGAGTCTTAGAAAAATGAGATTTAAATGCCCTATAATAGTCAAGGTATTAATTACAATAATAATATAACTTGGTTTTTATTCAAAATTTACTGCATTTATTGAAAAAAATAATCAGATTTTTTCACGATATTCAGAGTCAAATTTTTTTTTTATTTTTGACACTTTAAGCAGTCAGATAACCCTATTTTGAAACTAATTTATAGTTTTATCGAAAAATTCCCCTTTTAAATCTCTAAGTGAAAATCTGTTGGCGCGATCATTGTCTATTTGACGTACTATGTAGAAACTTAATTCCTATATAAATTAAACCTATCGAAATCCATAAACGTAAGAAAATTTAATTTGAAGATAGGAGCAAAATTTCGACTCGAGTAAACAATACCGAAATGGCAATCTCGTCCAGTACACATTGCATTAAATCAGGCGTAACTCGATCATTGCAAATACATCATACGATATAAAGTATTTCGCCGTTTACTCTGTTCTCCTTCTCGTGAACATTCGAAAACAAGAACCGATTGTCCCGGTGAGTTTGCGGAAAATATTTTTCATAGGAATCATATATATATAAAACATACATATATATATGCCGACCGAAAGAAAGAATGAGGAGGAGAGAGAGAAAGAGGAGAATAGCTAGACGGCTTATAATACCACGATTTGTCCATAGACGAAAAGGGCGAGACGATACCTCGAGCTACGCGGTAAATCGATTTCCTATTATCAAGAACTATTCTTCCCTATAAAAGAGCCGAGTAGATGGATTATCCGATGTATTATCAGTCCAGTTTTTTTTTTTTTTTTTTTTACAGGCGACCACAATATGGATCAGCGGAGAGCCAATGACATGCTCCATTCCCAAACTTGCAACAACGATGACTCGGCGCTATCTGCAGACGTCGAATACACATTCGCGTGTAACATAGGCGTAAAGACGAGAAAGAGATAGACAAACAAAGAGAGAGAGAGAGAGAGAGAGAGAGAGAAGCAAGCGGAATTATTGATTTCCCTTTGGGGAAAAGGAGCTTCTCTCTCCTTCGCGAAGAAATGTAATATGAAGCGAACGAAACGTGAGACCGACGGGAAAAACCCGATCGCGCGAATTCCGATAATATCGACGAATGCAAATAAATCCATCTCGATCCGAGGAAGACGCGTCTTGCCGTTCTTGCGCGGGAAAACAAAGGGCACTTAAAATGGATCCGAATTCGCAAAATGAGAAAATGTCTCCAATGCATAAATATATTCTACAGGATATATAAATCCCTTTCAAACCGTTAAAATATTTGTCCTTGCAATCGTATGAGACACCGGCTTACAAATATATGAACAAAATATTGTTACCTACATTCCCTTATATATCCAATTTTCTAGAATTTACACGATAGATTTTTCGAGAATGTCAAAAATATTCACAACAAAAATGTTGGATTTCCAAAAATTTTATATAAATTATTACAAGAGAGAAGAGAATGGTTTTTAACATCATATAAAACTTTCGTTTTGACACATCATATTTAATTTTCGTAGCGCTGAGCGACATACTAATCGATAACCGAATTAGTTTCAAGAAGCTTGTTTTATATAATTCCTATATTTTATTTCTACAATATATTTCTTATTGTAAACCATTTTACGATAATTCATCAAGATCTTAAATGATTCGCTGCGACCATTTTGTGAATATTTTTTTTATTCCAATTCTTTTTTATGCATTTTCTTCTTTAGAACACAAGTTTTTACCACCTTGACAGTGGATTTCCTGTGATTATCCCTTTTCTTAAGTCTGCCTATAAAAGGCAACCTTCTTGGACAGAATATTCTGAGAGAACTGAATGAATGGCAGTAAAGAAACCTGCTAAAAGCTTGTTTAGGAGTCTGCTAAGAGCTAGAAAAATATATAAATATATATATATAAAGATCTGCTAAAAGCAAAAAAAATATACATAAAGTTCTTTGATAAGCTTATAAGTGGAAGAAACTGCTATAAAAAGTAGGGAAAAAATAAATAAATAGATAAGATGTTTATATACAAATGTGGGACATAGAAAAAAGGTTCCCTAGAATTTGTAAGTTGAATATCTTGAGCCATCTCAAGGTTTAATAATATAGAGTTATACGCTCATTCGAAATATGAATATGCCCTATATCTAAATCTGATGTAAGCATTAAGTTCAATAATCATTCTTTTTTTGGGGGAGAATTTTTCGCTCCAATCTCATGCTATAAAATAGTCGAGTTTTAATATAAAAATAGAACAAATATTATAAAGAAAGAAAAAGATTGATTTATATAGAAATGACAATTTGCATTACAGGGAAATTAAAAGTCATAAAGTACGAAAGGTATCGTTGATGCTAGAAGAAACGAATAAAAGATAAAGTTTTACGCAGCATCATGTTGATATTTCACTTGGGCGAATGTTTTTTATCGCCTGCGAGATCACACAGATACGAGAAAAGAAAGAGAGAACAATTTTCTGACCTGCTACCCTTTTTATATTTGCAAAGGTCCCGCAAAAAATGCATTCTGGGACATCGCTGTGGCGTTGCTCCAGCGGTTGGAATCTGGATTTTAGGTCTCGTATCTTTTGTCGCTTACAACGCGTTGGCTCTCTACAGAAAAATGGCCGCGCAATAAAGGTATGCGGCAAAAAAAGTGTCACAGCAGCCAGCCAGCGAGCAGGCATCGTGTATATACCCCATAGTGGAATGTTTCGTATGTTATCGAGAATCGATGACAGTCAATAACAGTTTATTATGATATCTCGTTCCGTAATGGTGAGATAAAACGGTAGTCTCTCGTTGCAAGATATAATTTTATTTTAGCGCAAAAGTATGGTATTTTAATATAGGACTATTTTTCATTTATGCGCGCTGTTCATGTTTTCGGTCGCGTGTTCCTTATTACTCCTGTAGACGCGGAGAGGATTTGGTGCTTTTTACGCGCTTGCCGCGTGTAATACAAATTTTTGAGGACACGATATTATTATTATGTAGGTCTCTTTACATCTCGAGCGCGACAGGTGGAAAAAAAAACATGAAAAATCCTAGTATAAAATTTTAAAAGTTGTCCACGTTTTCTCACGCATTGCGCGACTAAAATCTCTTATGCTCTGCAAAAATTTATTTTTCAAAATATTTCATCTCTCTTTCTCTCTCCTTCTATCTTTCTAGAGAGCTATATTTTTTTAATATACAAATAAATTAACGTTGCAGTATATATACATATATATTTATACCGTAGCGTGCAGACGATGAAATATGCTTACAAAACATATCGCAGAGAGACACGTGAGTTTTCTAATTATCCCCTCCCACCATCCTGCCTCTATTTAAATAAGCCAAAGCTGCAAACATTTTCATAATCTAAATCTAAATATGTTCATATCACGAGGATTATATCGAAGCAACAAGGAATGCAATAGATGAACGCGACATTCAATTTCTTTCGCCTAATTTAAATAATAGATAATTCCTTTTTTTATAGAAATAAAATCGCGTCCACGTTGTTCGGAAATACGAATGGTGTAATAACGACGCGGCGACATTTCCAACGTGGTCTCCTTTTGTCGGCGTATTATTTTTAAGAGACGGCGAACTCAGCGCTTTCCGCAAAGGAAAGACTCCTTAATATGACAATCATTCTCGAGGCCAGCTGACGCGGCTGACAAATTCTCGACGAGAAGAAGAACGGGAAGGAAGACAAAAAAAAAAGGGCATTTCTCTCATAAGTTCGCTGCTGCAAATCCCTACGGCGACACTAAACATTGCTTCAAACACGAACGGCCCGGTGCACCGGTCTTCCGGTTCCAGCGTACCTTGACGTGCATCGTATCGAGCAGTAAGCCTATCTCTTAAAATTCATGGACGAGAGACGGAGCTTCCATAGGCTTAAATGGAACCCCTTCTCTCTCCGCTGACAGCATCACGCCAGAACTGATTTCGCGAGCCGTCTCGTTCTCCGCAGAACAAAAGTTGGAACCTGCTGCGAACCCTCGAATTAGTCCTGACCGTACTCGAGAGCGTGACATGAGGGGGAGGTGTCGGGGAACGAAGGAAGGAGAGGGGGGGCGACAACAAGTGGTTGCGTCTAGTTAACTCGCGGGATTGTTGTCGAAGACAGTTCGGTGAGACACCGGCTGTCAGTGAAGCAACAACATAGGCAGGCGGGCGTGTTGAGCAACAACGGCCGGCAACAAACAGCCCGGGATTTAGGAGAGTATCGACTCCGGGGTACCTCGAATCCTGACACGATGTAGCCGCGCATCTGCCCCCCTCTCTCTCTCTCTCTCTCTCTTTCTCAGTTCCGCGAGATGAATGCGCGGCAGCATAAATTTGTCTGTCTCTCTCTCTCTCTTTCCGACGCAAAGACAGAGTTTACGAATTGTAATATCAATATCTGTTCACCTGTTGCCGTGCGCGACCCAATTTGCCAGCTTGCCCGCTTGCCCGCGTGTATTAGCTTGGCGCATTCATTTTGACTTAATGGAGAGCGAGCTGCCGTGCTTCGCAAGCGTGACGACACGCTGGGGAATAAGAAGGCAGCCGGAATCGTTCGGTCACGAAAGCCCTTCGGTGATATTAATGCATAATTGAATCTACTAATCGATATTATATTGCGCGTTCTCTTTGCAAAATAGCATTAAATTACGGCTGAAGGATTTCGACTGAAAATTCTTCAGCCTATCGAAATATTCAATTATATATTGTCGCAGTAATCGCAATTTAAATTTATGATTATTCAGATAATAGTATTTTGATTTGATAGAATTTTATAATCTTTCGTCTTAATCGAAATAATTTCAAAGGAGTTTTCTTTGTATCAATTTAAACGAATTAATTTCGATTAAATTAAATTATTTCAATACATACAATATATATCTTTCCTATATATATATTTAATGTTTAAAATTATATCAATATAAATATATATATTTCACAGTTTTACGTATTAAATAATGAGCGAATGAGAAAAATCATGAAAATAAAAACTGATATAATCCATCCCATGAAAGAAGAACAATCAAGTTTATATGATACATTAAAATGATGCCTGAATACCGAATCATGCTTTATACTCTACGATAATTGGAAAAGGAGTAGACTCGAAATTTTGATTTTAAGGGAAAGTAGAGTACACATTTAATATAATTTTTATAACGTAATGTAAATAAATAAATATATATATATATATAATGTTATATATAGAAATTGTTATTTTAAATATAAAGTGTATTAAGACTTGCGAATTCGCGTAGGGAAATTTGATGGAAGGGGACTTCAATTATTAAAGACTATAATTTCCAGTTGAAAGTGGCGAAGTGAAAAATACGCTTCATATTTCGCTTTACCGCCTCGGCGCGTATTCCGCATTAACTCGCGGACATGAGGACGCATAATTCTTTCAAAATGTAGCGCATACAAGTTGTCCTCGCTCTCGTGACGGTGGAGAAAGGATCAGGAAGGAAGTTGATAATTTTACACGAATGAAAATCTACGAGACCAGTTTTGCTCGCGGTGGTGGTCGATTTATACATGTTAGGAATTACAAATTTAAAATTGCACACGCGGCGAGTAAGCGATTTCTCCCTCTGTAATTGTCAAATTATCAAAGGCATTTGTCACAAGCGTGCCGGCCGTTTTCACAGACATCGTTTAGACATAAAGACACGAAATGCAACGTCTCTCAAAGTTGGTTCACGAAACTGATAATATATAAATTTCGACGCAATCGCGGAACACCCGCTATATAGCTTCGATATTAATTAGCGTGCGCTAAGAGATTAGCTTGCCGGTCTCGATCGCATTCATTGCCTCGTTCATAAATCAATCGGCGCGATAAATAATATTCGATTTCGACTCGATGCTCCCGAGGAGCATCGGCCCGGAAACGCGTCGCATCGACCGTCCCCGTTCTTGTCAGGAGAGTTAAATTCTAGAGAGAATTTTATTTCCGAGATCCCCTCATTCTCGCGCGTTGCTGCCCCGATGCTCGGCGACTCCATTAAGTACACGCAGACCAATTGTTCCTTTCGATCGAGTGAAAAATTTCCTCGCCCCTTTTGGGCTTCCTTTTAAAAGGAGAAGAGGAATCTCTCCCTGAAACGAGGCAATCTTCGCGATCCGCCGTCTAGAGAGAAGAGATGGGTGGAGGGGGGAGGGGGAGGGGGGGGGGGTTAGAGATAATTTGTCACAGGCATGGGCAAAATTCAGCATTAATCTACGAATGTTCGTGTCATATGTTGTAACATACGTGTCGCTGTAAATTGAAATAGCGAATATCAATGTTCTAGAACCGCAGGATATCTTTCTAATGACAGTTGTTGGTAAAATAAAAAAAAAAAAAAAAATCGTTCGTTTCACATTTGATCGTTTGACACTCCGCTTGTTATTGAATTATTTCAGCATTTCGATTGTTAAATATATGTGCGGGACAAAAACGATTCTCAATTATACTTTCTAGATCGAGTTAATAACGAAAATCTTTAGATCCACTTTATGGGACAACATGGTAGAAAATATGTCACCTTTCCGTATAAGATTTATTCAAGATCGAAAAGGTCTCGTCGTTAATACTTTCTTATCGATAATGTCCCAACAGTGTACGCAAGTACAATATATTTGCGAGAAAACGACGAGCCGTCTATCGTGTACTAATTGCAATTAATGCCGCGGCGACTGCGTCGGAATGCACGGCAATAAATCAAGAATTGCTTTCGTCCGTTTCGTTCTCCCGATAATAAACGCCGATCGAAACGCGTTCAATATTGGCGAGATCCTCTCTCGAATCGCCGAGTGTTCATCCGATGGAGACGTGTTCCGTCGTGTATGCACGCTTGTAGAGCCTACGACAGGCACATGAGAGAGACGAGAGGCGGAAGAGGGGGATGACTACTTTGAGCGCGCGAGCGCGCACGTGGTACATGAACGGCTGATATTAGCGAGGGACGGAAAAACTCAGAAGGACCCTCCGTTTCCCAATCCCGGAGGCTATGTTTGATCAGTTAGTCACTACCGGGAGGGCGAGGAAGAGGAAGGGCAGACCCAGGATATTGTTACCGATGGCCCCGGTTAATATCCTCGGATTACCCTCGTAGTGGACGTTGGCGGCGGTGACTCGCTTTCGAAACACGACGGAAAAATTCTCGCGATGTCGATGAGAACTCGGTGACGATACACGCATCGATTAAACGTGCCGTTATTTGCGCACTTGATGGTATTCGCTGTATAATGGAATTTCATTGTTTAGGTGAAATTAATTGCAAGTCGTCAACGTCCGCGGTAAGTTTAAATCGCTAGAATGAATTTTGTCGATCAGTTTTTTTTTTTTTTTTTTTTAGATGAGACAGCGCCATTTTACACCCCTCTATGAATACCTTTCCGGAATTATAGTTGACGAGAGAAATACACAGTTTCATTTTCCAAGTAATACGCAAAGCGTAGGATATCGGGGAGAAATAATATTATATATGTATTGGTTTTTCCCGATATTGATTCGTATAAAATTGAAATACAGAGCTTTTATTATATTAATGCTGTCACAGCCGGGATTTCGCGTATTATAATGCAATATATCGACGCAAAAACTGTTATTGGCAATATAATAGATATTCCCTGCACTTTACATAATTAAAATAATTTTTAAACATCCGAGACTCTCTCGAATAAGCGTCAACGTATGAGAGAGATTTTTAATGGTAATTATATCTCTATCTTTCTGTGTATATTGTAGTCGTAGTATTTTTTCATTTTAACACAACTCTTTCGAAATATCGCGTACCTTTATCGAGAGCGCGCTCTTACGCATTTCCCATCTACGATTAATCGCGTCGAATACAAAAAAAAAAGACAATTGGATCCCGTCTTCCCGCACATACGGCCGCATTAACGAAATGAAGAAACGCTCGTTTCTTATACGGCCTCACGTACCGCGCGCGCGCGCCATGTTCCCGCCCGGGTCCGGGAAATACCGATAAGCGCGTGACCGGAGTTTCGACGAGCGCGCGAACGCTTCGATAACGAGACGATTCTGCGGCGAAGAGGACGATAAAGCTCCGCTTGCGCTCGACGCCGGTAATTAATTGAACGTTAAGGCGATCGTTTTAACGGGCCGGGCGGCGGATCTTCCGTGCGCGGAAAGAGATTTTCGAGAGAGCGGCGCGTCTACTAGAACAGCCTGCCCCCCTCTCGTCCCGAGTTCTACTAATTTAACGCGTAATTGATGAGGCTGCAGTCTGTACTTACACAATGCTCCAATTGTGCTCAGCCAAGCGCCGACACGGTGCGCCAATATTAGCGATGCACTCGACGTCCCTATAACGGACCCCTCTCTCTCGTTCTCTTTCACTCTCTCTCTCTCTCTCTCTCTTTACGCACAAATAATGCCCCGAGTACCACAAATACTCGACAGCTTCCGCAATATGCCCGATCGCCTGCACCGACGCTGCCTTTTCAAAAACTCGAGGAGTCCTCGAAGGAAACGAGGACCCCTCGCGCATGCCGCGCAACAAATTGTTTTTTCCTGCCTTTTTCACAAATCTCAATTGCTTCCGGAATATCCGATGAAATTGTCTTTCATATCGCTCTCATTCCATGCGATTATTATCGCAACGAAGTAAAGTACGATAGAACGGAAACTATAATATTGTAAGTCCTTGTAGTCTCTTTTAAACATTGTTGCGCAAAGAGATATATTTGTAATTGGAAAATAAAGTAATGATAAATTGATAATAAATATAATGGTATGATATGATGTTTGTAGGAAAATAATTTAAAATTTGCGTGAGTGAAATTTGCAATATAGTATAAATTATTACACAAAGAGATTACGCGCAGAAAGATAATTATGTAATATATAAAAAAAAAAAACCGTGTACCTCTTGTAGTTTCAGAGACTAGATAAAAGATGCTTTAAAGAGAATGCAATTAAATGAAGTATACAATTTTATATTGATTGACACGAAAGATATTTATAAGCCGAAATGTTTGATTGATAAATCGAGTTTTTGCAAATTAGACCGATTTCGTTGTCTTAATCAAACGCGATCGTAACTTATATCAGGAGAATAATTATTATTTTATAATAGAGAATATATGAATTTTCCACATAAGCACATGAGTCTGAACGAACTAAATCTCTGCAACGGGGGATCGTTATATGAAAATATATTCTTTAATATTGCACGGAGAAAATATTATCTCCGTTATACAAAGAGAGGAATACTTACGAGATGGACAGAATAAATATGAAACTCGATCAATACGAATATAATTTAATCTACAACGTGTACCGTTAATAAAGCAAAATATTCATATAATCATATATGTACACTTTCTTACGTGTTCGCCGACAAATAAATAAATATATATATATAATTTAAATTTACGTTAAACTTTTGACTTACAAAATTCCCCGTACGGAACAAAACATTTGCAATTCCGAGAGTGATATCCTCCGATCGGCGAAATATCTGTGCGCTTAAAATTTGTTTAACGACATTTTTATTTGTCGACTTAATAAAAAAACAGCCGTGATATGTGCGCAAATACACATGGACGTATCGGTTCTGTGCGTTCTACGTGCGTGTATGTATATGGACGTCGGAAGTACGGAATTAAACCCTCGCGCAAACAGTCGATGGCCGAGCTCCATCATCTCTGGATATTTCCATTCCACGACCGCCATCGTTCGTCGATATTATTTGTAACTGGATAAATAAGTCTGATTTACATGCCGAGCGCGTCCCTTCATCGTTCCTTCCATGCGAAAAGGAAAATAATGCCGCGTCCCGTAAAAACATCGCGTGGCTGTTGCGGCTGTTCGTTGTACAGGGTTGACGTTATCTCGGCTTCTTCCGCGAGAGAATGAAAAAAGTACTTAAAGGAGACACGAGACGCGAATTATTTTTATAAAGTTTTAAAACTCTCCCCTTCGGACTCCCTTAAAAATCCGCCCGGGGCTTCGCGAAGTGACACGTGGTCGTGCATATTTTTATGGCAAAGAAAGCTTAATTCAGCGATCGTAAACTCCCACGTCTTACATTTTATTGATTGTCTAAATCTTTACTCGGTTTATTGGAGTTACTGCTCCCCGCGACGAATTTAATTGAACAATGAATTCAACGAGGAATTCTAATTGTCTTATCGAAAGATATACGAAGTCGCGTCATTAAAAACGTTAGTTTAGAAAATTAAACTAATGCGAGAAATAATATAGGATGAAAGAAAAAAGTGACGGATAAATCGATCGACCGAGTATCTTTCTTCGTGAAAAGGTCGCGTTTTGATGCATACCGAAAAAAGGAGACGTGCCCGATGAGAGGGACATTGAATTCTTGAATATACTTAAACCGCGTTTTTCGATCTTTCCTGCCAAAAGTTGCGGTCACGTATATGAATACAAAAGCTTCTATTCAATTTTACGTCAGCAGCTATCCCTAAAATAAATATCGGAACGAAAATAATCGCGAGAAAACTTTCAATACCGCTTCTATCATTTATCGCGACGTGAAAAGGAAAAAATTAATATACATAATAAAAAATTTACCAAAGAGCTTTATTTGCGTAGAGAAAATTTCTAAATATATCGATATATACTGCCTGAAAAACGTGAATATTGATCTTAATACGTACATACAAGCGTTTGCCCTTTCTCTAAAGAAATTTAACGACCTGTGTATGATGCGAATCATTGCTCGCTGGAGCTGATGGCAAACTAGGAAAAAAAAAAAAAAAAACAGTATATAGATACGCGCTGCCATTAGCGTCCGGATGTGAGGTCCGGGATTTTTTTAAAATTTCCCAGGAGACAACGAAAAGAGAGGAAAGCGCGCGCGGAAACGCGATACATTGAATGCCATAAAAACGGTTCTTCCTTTCGGTATTGCCCCCACGATTGAAGTATTGCTCTGGCTATGGGATGTAACGTCGCGTACGCGCGCGAGAGTAATATCGCTGGCTTTTGGCTACGAGGAAGAAAACGTAAAACGCGCTGTAAATGCGCGGTAATAAAGCCTGGCCTCCGCTTTACGTTAGCCTTACTTAGAGGCCTTGTAAAAGCGCGTCGAGACTCTCACGTTCGCGAGAAGCGTGGCTTCCGTTAGCGACCTACTCTCTCGCCGATTGTAAAAACACGCGCTTAGATTTACTTACGCGCGACGAAGAATTCTCGACATTATAGAACGCTCGAGATATATCAAGTGGGGTCTCAATTCGCTTTTTATCGCGCAAAAAGTATTCGTTCAATTGCCATTTTCTATCTTTCGCGTCGTTAAACATTTCAATACCCCGTAAAAATTATTTGAAATAAATATTAAAACGATTAGCTCTTTTAAAAGAATTATAAAAGATTGAGGCAAAGACAAGTATCTTTAAATCGTAAACTATTTCAGCCTCGTAAAATACAGACCGAGTTATTTTTCGATCTTCTCGTATATTCTAATGATACATCTCGTATAAAGCTTTTCTTATAACAATTCTGTTGTCACGATAAAAGAAGGATTCTATCGCGAGTCTTTACATCGCTCCTCGAAAAATCGTTTGATCATACAAGGAGACACGCAATCGTAACACGAGTACGACACGACACTCACATCCCTTTGCGATCGCACGTTTCCTTGGTACGAGAGCCTCGGATGCCGCGACAACGGTCGCTGCATCGCGAAAGTGCATTTACGCCATCGCGTCTAGAATTCGCGATATCGCCTCTCGTGACTCTCGTATACGTACGTAAGCGTACAACCGGCTGTGCGTGCGTGCGTGCGTGCGTGCATGCCGCGCACGCAACGAATACGCGGGGCAAACTCGTGCAATTCATAAGTAAACCACGATCGGCACGATACGTGATACAGGGGCCATAATCGTTATGAGAAACGGAAACTCAGGGGCTCCTGAAAATGCGCACGTGGAAATAAACACGAGTAGGAAACTGTCCTCTCGCGTTCCAAGAACATCTCGCGTGAAAAGCGCGTGCAAAGATACGTCGGAGGAGAAAACGCACCTCGCAAACTCTCTTCTTTCATCAACAGCCAGTTTCTCATCTCACCGGAACGCGAAAGCGAGCGATTCTTTTATTGCCGCGCCTTTTACGAGGCCTTACCCTTCCCCGACAACCCCCGATCAAACGCGCTTTTTACGCGGCAACGATGGCGAATGCAAAGTACTTTCGTTTCTATCGCGTCACCATTCCCGATGCCCGTGAATGGCTGCACGAGCAATAAAAATATGCTAATTTCGTAAAACGAAAAACAATCCGCGAGACGGAATGTGGACGGGTATATTGGAATCTAAGGCAATCGCTAATACAAACGCGCGAATATCAATACATATTGCGTTCGAAGACGTAATTCCTTGTACCATCGATTAATTTAGACTATTTATCATGTTGAATATCAAGAAAATATCAAAGTTTTACTCGTCTTCTGCATAGTATATGTTAATTTTATATATTAATGGATCGCTGATTTTTTTTCTGTTTTTTTTTTTTTGCTTTATTCGTAAAATAGTAAACCTTTCGTTAAAGTCGTAGCAAGCTACGTTCAATATGTCGCATTCAGCTTTTTTCAGCTCTGAATTAAATTCTTATAAATAACGCTGCAACATATCTTTACAAAATTCAATAATAATACGTAGTTTGATTTTTTCTCTAAATATTTAATAACAAAAGATTAATGATAAATTGCCGACGAAATTAAAATCGCCTTTTTTTAGCGACGAAAATTTTAAGAAGGACATTCTTGTTGCAATTTTTGTAATTTTCAATCTAAAGTATCTTGCAATATATTAAATTTCCGTTAAATAAAGTTTATTCCCGGAACAATTAAGCTTTTATTGTGTGTGTCTCTCTCTCTCTCTCTCTCTCTCTCTCTGCTTATACTCTTGAAATTAAATTTACTAAAAGTCTGTATATATTAAATATTAAATATCTCCGGCAAATACTTCGTTATTTCTTCTAAAGAAAAGATAAATTTGCAGATACAATTTAAGAAATAAACTTAGATGTATATATAAATCCGTATTTAACGATCCTTTATTTAAACGCGGTTCGCACTTTATCGAAAGAATTGTATACGATTTTTAATTTGAACGAAAATTTTTACGGATTTCACGTGATTTTTCCGTATCTAAAAATATATAAAATATATGAAAATAAATTTGTATTGAAATATATATCTAATTATTTTTTGGTACATTTTTTTAAAGCATATATCAGTATGTATGCTGTGTTGAAGTAACAATGTCTCGATAATATCGTATATTTCGAATATTATATAAAACATTGTGACGAATGAGTTAATCACTGAGTGAGCGCATTATCATCGCTATCGCGCAACAGGAATATAAATTCTACGTTATATGAATGGGCGCAAAATGCGCGTAATAAAATTTCGTTACAGTGCACCACGTCACGGACTAAAATTGTCCGAACAAATAAATATATATATATATATATATATATATTAATATTTGACGCAATAAGCGAAGCAAACACACAATGTGTGTTTTGAATGTAATGTGAAGCGAATTGTAATCGCTCCGTGCCGATTACGTCTCGTATCGACGAAGTCTCCTCCCCTCTATACCCCGTCGATATATCGAAATAAACTTCTCCGCATCGCGTAAACGATTTTTTTAATATCCCGTGCGCCAGAGTTGACGTGTGCGCGAGGGCCATCGATTTTACGACGCGCACCGAGTGGATTTTAAAATTGTTTATTAAAACGACCGAATGCACAAGCGTTATGCAGAAATTAAAATCCACGATTCCAAAATGTGACGCGGTTAATGACTCGGCCTTTGCTCTCTTGTTTGTATTGCGTTATATAAAATCGGTGAAATATACATAATTTTTTTTCAATATAAAGAGAGAGAGAGAGAGAGAGAGAGAGAGAGAGAGATTGATATTTTTGATTTTTTAAATAGTAAATTTCTAGAAAAACTAAGATTTCCTGGTATAAACTATGTTGTTTGCGCTATTCTCCTAATATTTGTAGATTGTGTAGATCGGGTATTGCATTCAGAATTAAAGGGGATGATAATCGCAGTTGGTTCAGACTTGAAGATCAAACTCCATTCAATTCCGTGAGAGCGTTAGAAAGTTCAATAAAGCGCTAGATGACATGTTGATCAAATATTTCTATGAATGCGCCGCATTCGAAATTCAGTAGACGTAAAATATTGGATGGTACGTCGTTCGGGGAACCCCCACGTGAATTCGGGTAGAACTCCGAGAGTGGATAAGTAATTATTTTTTAAACGCGGCGGAAGAGACGGAGGTACATACGAGATAGGTAGTCCGAGGGGGGTCTTCGTCGATCGACAAGGATAAAAACCGAACCACGCCTCTTTCGTTTGTGTATGCGTGCGTATGTGTATGTGCATATACGCGTGTATATCTATTTACGAGCCACACGAGAGAGCACAGCTGGTCAGAGCGGCGGCAAAGGTGAAAGAGACGTTAAATTATCGCATTATAAGCTAATCAGCCAGAACATGTACCGCCGGCACACAGTACGCTTTCTAAACGCGAAATATATACACTTCTGCGAGAGTATGACGGAATATGTATAATGATACGTCCATTTAATGAGGAATTAAGCGTGAACAAAATAGGATCGGATGGTCGTCGAGGAGAATCATCTCGTTGCTTCCGATATATCTGTGCGTTTAAATATCGATTCTCGACGAGGAGATTATTGCAAATCCTTTTAATGTAACCGGATATTGAAAGTATGAAATACATGAGGGCACCGTTGTCCGATACGCGAATAGAAACGAAATCGATTAAAAAAATAAACGCAAATGAAGGCAAACATCGATCAAAAGTAGACTAAACTAAAATAAAGTCTAGAATATTTTAGAATACTCAAATATTCAGATGTTTTTGAAATCTGGAAATTTTGATATATATTAAATATTTAAATAATTTGAATAATGTTAATTCGATTTAAAATATTGTATTTGCGGGATTAGTTTAAACGATCTTGCTCCACGTTCTCTAAATGATGCTTTGATTAACGTACGATAACGTATGATAAGTGCTATCTTTGGCGCGTGTTTAATGACCGTTCTAATCGCAATTAATCCGATTGCTGAATTCCAAGCACGTTGATAATGTAGCGAGTCTCTAAGTTCGCGCGCTCGATTCACAAGTGTCGGACGGATTATCAATTTTGCAATGTAACCCATTCTAAAGTTTCAGAATCGCGCAAATGACCGTAATAAAGGTAGTTTTAATAATGCCGTGTTTGCGCGATCTTATCGCCACTCGAAGTTTACTTCGGGAGACGAGTGATTCCGGGCGCATCTGTTTGACCAATTATTGAGCAAAGTAATAACGTGGAAGGAATAGCGGAAACTTTTTATTTGATGCAAGAAAAAAACTATCATATTATGCCATTTTGACGGCGAGGTATAACAAAATCAAAATCCCCGAACAAGATCAGATAAGTAAAAGGAGATTTGTTTCAAATTTTTGATTGTCAAATAAAAGATTAATCGAAAGAAAGACAGTTCTGTATTCGGTTATTGAAACGGTAGTTTTGCAGCAAACGCAAAATAAATAAAGCGAAAGCAAAGTATATTTATAAAAAAATGTAATAGTTATGCTTTTTTTTTTTTTTAAAGAAATACGAAAAAGCTATAAGGGAGTAAGATATTTTTTACGAGAATATTGTTTTTTCTATGACACGAGTTAATAAAGCTGGATGAGAATTTTTTATAGAATGTTTTCAGGAAAATATTTTTCTCTACCAATACATATACATTTTTGTTGTTTGTGTTGTCTGCGCGGATCTGTGAAACGCCCGTTGAGAGATCTGTCAGTAACAGAGGATGGACCGCGACCGTAAAGCTATATTAAATTGATATAGTGAATTATTTTTTATTTGCTCGGCGAGAAACTTCGCCGCCGAATTAATTCAAATCTATGGTGCCGTACTGTATGTATTATGAAAGTTTCGCGCAGGGCAAACTTCCTTCTCTTCCTATCACCATCATCGTCGCTATCTCGTTCTATATATACATGTACTTATATATATATATATATATATATATATATATGCAGATATCATATATCGTGCTTTGACGATAAAAATTTAAAATTTCTTTTTATACTTAAATACAATATATGTACAGCTAATAGCGTTTCAATTATTTTCCGGCATTGTATTATTGTACCTACGTCCAACATTAATTACAACTCTCTGCAATGATCAAAGATTAAAGTAATTATCAATCTTCATGCATATACACATCGTTTTGGTTTACAGTAAAAAATTACATTAACAGAGTACAAGAAAGGGAGCTAATAATGGAGCAATCGGGTGATACGTGAGCGTCGTTTTATATACGTTTCTTCGCGCGGACGCTCGTAAACCGTCCGAAATACAAACTTCCGGTAGACAACAAATGTGCCAGCCATAAAATCTAAGAGGCGAGACTGCGCAACTGCGGTTTGCGGTAGTAATCGCCGAAAGGACAAAGAGAGCGGACACGACACCATCTCACGCGCGCGCGTGTGTATTTTGACAGGCCGCGGAGTCAAGAGGCAAAACCCCGGGAAGTACAGCGTTAAGCTAAATTCGAACGCGTCATTTCTGACAAATATTGAGACTGGCGGGATGCAAGACAAAAGGGCGCGTAAGTGAAAGAAACAGCTGCACAAACAAAATCTCAATAATCCGTAAACATTTTATTAATTCTACCGGATGTAAACGAAAAGTAACCGATTAAATAATTTAAATATGAAATCGAAAATGCAATAAAATGTCTTCGAACTTAATATAATTTAGATGGAACATTTTGTATCAAACCTAATTTTCTTCCAAATAGCACGTATATATTCGATTCATAGGGAAAAGATTTATTTCAAGTGACATATATAAAGTCGGACAAATCTTTTTCTGCTAAACGCACTACATTATATAATCACATAAATTCATATATATATATATATATATATATATATATATAATTAAATCGTGATATTAAATATATTTTATAAGGCAGAAAATATGTAAATAATAAAATAATTAAACGCAAATTTGTATGCTTTGAAGATATTAAATCTTTAAGCTTTTATTTTCATTTAAGTTTTTAATTATTTTTTAACAATCTATATTTTTATAACCACGCGCGCTACGTTTTAAAAGAGTAGGAACAAAGCATTGCCTTTAATAGATTATTTAAGCGTTATTTTTTTTATATTAGATATTGAAAATTTGATATAATAAACATGTCTAAGAGTCAAATTAATTTTCAACAAAGAATGAAAGATTAAAGTCGGTATTCGAGAGATTCGGCGCGAGAATTGCATGAAAAATGCAAACATTATATTGGTACATATATATATATATATATATATATATATATATATATATATATACATACACACGCACTATGTCATTATAGAAACATTATTCCCAACCATATGTCACGTACACGGTGGCATTTAGCGGTTTTGCGTTTTAACCGTATCGCGCAAATAAACGCGATTACATGCGTACTTGGATATGTTACGGTAACCGAAATGGATAAATCAATTTCTACGTGAATGCGAGTACAACAATGCAACAATTACTAAAACGACGCGGGAAATAACGATTCGAAATCGTTTGTTGTCGCAAATCTTTACATATATTTACATTAAACATTTTTAATGGCATCCGTTTCAATTTACGTCATATTGGAAGGTAGTAGTAAAAAATATATATTTCTCTCTTAAAAATAGAATAAATAATAGTCTTTTTAATAAAAAAATATTTATAACCGAGACATATCACTGCGAGATCATAGATCAGGTAAATTGCGAGCTATTGCATAAATGACAGCGAGCATCCCGATCGTTAAAGCGCATTCATATCCTGCATCTGTAAAAAAATGAATCGCTACCCATACATACGGCGTTTCATATTACTACAAGTGAGAAAGTTTAAAAAATCCCCCTTTTTTTTCTTTCTTTCTTTCTTTTTTTTTTTTTTTTTTCCCGTAACGGCAGAGGAGGGCGGGGGTGTTCATGCTTCTCGATACACTCACGAAAATACGCACAAAATATGCCTTATTTAAGATTAAATTAAACAGAGTAAAGTATTATTTAAATGATCGAATTAGCCAAAAATGTTGAATTAAAATTCACGTATCTTTTTTCAAAAATGTTTTTCATTTTCGAAATTTTTTCTAATGAGAAAGAGCAGTGAAATGTTAATTTCATAGCACAAGCAATGATTTTTACCAGATACTTGGCCATCGATAAGAATGGTCAAAATATATAGATGTTCTTTAATCGCACTGTGTGCTGTCGTTACTTTTTATAAAAGATGGACGGATTCTTTCTGCGCTCAGTCGCACGAGGCGATAAGCGCGATTGTTGACAAGTGTCACCGTCCGTCGTCGTCGTCGCCGAAGAAGAAACGTCAGGATAAACGCGTATGCGGAAGCGCGATGTTATTCCGCTGCGACCGTTCGTAAAACGAACATCTCGGAACGCGGAACGATTCGATAAACAATACACACTCTCGAATTACTAAAGCGTAGAAAGTCACGACGCGTTCGCGACGTTATGAGCGCCGTAAAGAATCGTTCGCGAAACGTAATGAGTACAAACGCGCCACGTGTGATCCTCGCTATAGTGAGCGGCTTTATCAGAACATCGGGAGTATGTAGATTTGCACATATAACGACCGCTTTTGATGAAAATATACGACTTTGCCGATCCGCGGCAGCATTGATATTCACGGGACTATAATTTTCACGGAAGTATCCGAAGCGGTTGAACCCTATCGGAGAAATAATAATCATAAATAAGGAGAATGCTCTGCAGCGTATGCTTGCGAATGATGCGCATGATATGATATCGAGACAATTGGCACGTTACTTTTGACAAACTGAAGTTGTTCGATGTAGAAAATGATGAGACTTTTTGTAGTTGTTTTTATATTCAATATAAATAATGATTCCAAATAAAATTTTTTTAATATAATGCCGCGAAACACATGTAATATCAATATATATATTTCATAGAAACTCATTTTAATCGTGAAAATATAATATATTATTATTATGATTCTTTTGTGATGGGATCGTTGTTATTTTTAGTTTAATAAATTTTAATGAGAGAGCGAAGTGAAGGAAATTTGAACTGGATTGGTTTTGATTATTTATCGCTCTGGATTGTAGCAATCAAATGCAAATACTTGTCAAAAAGAATAGCGCGAAGATCGTAATGACACACGTTGTATAAATTATAAATTAATCCAACCGGTTTCTGCCTCGCAAATAATGATAAAAGCACATCGATGTTTATTCCACAACAATTCATTACTCGAACGCAACGGACTCTCGCGAGATTATTGAACAATCATGAATAAATGACGCGGTCGACGGTAAATATCAATGTCAGGTCGTAAAAAAAAAAAAAAAAAAAAAAAAAAAAATCGTGTATCACGTACAGGCGCGAAGTAAACGCGTATTATATGCGCGTATCGCAGTGAAAAAGTGCGTTAGCGACGCATCCGGCGGAAATACGCGCTTTAATGGTCCACATAATAACTGATATGATGATCGGCGGACGGAAAATCGATAGCGCCAAATATTATACGATAACCATAACAACGGCAACGATTTTTATGTATATAAAGCAGCGATGAATGCAGAAAAAGCGCAAAAAAAATAACATAAATATCGTGTTGATCTGTTCCGTAAATTTTAAAGGAGATGCACAGATTTTAATAATTCAAATATTGCAGCATTCAATAAAAAGTTTTCAGTTTTTTTTGTTTTTTTTTTGTTTTTTTACAAAGTGCAAAAACGCGCGTTATTCTCTTGATAATAAATTACTGTGTATGCGCGATATTGAAAATAAACATGAGTTCAAGAAGTGAGATTGTTCGGGTTCTAAAGAAATGCTATTCTATTTCTTATAAATACAGAGTTTTCAATCGAAACAGTTTTCAAATAAAAACTTTACGTTATAGACATTACAGGAACTTATATTACTTTTGTTAAAAAAAAAAAAAAAAACGGTGATAAGTATAGATGCAGTAAATAAGATAAATAATTCGTGGATACGTAAATTTTAAACAGGAATGTTACGAAGCAAAGAGCATCAACGAGTAAAATAAAAGGATGTACACATTGCGGCAGATTTGAATAATTTAAATATCATGTAACACGTGATAGAAAGTGTGCACAGGTTTTTTGTATTTTTTTTTTTTTTTGTTAAATGTGGAAACGTATCTCTTCTGATAATAAGCTACCGATGCGTAATATTGAAAACAACATGAGTACAGATTGAAATTGTTCAAGTTTTATAGAGAATAAAGCGCATTCTATTTCTTTTTAAAATATAAATATAGATTCCAAAAGAAAAGAGTATTCTATCTTGTAATATGTAAAGATGCTCGTTTCGAGTATCGCGATATAATTGCATAATTACTACAACCGCCGATTTCATTTAACTCGACGTTTATTTACTTCCCGTGTCCGCCTTCTTTTCTATCGTGTTGCTCATGCTTAGAATTCGAAAGAGGATTACTCCAATTACGAAAGTGCCTGACGGTAGAAAATGCCGCGAGTAGACGTGCAGGAACGTAGATGAGGATCAGGGCTATCAACTCTTTGTTAATTAAAACGCCCGGCAAACGTTTCGTCGGAGAAGGAAATGTAGCGTACGTCAAATATTTCACGTGAAGAGAGAAAGAGCGTTCGAGTACGAAAGTGTTCATTGCCGCGCGAGTTACCTCTTATATACATGTTTCTCTCGTCTCCTCTCCTTCCGCTATGGATTTTCCGGCATTTGTTCGGCGAACGCGCGTCTCCTCTTTTCTCGAGACTCTCTAGAGCTAGAGATACTCGCCGCATGCCGCTGCCGACTGTTATCGTTAGTTAAAGGGAGGGAAAGGGAGGGAAGAGCGACGAGAGAACATCTCGGTTAATTAAGACCTTGTAAAAAGCCACCCGCCATTGTGAATCCGTGATAACGATAAACACTCGCTTCTCGGTGAACTCCGCCACTGTTTATCTTATCTCGAAAAATATCCCTGCCCAGATTTTGAGCTTTCTTAATTCGTCGCGAAAATTTGCATGGAAATTCGTATTTATATTCCACATTGAACGTTACATGATGAATTGATCGATTCTGTTAGCCTATAATGACAAATGTAATATCAGAACAATATTTAGTATTAAATGTGAATTGACGATACAGATCTCTATCATTGTAGAGCTATAAATCTCCCCTTACTATCTCCATAAACGCGATATTTCGGATCTTTAATGGAACATAAAATTTACTCAAGTATCTAACACGTTTTTCACTTTGAATTAAAGGCTTTCCTTTTTCTTATTCAAAGAATTCTCGTGTCTCCTTATTTTACAAAGATTATGTCGAAAACAACTTTGAAGATGCACTAAACAGAGTGAGAGAGAGAGAGAGAGAGAGGGGGAAATAAATCGATTTCCTTTAATAATTTCTTACTCGTTATCTTTAGTCACCAAGCAAGAAACTGAAGCAAGACCAAACTGTCTTAAAGGAGTTTACCTTTTGCTCCACTAAACTTCTTTCTCAAAGTAAGTATGAAGTTTAGGGCAAAGATTAACTTGAAAGTAATTTTTAAAACGTCTTCTATCTTCATGCCAGACTTAAAACGCAGAATTAGAAGATGTTTTCGATTCAGCTGTATGTTTCCAAGTTAAATTTACCGATGTACTCTCTATTAAGAAAGATATATATTTAAACGGTATTATATAAATAGCGTCTCTCTCTCTCTCTCTCTCAATTACTTAAAAGATATATATTAAATTTATATTTACATCCAAATAAAACATTAGCAGAGAAATATTAATAATATACAATTATTACAAAATATTTTGAACAATAAAGATCCGAGAGGAAGATGTACGGTTGGATGTTTCAATTCGCAAGTAAACAATGTTCGAAAAAAATGAGTTGTCTCTCGCAATAATTTCCTCTTTTCCGTAACACAAACTACTAAAGATCAAGTGTAATTTTGCAAGGTCTGCAAGATCCCGAAAAGAAGAACCGTAAAGTCATGAATTAAGCAACGAATAGTTATGCGTCACCGGAAAACGAGCGGCCATTGCCTCTGTCTTCCTATTGTTCTCCGCGCCAAATCGGCGGCCTGAATCCGCACTGTGTCTAACTCCACGAGAGAGTTCCCCACAGATATTGTTTGTCCCCACATTACTTTCGACGCCGATCCCGGGGGTACAAAAAAGTTTATTATCTCAGCTAACTCTGGCAAATTCGTTCATTTGGCAGAGATAGAGAAGAGGCCGGAGTCCACTCCCTAACTTTGCGCGTTAAGGACGCTGATAGCGGCGCAATGGCCGTTTGGCTTTGACACGGGAATTCTTCGGCGAACGATATGACGCTCGCAGACTAGCCGATAAGATAAAAAAAAAAAAAAAAAAAAAAAAGGACAAGGAAAAAGATTCCCGTAGAATTTTTCGATCGGAGGTTTCTCTCTAAAAAAAAAAACGAACCGCACATTTCAAGAAAAATTGTGCTTTTATTTGTACTACTATTGTTATCTTTGTCGTACAATACGGCATTAGCCGCGGCATATATCGAGAGAGTGCAAATAGAATAAAGAATAAAGATATTAAAGAATTTAAGAGGAAAAGGAAATAGAAATCTATGGTATTTCAGATAAATCAATATAACGTAATAACTAAGATATGTATATTTCTATATGGAGGCAACGTGTATAAAGTTTAAAGTTTAGCAGATGCATAATGTGGTAATCGTGATCATTCCACGTGGATGATATTTAGGAGTTAAGAAGTTACGTATCTATAGCCATTCGGAAACGATATGACTTGGTTTCCGAATTTCCGGGTCTTTATGTCGAATCCGTAAATCGATATCATCCATACCTAAATAGTGAGATTTTAGCGAGAATGTGAAAATATCCAGTAATGCAGTAATTAAATGCCATAATAAATAAACTCTTGAGTTCTTTATATTCTAGAATCCAATATAAAAATACAAAATATATTTAATTAATTATATTTAATTTTCGATATTTTCTAGCCGAAGCTATCTTAATTGCCCGTCAATCAAAAATCTGCAATTTATAGTTTGCAAAAAGTATTTAAATTTTAAAAATATCAATCTTCGCGAGAGAAAGAGAAAAAAAAAGATAGATTGAAATCGAACATTTTCATATTTATATCTTTTTACACTGCTTTTTGTAAACGTGAAACAATCCACCATCTTTATGGGTATAGGTAAGTAATGCCACTGTAAATTTTCTCATTGTTCTTATTGTTAGTTGTAACAGTTGCACTGAACGTGACAATGGTTTCTTGTGAAAAATATAATTTTGCCGCCCGTAAATATAATATTTAGCAATAATCTCGTTATATATATGACAAGATGCCAAATGCGATCGTTTCTTATCCAATTCGCGTGATTGATTATTTTCCATTTGTAAATATATCGATAGAGAATTACAATTATAAATTATTGTTTCATTCCGAATTTATGATAATCATTTATTTAATCCTTAAATTCGAATATATCTGGCATCTCTATTTAAACTTTTCGCTTTAAAAATATATAATTAAATACCTTTCGATTTAAATATAATTCGCTCACATTCATCTCGAATAATTCAAGTAACGAAAAGCGGTAATATATCATTTACATAATAAAAGCTCTATTTTGCGCAATATTAATATATACGAAATATACATGTATATTGTGTGTGCCAAATTTTCGACTATATGTTTGTTCGATAATCTAACATTTGATAAATCTAACATTTTAATTAATAATTAACTCGAGTCGCATTGTATTATACAGGAGCAAAATCGTTAATATTGTTTCCCATATATATCTCACGTTTAAATATTTGCGTTTGATTATTAAATACAGCTGTTTTTTTAATTATATAATGTTGAGCAAATTATATAGTTTTCGAAAATATAATAAGTGCGTGCAATTAATGCGTCGGGAGTGCCGTGCAAAGTATAGCGTGATCGTCGTATTCTATCGATTAGTGCACGCGCGACTGTAATTAACAATGTTTTCGCGAGTGAGCGTGAGCGTCATAAAGGAGCAACAAAGGACAAACGAGAAAAGAGAAGGAGGCCCATCGAGCAACGGCCGACAAAAACCACATGTGATATGTATAATTTAGAATTTATTTAATTTATTTTTAAAAATAATTGCCTGTTCGCCTTCGTGAAAGTAATATTCTCTTTTATTGTATAATATAAAATATTCAAGAAAGAGATGTTATTCTGAAATCTATTTATAATGCTTCATATAATTTGTATATCGTATGTCGTAATATTTCAATATCTTTCTAAATATGATTGCGACAAATAATACTAGATGTCAAATACGATCGTTTCTTAAAATTAGTATAATTAATGCCTATCAACTCGCATAATTGATAAATTCCCACTTGTAAACAAACTGGGAATTTAATTTGTTGTCGCTACAAAATACAATACTTAGCGTTAAATAAATTTATTGAAAACATTCTATTCTTTCATACCAATTATTAATTATACGCTTGATATAATTACGACTTTACGTTATTTGATTTACTCGATTTATATGTTATTGTACGTTGTCAATTCGATAATGGCAAGTCAGTAAACAATATAAAACTCTGATAAATAGCGATCATTATGATACGAGTCTTTCATCGCAAAAGAAATCAATCATAATTGATTGAATTATAATCATTAATTGTATAATAAAATAATAGCATTACAAGTATAATGCGACGAATTAAAGTGACGGAGAATTATAAATTGACAAACTAAAAACCAAAACAATTTCTCCAATAACAAACAGCCGTACATGCAATCTGCAATATGCATTCTTGTATTGTTGCATACTTTGTCAATCGAAAATATATAGTACATTTGTCAATAAACCTGTATATAACGCGAAACAATCGCGCGACTGACAATGAGTTTGAGCGGCCATCTAATTCATTATCGTCGACTGAATTTCTCGCGGAAACTCGAACGGATAATTCGATTAACACACCGACCCGGGGCTCGAGGCCAAGAATGCGAAACAATTCATTGGCACGACTTTCTCGGTCGACAGCAGAATAAACTTTTCGTTTTAATAATGCCTCCTCTAATTGCGAAGTATAGCGACTTGTATCGCCGGCGAATGAGAGAGGACAGCGAGTGGAGATGGCAATTGGCGCTGGCAAGAAGTTTGCAAAATGAATTCTTTGAAAAAATAATGCGCTGCATTCATTGCAGGCGCATTGCTCGCAATATGAATCGACAAATGTCTCTAAATTTCAATTTTTTTATAATACTTTGCCAGAGTCTCGCATCACATAGCCAAATTTTATACGAATCTCTCTTATACACACGCTTATATAGAGAATTCATTTTATAATTGTAATAAATTTGACGTTCGCTCAATATCAATTCAAACGAATAGCAGAGGAAAAAGAATGCTCGTCGTCGTACGCCAGAGAATTTCAAGATAAATTCAAGACAAATCTACCCTTTTAAGATCATTCTTCATTGAAGAATCGTCACGCATTCTTACCCCCAGCTATTCTCGTTTATGAAACAGATAAAACAATAATAATCAAACCATTATTTCGTACATCGATTATTAAATATTCGCGTACGACAAATTTCTCTTTTTCTCTTGCTTGGTATTTAATTAACTTGCTGGTATTTCGAGCGCGTGTCTACCTTTTCGCCAATGTCGTCTTCTCGACGAATATAAGAATATTTTTCGCACACGCGCCTAAATTGGAAAAAAATCCAATTGATACGAGGCGAGATGCTGAAAAGAAAAGAACTCGCCGGGGTCGGAGGGTCGCGCGCTCGTATTTCGCACAAGGATCGTATAAATATTTGCCTTTCCGTATTTGCCGCTATCCTATCGCCTGGGCGAGGACCTAACGTAACGCTGTAAAGTATTATCGTTTTATCATTTCGTCGAAAAATTTATCGCCATCTTCGCATGGCGCGAGAGAAAGAGCATATCCTCCCACGCGCGATCTCCGTTATTTCCGGATACTAAAGTAACCGGCGACGCCGGTATCATTTCTCGCCGGTGTGCCATCCGGAGCGAAGGGAGTCTCCGAATGTATTCGGGAGCGACGATCGGAATTGTTTTCTTAGCACAGGTCAGGGTCCTCGGTACGAGCGAGGTAGAGATGGGCAGACGATTTCATCGAATCCTTTTTCGATTTTTCCCTGGCCCCGAGCAAGCGCGAGCGACGAAAGCCGGGAAGGCGAACCAATAAGGAAAATGCCCGGTCGATACCGCCGCCACCCTTACTACGTATACCATATAAGCGTCTGTCCCAAGGGTAGAGGCGATCAGGATACATCGGATAAGAAAACCTGGTCTTGGAATAGAGTTCTATTATATTCTCTACAAGTGCCCAACCTCGGAGAGTAGCGCGCGTTGACATGCGCATATATGTATATACACCCGTATATGCAAACATATATAATTTCAAGAGGGATTATAAAGAAATTGATATATATATGAAAAATGTCAATCTTAAAAAGAAAATTTCGATTTAACACGTACATATATGACACAAGTTGCGATTTTGTAGTTAACTGCAATAAAGGGGAAAAAAGAAAAAAAAAAAAAACAGATTTACACATCGGATTTTGGAGAGAAAAGAGAAAGGGAGAGAAAGCACAGCAGTGCACAACTGTTTCTAAAAAATTCGCATACAAATCGATCTCTGACAGATGCATTCGGGAAACCGCGCGTATCGGCGAACAGGGCTGTTAAAACATCGTCGTGGGACAGATCCGTAACGATACGGGCGGATTTCGACCGTTGTCGATCGGCAGGAACAATGGGACGAACAGAGAATGACACGTAGCGGTGGCCCGGGATTCCCATATTGAATCGGTTTTATCCATCGCCGTAGGCACGTGGGATCGAGCGTGTGGAGAGAGCGCGACATATAGACGAGATAAGTTAACCGGACGGTCGCTAACGCAACGCGCTCTTTTGTGTTTGCTCCTAAGGTCGGCTGACTCTATTGGCAAAGGACAGCAAGGGACGATCCGACAAACGGCTTCTGGTCTCTTTGTCGCCCCTCTTCCCCCCCCCCCCTTTCCTATCCGCGTGTACGCGGAACGCGAAAGGGTTCCCCAGCGGCCCTTTTTCATCCTTTGTCGGCGATACGGCATTTAATTACTACGCACGCCTCGGGAAGCAAGAACGGGGGCCGAAGGGGGCGGGCGTTATAAAAATGGATAGCGTACTGCTGAATTAACAAGTTGCTTGTAAAACATCAAAAGTCGTGCAACACATACGTGCACATCTCTCTGTTATATATATATATATTTTTTTTTTAACATCACCGTGATGCGCGCGAAACGCGAGAGACAAAGAGCGCGCGAACGAGTTAGCATGCAGATGGTTGTAACGAGGAAAAGTGTGCACTATAAAAGATCGCTCAGTATCAAAGACAGAGATGATTGCATGATGCGTGACAAAGTGACGTTCTCGGATACCGGGTAATAGCGAAATGGGGCTCAAAATTAAGTAGCTCCGTGCGCGATGGCCTTTTCTTATATTTCCCGTTAAAACGAACTTGTCAAAGGATAAACGAACTCGTCCCAAATTGCGTATAAATACTTGATATATATATAGAATGATATAGGATGAAAATATGCATATTGATTAATTATCTTCGATGAATCTTTTATTGCGCGAGTTGTAATAAAATTTTATTAAAATAATTTTGCAATAGATATTGTCGCGCGGTGCGGTTTAGAACAAGTGGCATCGTTAATTAGCGTGGGATTGTATTCGATTAATGGAATAATAAACGATAATATTATAATATATATGGACTTTATGAATGATAATAGTTACATAATTTTGCGACTTGATGATTAAAACTATTAGACCGCTCATTAGCGCAATCCTTTTCATAATTAATGACATGCGGTAAATAACTATTGAATTCGATTCAATAATTATTGAATACAAATGTTTATATCTATATTGCGGATATTCCTCTTTCCATTGCAGAAAATGGATCGACGATAATCTTACTATGAGACACACGGGATGTATTCCTATATTGAACGATAGCTTCGAAAGATGCGCTGCAAGATCACAACGATGATGGTCCAATTACAAGTTATTACTTTCTATAACGTACGTGCGTTTTTAAAGCGTCATCAAATTGCATTTCCTTTATACACCGCGAAAAGAAAATTGGTTTCACATCGATATAAATAAAAGTTCTTCAGTCAATTACCCGCATTTCATTTTTATATTTATTTTATGTATTAATTTGTTTATGTCTGCTTTACGAGTAAAATATACAAAATTCGTTATATTAAAGCCGTAAAGTATAAATCTGGCACAGTCAAAGAAAATAATAATCTGTTCTTATATACACACATAAATAATTATTTTTAATTTCGTTTTATATACGTATTGTATTAATTCTAATTCCTTTTTTAAATAAAAAAGTAAATTTTTTTATATTTCATCAATATATTGCTACGGTAGCTTTGTATAATCTAGTGATATAAAAATTATGCCGCAAGTATACCATCGAACAAGCCGAATATCCCACCGATGGGGCTTTAGAGCGAATTAGAGCGAATCGGTCTACTTGTGAATTTCGATGAAGAACCGATGAAGAACGCGCGTCTCTATCTACGATAGGATCTGCGAACAATAACCCGAGCCTCCTGATATTCCCGATATTTTTGCAGGTGCTCCTCGCGACAAGGTAAACACCCCGGTACGGTTCTTAAGAGTACTTAGATCCCGCTTCTCGCAAGAGTTCCCCACCATCTGCAGAACGCTATCTCTAGAGCCAATGTGTGCGTCTATGTGTGTGTGTGTGTGTGGGTGTGGGTGTGTGGATCCTGTTTAACTTTCTTAAGTCTGAAATTATATATTGTATGGAAGATTTTGTAACTATCTACGGCCGGAGTTTCTACGGCTTTGGCGAACTCTTTCGGATATTTCTTAACTTTTCATCTTACGCGCGAGGTGGCAAATAAGTAACCGGCGAAAAAGAAAAGTGTTTGCCGAGTTGCGGGAAAATTGCAAGCGGAAATGGCGATTTCGCGAAGACTCGCGTCCAGGTGCATGTCGCGAAAGAGAGAGAGAGAGAGAGAGAGAGAGATGATTAATTAAAGATTTTTAAAATTTTACAGCTGACTGTGCAACGATAATTTCTCGTTAACATTCACGACGCGTGCGATGGTATGATATAACTATAAATTCGAAAATTGAGAAACCAGGATAGGCAAAAAAAAATTGTCGCGTTTACGAATAACAATACAGTTAGTTTACATTGTACTGTAATATATTTTTAACATTCAGCGCAGCATCTACGCCCGCCCATTCGCGCGACGCGCTCGTTCCCTGCAAACTTCCCTTAACAAAGCGTCGAGAATGAAAATGTCCCGTTATAAATCGCGACAATTATCGGCGCAATTTGGTAAAAAAAAAAAAAAAAAAAAAAAAAAGATATAACTGCGACAACAGCTGGCGCGACGAAAGCGTCCCACCGTGCGCTCGCGTACGCATCCGGAATTTGAAAATATGTGCGATAATCAGAGCGGCGCGAAAGCGCGTTTCGATGAAAAATCGAAAGAGCGATGATCGACTCCGATCTCATGCGCCGTTCCGATCGCACATTATTGCCGAGAATGCACAAACGTACAATCGAAGTGCCTGGCTAACTGGCCAGCAGGGAGGGGCCCCACGTGTTCCTGAGTACCTCATTTAAGCTCGTCGATGTACGCGCGCGCGCGCGCGCGATCGCACGTACGCGCGGAGCTTGGATATTCTTAGACCTTAGAAAATCGAATGACTCCATAGAACGTATTCCATATATGAAATTTCCCGAGGTACTTACCCTCATGCCATTTGTAAAAATATCTCCTTTGACGTTCATTGATCATCTGGTTCCCAATTTTTTTTTTTTTTTTAATCTCTAAAATTACCATAAATATAGATTTGAAATGCCTATAAAACTTTCTATAAACAAATCTATATATATATATACATATCGGAAATTTAAAGCTCGTCGATACATGGTAATTGTTATTAAAATTTTTTATTTTTCTCTCTTCAATGTCCGTCTTCGACGGCACAATAATTTTCTTTTCAATTCCCCGTTCGGCTTTGTATTTAGTTCCTCACCCTTCGTCCCATTTTAATTAAAAAAGACGTTGGTCTCTTGAGAGTCTTTCATTGCTGATCCCGGCTCAGTTCGAAGCTTACGTTATTCGTCAGTGAACATTCTCCGTAGCTAATTAATTGCGCGATCAATGAATTATGTAAATGGTAGCGCACAAACACATATTTATTTGCGTTTCGCATTCCGAGCGAATTGAATATCGAATTCCGCTTAGCGGAAAAGCTGCGTTTCATATTTTCCGCGCAATTCTCTAATCTCTCCATCTCTTTTTCTCAAAGACTCGATATCGAAAATGAAATTATTTTCTCGCGAGATACAGTGGCGGAGGCAACAGACAAATTCTCATACGGCGCGAAAGTGTGTTGGAGTTTAGCCATTTAATATACTCCCCCGTGATAAATTTCGTTGTTTAGCAAAAGGTCCGCGGCAAATATATATATATCCCTTTTGCTCTCCCTCCGTGCACTAAGTAACGCGAGTTTCTCGTACGCGTGAGAAGGAGAAATGATAAGCGTGGGTGTTTATCCGTCGCAACTTTGTCCCAACAGATGGACGTTGCTCGCAGGTACTTTTGTCGCTCGTCCACCGAGAATTACCTCTAGTTTATCCCTCTAATCGCCAGTTATCGGTGAATTTACCGGGCAATGAAACATTTTCATTAATAACCCGTGTGACGTAACCGCTTAACTGCTGTCGTACTGTCATGACAAACGTATGTATCCCAACGAGCCCGCTTTGAGTAAGACTGGCCCCAGGGTGGACGTGCGTCTATATCGTATTGTTATATGGAGAGAATGTACACGAATATTACGATAAGTATGAGCGTATAAATTCGTGATTTTGGACGTAACGGATGTAAGTCTATAACAGCAGTCGAGATAAGCGATGAAATATGTTACAAATCTACAGTGTGTGTACATAAAAGCAACATAAGCTTATATAACAATGCACGAAAGAGTGCGCTCGTTTCTCGAGAGAGTCTTCTCTCTATACAACCTCGACGGTAAATCTGATCTGAAGATAATGCCGGATGAGATAAGTAAGGAAGCGGTCACGGGGCGGAATATTTGCTATCTACGACACACCGTCTGTGTTTTAATGAACAAACGTTTAATCAGCACTTCGGCAAACAATCGTACGCCTTATCAGCTGGTCAATCGCTCGGCCCTTTGGCCAAACTGCACTCCCTTCTATCACTTCGCTTAATCGATTTCCCGATGTCTCGCAAATTGCACGTTTACTCGCGTAGCGATTACATTCGGCAATGTTTGACAACAATTTTACGCCGAATCATATGTTATGCAAAATATTTTAAATAGAAAATAAAAATATTTATATATGCGAATATATAGTTGCGAAATCATATGGCGAAACTTATCTCGCTTTATGTTCTTTTTGTTTCAATAATTAATATATTAGAATAATTTTTTTTTTTTCACTTTCTATCTAATATGTTTGGCGATTTTGATCGATACTTCGTGCTGAGTAAGTTTCGTTCTCAAATTTTTCAAATTTAAATTATAATTTAAATTAAATAATTTTTGCTCGCGTAAGTCTTGATAAAATTATATTTCTTTAAAAAAAAACGAGTACTCAAATCATGGTTTATTTATGTGTGAACGGATAAAAAATGATGATTGCGAGATTTTCAAGAAAAAAAAAAAAAAATAAATAACATGATTTTACAGAGGAGCCGCATATCTCAAAGATTTTACTATTCTTCAATATTTGACATACTTTTATATGATACTTTGACATATTTTAAAATCATTTTACATAATTCAAAACGTGTTCAGAAAATTATCTACTTCTTTCTTAAAAATTAAAAAGAATTTCGATACTTTAATCATTTTCAAGTGCACTCCCGCACTGCTATTATTTTAGCCCCAAATCGATTGGGGCAACAAACTTCTAGGATAGTTCGATGATCGCACTTGTAAAAAAAATTGTAGTCTAACAATCTACGGAGTGGATAAAAAAGTTTTCGTCGAGCCGGCCGAAAGTTTAGAGCCGCCGACGATATATACATATATGTTCGCAGTAGGTAAAAAGAAAGAGAGAGAGAGAGAGAGACTGCGCGGGTGGAGCATCACTTTTATTCCATCGCGTCTCTCCTCGAAGAAACTAACTTTACTCACCCACACGTTAGAACTGATCGCAGCGGGAAAGTTCGCTGCGATTGTTAGGACATGATGGTATCGCGATCGGATGCGAATCGGATAATGCGCTTTCAAAATAAATATATATAGGGGAAAGTAGGGTAAAACCGGATACCTTTTTGGATTTTCTGACAAAAAATCTAAGAGTAAAAAAAAAAATTTGCCGACTGTTAGTAGTTTTTAGTGAATCTTAAACTATGAGAAAATAAAACTAATTGTTGAAAAAAGAATTTTTGGATATCAAGAATAACAAGATTTATGCGGAGAAGTCAAAGTATCCGGTTTTGTCCTACCCGTAGGGTCGAACCGGGTACCTATTTGAAAATATGCAAAACATCGTGTAATTACAAAATCTAGATTTATTTTAATCAAAATCAATATAAAGATATATTCTATTGACAAGAATCACAAATAAAAATGTCCTCTTGTTCGCGCGACCATTGGCGCAGGATTTTTTTATTTAACTTTTTTTTTTAGTGATTTTCTTTTCCGAACGTTAGTTTTCGTTTTCAACTGCTTTTTGTAGAGACACAAAGTCGGGATAACAGTTCTCTCTCTTTTCATTATATGACATGTGTAAGTACCCGGCCCCACCACAAGGAAAAATAACAAATACGGTGGTTGTATGTTTCGGCGTTCAAAATGCCGATCAAAACTAACATGATATACTCTCTAATATATACAGAATGCAATGCCAGACTTATCAAAACAGATGCTAAGAGAAAGTGCACGACGATTCGATTCTTGCCTCGATATCGATCTTTGGGGGATTAAAAACTTTGAACTTTTATTAAAAAAGAATCACCATATGCATTGGGGCTCGATTTGTTTTAAAATAATGATGGCGTCAATCTACAACTAATAACACATATTATCCATAGATAGCAGCCATTATTACGAAAAAGCAAGGGCACCCGGTTTAATCCGCGTACCCGGTTTTATCCAACTTTCCCCAATATTTTTTCTTCCTTTTTTTTTTTTTTACAAACATATTTTTCACGAAAAACACGAATATTTTCGGGATGCAATATTTTTTTTTATGCGACGTTATGCGCTTTTCGAGCAAAAGTTTGCGTAGAGTTGCAACCGACCTTTTTGGAGGTATCGTATAAATCTGAAATAGCTAAAGATACGCGCAACGCGTGGGCAAAAAATACTGGACTGCACGGTTAATGCATTCGTCATTGTACGTGTTTCGTGATGCATACAGCTTTACGCTTCCGAATAACTGAGCTGACAGTTTGTATTTAACGCGCGGTCTATTTGGTTCTCAATCTATGATAACGCGCGTTTTGTTTTTTTTTTGTACCAGGCATGTAAAACTCGAAAAATCTACATTCCCCATTAAATGTAGAATGTAGACACAAGTGTAAGATAATGGACATATGCGTGTGAAAGAATTCGAATCGCGAATTTAAACGAGAAAACGTAAAAAGGCAAATGAGAGAGATATAAATTAACGCGCGATGTTATTTGCAAAACGTTCGCGAAGAAGTAATTAGAAAAACTGCGACGAGTTGCGGAGACACAAGGAAGTAATTTCTGGAAAAAATTATTTTCCGGAAAAGAAATTGATGAAGTTACATGTAGCGATCTTTTCAAATGTAGCGAATATTTTTGCAACCCTCTTATTACTGCAATAATTTCATCTAGAGAACGAAGCCATTTATTTAGATTCGAAACTTGATTCGTAAAGTTATACGTTGTGTTTTTATAGCGCAATTTTATGTGCGATACGTGACAAAGTTACACATCGCGATTACACTGGAAATTCCACTTTACTTCAAAATGTAGCTCTTTTTCTTGCAAAAGTAATAAAAGCATAAAGGATTTTCTTTTTACATCCATCAATAATACTTCGAGTTCTTGAAACTTGATACAGAACGGATACTCCTATATACAAGTACGGTTAACCGCGCAACATTTAAAGGGGGCCACGATGTTAGATTTGCATTTTTATTTTCTCGTAGTTTTTGCAGGGGCAAAAGAATTCTTTAGCATGAAAAAAGGTATCAAATATATGTAATAAAAACTTTTTGGACTTAATCAACTTTGCCTACTTTTGAAAAGATGTAGAACTTTTATTTAAAACATTTAAAACAAGTTTAGATTAACAATTAACATTACAGGAAAAATGCTTTAAAGGAAGCTCTACTAATCCAAAACTCGTAAAAGTCACCTTATAAGAGAGATAAGAAAATCGTGTGATTCGTCTGACGAGAAACTATCAATTTCTTTAAGCTATCCTTCTCCTCCTCTTATAAATTCCGCAGTGGGACGCGGTCGCACGATCGTCATATCCCATCGACGTTTTCCCATCGCCGAGAATACAACTCTATTAAACTTTCAAAACTCCACGACGGTGTCGCGCACAATGGTGCGAAAGAACGCGTCAGCTGTATCAGCAGGCCGCGAAGAATCGGGATTCCCCGTCCCCTTTTCCATTCCGCCAACCTCCACGCCACATCGTTCCAACCAAACTGTCACATACTTTCCGTGTGTATATGGGATAAGCTTCAAAAAATAACAAGAAACTAACGTGCGCGGGAGCGAAATAGGGAAAACTCGGCTATGAAGCAGATGAGAGTGGGAGGGAAGGAGCGCGAAGGAGAAGAAGAAAAAGGGTAACGGGAAATGGGAACGATAAGCGGGAAGAGGAAAGGACTCCAAAATGGTCCTGGATACCGGGAGACTCGTCGCGCGTGAGCGTGTTAAACGTGCATGTATTTTATTGGTACTGACGTGTCTTGGTGCCCTTGGTTTTCGATCGTTATGGCGGACCGTACAGCGAGGGCTCCGCGCCAGCGACCTTTTAGCGAAGGGTTGCGCGCCGGTGCAGGGGTTGCGCGATTTTATCTCCGACATTCTTCTGGCAAAAAGAGGGGGCCCGCCTCGACGAGATCTACCTACGTGGCGGTTTTTGTGTTTTCCTCGGAGCCGCGCATGCACGCGTACGCGCGCGTGTATGTGAAACGCACACGTGCGTCGCGTACAATGGCGATTCAACGTCGTCCCACGGCCTTTTAAACAAGCCGAGGAAATCTCGAGACGTATCCCCCGCGCGACAGCGACAACGCTCCGGCGAGTTAAGCCCTAATCCCACCCTTCCACTCTATCTTTCTCTCCTCTCTCACTCGCGTTTCTTTCTCTTTTTTTTTTTCTTTACTTTTCCTTCCCCCGTCACACCCTGCCGTCCCCGTACCGTCGTCGTCTATTAACCGCCCTTTTTTCAATTCTGCCGGCGACATTCCTCTTACGGGGCACAAATATCGCCCGAGCGGATCAACGATTAGATCTCATCTGATTAGTCCTACATTGAGAGCTTAAGGGATGTACGTACGCGCGTTTCGTTTCCGTGAATTCTCGTCGGTCGAGTCGATGAAGATAACTTGCCAGGTAGCATGTGTTTATTGTCTGGGAGCAGCAAACGACAAAAAGGAGTTCACTGATGCCTAGGACTGCGCCTTTAATCGCTCAGACGATTGTAAGCGCGAGTATACGGGGTGACAAGATGTTCCGGAGAAACCCTTTAAACGCGACCCCTTTCTTAGAAAAGAAGGGGAAGTGGATTTCTATTCTTAAAAGGTATTCCGGAGAGATAAACCTGTTTTGCTCCTTGTATTTATTTTCTCTATTACAACGAATAAAAATTGACTAAATTAAAACCCGGGAATTAAAGCCAATCCAATTAGCGGTGTAAGAAAATAAACGATCAATGATTTCGCCATTAAATTTATGTGTTGTATTAAAACATATATATTAAATGATTGATGTAAAAAAAGTTTTCGTATGTTATTTTACCGCAACTAATCGACTCGTATAAAAATTTAATCATCGCTATAAGGTAGAAATTGCGATTTAAAAATGGTTTTTTTTCGTGACATTGTATTGCATTTAAAGAACATAACATCGCAACATCGATGCCATTCGCAGTTCGCCCGTAAAAAAATTAATTTTTGACCTGTAAATGTTCCTATCGTTGCTATCTTTTGATGGTCAAATTTTAGAGAGTGAGTTGGGGAGAAGGAGGGACGAGATAGATAACGCAACGCTGTATCCGAAATGTCCCAAAAGCCAATAAGCCGCGATCGTGCATCATCATTTTTGCGATACGTATTTTTCGGGCACGTGCGAGAACGAAAACGCGATACGACCTTCGTTCGTAGTAAACGATGGAGAGTACACGGCGTTCAATTTGCGCCCGAAACGATGTATCCCCCAATCTTCCTAGTTCCGCGTGCCGTCCATTAACACCAACGGCGGACTAACTAGATTCGCGTATCTCAAAACGCATTGCTTGCATGTGTTGTAATTCGATGTGATTAACAGCGCCATGTGTTGGTAACTGTATGAACAAGTCGGCAATATTATCCACCTGGCCGTTTTAACCCAATTTCGCTCTCTCTCTCTCTCTCTCTCTCTTTCCGCCCTTCTTCCACTGGCCCCACCTATCCTCTCCGGCGTAGATATCGTAGATACCCCGATAACGTGCATACGAAAATTTAATAACAGTCAGGCTGATTTGCGGAGAGCCCGGCGTTTAAGGCTACACCTCCGATATTTGCTGGATAATGCGCGCGAATAGAATGCAGTCCAGGAGAGTAAACCTTTATCAGCCTTTCAAATGTCGCCAAATTAATAGGCATATAATTTTACTATAAAAATATATAAGATATCGAATGTTTACTCGTTCAAAAATGTCAAAAATAATACGTCGCGCATTTATATATTTATGGTAAGTTGAGTAGAAAAATTTGTTGCTCCGATATCTTTGTTATCAAGATATTTATATAACTCAGCTTGATAAAAGACACTTTCATACGACTTAGGTTTTTTTCCGAAATGGACCTCCAAAAATTGGATTTGGACGAAAGACACGACGACAAAGGATGACGCGTCGATGATAAAGCGAAAAAAAAAAAAAAAAAGAAGAAGCCCAAGGGAGGGTTTTACGTAACGAATTGTCGGAAATTCTGATCTCATTTCGGACGAATCGCGGCCATCTCACTCATCGCGACGCACATTCCTGAGCGACAGGTATATCGAGCACGAAACTCTCCTTTCGTCCCCCATTATTAAGCCAATAATCACCGGGACAGATCTGGTTGTCCCGGTGACGGAGCCAACGTCCCGCGGAGCGGGTCCCACATCGCGCTTCTCTACCGGATCCTTATCCGTGAACCATAGACTATATGGTACACAGGATCGAGTTCGGAGGCCCGTGAGTCCTCCGAGATGACCGGCGGGGACTGACGACGGCGTGGATAATGAGAAAAATCATAGTACTTGTCGGCGTTAAATCATAGGCGCTTACTCGTCAAGCCCCGAGCTTTAACCAGGTATACGAGTCCGCTACGCTGCAATCTGAGTGGGTCCGCGAGTGAGAGCGCGCAAGAGGGGCACGTAAAATATTTTATAGCTCGGTAAAACATGGCCGGGTTCGCTGGTTGAACTGTAACTCTCACGATCGACAGTTTAGCGATGGAACGTGTCGACTGAAGATCCATCGTTCTTACTTCCGTACAGTTGAGAAAATATACGGGTAAATCGCTGAGAATCGTTGAATTTATAGACAGGGTGTGTGGGCCGAATTTACTTTATGCCCTAAATGGGAAAGGCTATGTTGAATTTACGCCGCCCCGTCCCGAATAGGTGTTCGCTGTAAATTCATTCCAGACGGGTTATTTTCTACAGTCCATTAGATACGACAAGAGGCGGCCGTGAGTTATATATGACGCGTATATTCAGGAGATATTTAAAGTACTAATTTACGATAAAATTATGCTTCGGACCTATAGGCAAAGAGATAGAGAAAGAGAGAGAGAGAGAGAGAGAGAGAGAGAGAGAAAATATGCTTCGTCGTGAAAGACTTTAATTAGATATCAGGATTTCACTAGAGGCCATTAGATGCGTGGTTGGAAAATACAGTACATTTTAGAATCCATAATAGCTACGAATCGAAAAAAAATGATGCCCTTAATGGACGCATAGAACAATATCTCAAATCGATAATCGTAAATAAGAAGTATTATTAAAATTTTCATTTATGTAACGGATGTAAAGCAATTTCTATTATACTGATACGTCGCAATTCGTTTATTAAACGCAAAGCGGATAACTATTCGAGTGAGCGTTACATAAATTTCGTCGCGCGAAATCCTTCATTTCTCTCTCTCTCTCTCTCTCTCCGGGAAATACATTTCGTCTCTTACATGTTCATGTTTATACCACATATACTTTCCCAGTTCGTGTATCCTTCTTAGTTGCCTCTCAAGTTATATGTAGTGTCTGGGAAATGATGAAGTGTCGGCACTGCGAATACTACGAAAGTTGCATACAAAGTGCATTATGGGACGCCTCGTGCCCGACGAAGCTTAGTAAATTCCAGCGCAACAGAATACATCTGGGAGTAAAAGAAGTACTGATTGCGTCGCGACGCTGGCAAACGCAATTATTCTCACGAGCGCGAAAATGCGATTTGTCGTCTAAAGTAAGTATTAATATCCATCAGGAATCACCTCAATTAAAAAAAAAAAAAAAAAAAAAAAATGGAAAAATAGTATTTTTTTATGTTTTACAAATGCATATTTAGATTAATTTTTTTATTCAATTTAACTCGGCAGAAAAATATATTTCTTTTGTTTATAAAATTATCTACAAATAATTCATCAAAAGATTCTCATTTCTATTGTAATAAATCGAGAGATAATATCAGAAATAATATACAATTCTATATATTATCATTATATCATAGATACTAATAATGTACAAATTTAGATATATTTAATATACAATAAATTATAATTATATTAATGAATAATATATAAATTATATGTGCGATAGATTAACGATTTGGACCAAGAGAGTCGGAGAATTCAACGTCCCGATGACATAAGAGAGATTGGCCGTGACGTGCGGAGTCACGGATTACGCTTTAAGTCCTAATGAGACTGCGGCGAAAAAGAAATCTATCGTCGAGCATAGATTCCTCTACGAGAGAAATGGGATGTCAGACGGTGTAAATAATTTCTGATCGCGGAGAAGGACAAATCAGTGAAAAAACCAGCCACACATCCTATACTTTCATGATCACCGCTCTTCCTCCTTGACCGTATTATTCGCGAATACGAGATGCTGGTAGGAAAGATGGAAGAGAAAGAGGAGTGGCTGGTAAGAGGATCTGAATAATGCATGAAGCGCGTTTCATTTTTCTATACCGCGCTCGGCCGATACAAAGTTCTCGTCCCCGAGGACCCAAAACAAGCTGCAATCCCCGGCAGTCGATGCTTTGTAATCCCTGTGATTTATGGCGCGAGATCTCGGCCGAGTGAAAGAGTAACGTGGGCGAGCGGGAGGAGGTACGAGAAGCTGAACGATATCGCGGACTATAAGGATCGAAGACCGCGTCGTCGCCGTTTATCGCGCCGTTGTATCTGACAGGCATCCTCCCCTCTTCCTTACCCTCTTTCTCTTTCCCTTCTCCGACGTCTCGTCGGCGATTAGTATCGAAAGTATTCTGCTGCAGCTGCAGCAGAAGGACCCGAAAGCTAGAGAATCCGACTTCGGACGAACGCTCGCGGAACTCCCGGGACGAGTAAATCCTCTTTGGAGAAACAGCGAAACGAATTACAGCGCCGGCCGTAATAATACGGTTACAGATAAACGCTTTCAAGTTAAGCGCATTTAGAATTACGTGACTGCTCGGCCCGGTTAGGGTAGGCGCGATACGTATACGTATGCACCACCGGAGCGTATGTAGATACACGCATATATACGCGCCTCGTGAAATATTGCACGCGAGGGAGACGCGAGCATAATTTTACGCCGTGTTAACAGACGCTCTCGTGTTTTCCTAGAGGTACCCACCAACCCTCCCTCCCTCCCCCTCCCCGTTCCCCTTGTCACGGTTTAATGTTTCGTTAGTCGATGGGTGGCGAACGTGACGCGAATGCACGTCGCGCGGCTCCGCGATGAAGCGTATATTTCAAGATTAACGATGTAAATGAGAGGAGAGACGTGTCTTTTTCACGATTCGATACCCGACGATCCCGTTAGATAAAGGGGAGGGTGAGGTACGCGTTTTTAAGGAATGCGATAAATTTAGCGGATGCGCGAAATAAAAAGTGAGCGCCCTGACGATCGGCGAGAGCGAAGTTTAACGCTTTACGCAATTTTTATGGAAATTTCAGCCAATTGCCCGTCACTGTCGACGATAAAAGGGCGCAGTAAAATAAATCCGCGTATACATCGATCGATAAAAATATATATTCCCGCGGGATCTTTATATAAACGCGACAAACACACGTGTGCGCTTGACATTTCGAGAGATACGGCGAGAGCTGCGAGCGACGAAGGCGCAGGAAACGGCCCGGTCATCGGCTAATTGTAAGTCGTAATAATTTCAAATCGCAATAACGTGCGCGCGAGCGCACTTCCAATTACACGGTTCTCCCATCTGGCACGCCGCACGCGAGTGCAGCGAATTGAAATTACGGGGCGATGACGTTAATTCGGCGTTTAATAAAAGGAAAGTTTCGCTTTAATCCATCCGTGATGAAGGCCACTTTGTACAGAGTAAAGTAAAGCCAATGGTAATAAACGGATTAGAGAGTATTCGTATAATAGCGGTGGGATAAATGGCGGCAATTAAGTGCATGCCGGTGGAAGCCATTAAAAACGTATTATTAGAAAAGTGATATATAAATGCGCGTGACGTCGACGCCGAACCAAAGGAAAAAACATTCACGATACTTTCATCACAGGCGTTTCGATGAAATGAGAACGAATGCTGTTTGTTGCTTGGATTTTCATAATGATCGCGATTATTGTCGTGTAATTATACGTCCGCTATGAAAGGACTTTGATAACGTCACCGAGGACGTTAATATACAATAAAATAACGTGACAGTGCAATAAATACGATACCAAATACGATAAAATAATTATGTTACAACGATTGAGGAAATTTGAAATTGAAGAAAAATCAGTTTCAGATTAACATTGTAAAATCAATCCACGTATACGCGTATGCGGATATGAAAGATTTAATGAATGATATCGCAGTTAGATGCTGCGAACGTTAGATGCTTTTTAGTCTAAAACTGAATCTTCTTCCATCAACGATTTCGACGATGAGAGATTATTTCGCGCGAACGCGTCCTCTACTACGTATAATGAAGAAATGAAGACGTTGTAATAAGAGGATCGCCGGACGATACATCATTCCGCGCGGCGCCTTTTTTCGTCGAAGCAGAGCTCGATCTTTACTTTTTTTATCTTCCCGAGTCGAGTAATAAATTTGGCAACAAATTGCGAGAACACAGCTTGGCCTCTCTCGGAGGGTCTTCCCGAGCTGCGGTGGGATGAGACGAGATGATGTTGCCGCGCTTCAACTCGCTCGTAACCGGGACTTTAGCTTACTACGATTAATGGCCGAAGCCGCACAGGTGACGATATTAATGGCGGTAAGTGTTCCGTATTTGCTCGATTTTTCTAATTAAATCCGAGACGAGAGGGAGAGGCGCGAGATTCCGTTCAATGCATTAATTTCGGCGAAGCATTACGATGGACCGTGGCAAATTTCCCCGACACACATTCGCACACTCGAAATGCGTATACAAACGGCGATATTAATCGTACGCATATATACAATATATATATATCTTGCGTCGAAATATCAAACGATACCAAGTGTTCGGGGGGACGAAATATCAATCGACGGCAGATTTTGATTTTCAATTCCGAACGGATCAAGAAAGATCTAATTCGATATATGCTAGAACATTATGTAAGACACCGCGATTAACATATGAAAATAAATATATTGGGTTGCGTGTGCATTTCAAATGAGCGGATATTTATAGACGGATTCTTCGATCAATCCGCGATAGGTTTTTCTTTGGTCTACAAGGGATAGTTGTTTTGATACTCAATCTTACTCTTAGAAATACTTTACTACTTTATATATCACGAGAAAATTGTGATGTTGAGATAATAAATAACTTTTTTAAGATAAAATTTATTATGTTGTATAATAGCTATGTAATATGGTATGTGTGTTAAAAAAGTTTTATCGCGTTTAAAACCTTTTAAGTTTATATATATATCGTTAGTATTTTTATTTTTATCGAAAGAAATTTTTGATAAAAATTCGAGTTAATATCATATTCTCGTGATAATACATTGCATTTATTATACCGCAAAAAGTTGTAATTAATTATCTACTTTATGGTCTTTCTTTATGGCGGATCCGACACATTATACTCATCAATTTTAATCATCGAATATTCGTAATTAATTATTCGAGAAATTCTATTATATATATATATATATATATATATATATATATATATGTGTGACTTTTTGCAAAAATACGAAAATTTTATTCGGATATGCGATGCGCGATCGAAAGTTATACATTGACTTGCACTTTGAAGGCGGTCGATATCAAATTAAATTAAACGCATTTACCCGGACTTCTCGGCGACGCGCGTACACAGTTGGCGGACATTAATCATCGGCACTGTCAAAGTAAACAATGAAACGTTGCGGGCTTTTGGGGGGGAGGGGGCGGGGGGACGGAAGGACGGAAAGCGCACAGTCGCGTCGCTAATTACAACGTAAAACGATACGTAAAAGAAGAGAGAGGCGAGAGATACAACGGTCAGAGTTTATCGCGATACGATGCACGCGCGATTTCGGTCTGTAATTTTGCATGCCGGAGAATCCGTGTGACGGTGAATCTTGACTCTTTAAACGCTATTTATGATAAATTGACCGCCGATAATTTAATAAACTCCACGTCAATTAGACGGCGATTCGGATCGCGACAATAAGGGGCTTAATTTCGAAATAGCCGGTAAAAGCGTTACCGGTATATATTCCGCCGAATGCGCGGTTTTAATCCGCCCGCGCGGTCGTACGGGAAAAACGAATAGCCGGACGCGGCGAGTTGCGTGCGCGACCGCGAATCAGGATCCGCGATGTCGAGGATCCGCGCGCGCGCAATCGCGTTTACGTAATTCGACTCTAAATCCCCGGGGCGGATTAATTGGCGAACGTAATTAATTTCTCCGCCGCTGCCGCCGCCTAAACGCAACCGTTCGCTCCGTTCAATCGATATTACCGATCTGCCTGTCACGCACGCCGCATTATTTATTGCCAATTAGGTTTAACGTTGCTGCAGCGCTCCCACTTTCTTGCCATCTTACGTAATGGCCGAAACGCAATATCCATGAAGATTGGATTCCGGACCGATACGAAAGAAACGAACGAGCGTGGTCGATGATAACACGAGACAGTTGGAGAAAATGAAGTATCCTAATATAATCAGCGGCGATTCATTTAATCGCTTAGTCAATAAAATCGTCGCTCGCCTTCTTTTCGTGGGCCTACTTACCGAATGAATCTCATTCGGATTTTCGAATTTCTCTCTTACCGAGGCTCGATCGAAATTGCCTAGTAACATCGAGGAATTCTCAGAATCCTATATACATTCATGAATAAATAGATATCATTCATTTTGATTTATATTTCGCCAAAGTTCTCGTATCGTACAAAACGACGTGTCATATCTTATCCCTTTAATATTACAAATTTTGCGCGAGTGCGTCGATATTTAAATTCCTTACCTCTGAAATCGATCACCCATCCAGGCATATTAATCATCCGCAAAAGTTATCCTCTCGCAAACTAATAAATTACATTCGTAGACAATTATTTCATCTCGTTTAGGATCTTGTATATTACGAAGAAAGATGTTAAATAAAGTTGAAAAGTGTGTATGTTGTCGAGGAACGAGACAATACGCGAGGTCTTGTGTCTATTGTTCTTTTTGTCTCTCTCTCTCTCTCTCTCTCTCTCTCTCTCTCTCTCTCTCTCTCTCTCTCTCTCTCTCTCTCTCTCCCTCTCTCTCTCTTTTCTTCTCGATCTCTCATCAAGAACTTCGAAAGTCTATAAAATGAACGTCCGTAATAAGAGCGGGATTTACTGTGCGAGATACGTCAGCGTGTAATACGCGCGAGATAATGCAACCGAGTGCAAATAAAGCAAATGGGGAATCGAGTCCTCGGAGACGTTCTAATTTCACTTCTGATTGGCAGTAACAATGTTTCCTCTCACTCTCTTGTGAGAGTAAATGGAATGACGAAGATTGGAAGAAGTTGCGTGATAAGAAAAGTCGCGTGAAATGATATCAAGATGCTGCGATGTAACGAGAATACCCGCGGGGTATATCGCGATGCTCTATCGAGCGGATTCGAAGCTTTAAGGATCATAAACAGGGGGGGGGGGAAACCATTTAGAAAAGTTTCTCGTTAAATACACCTTAAATAATTTAGTAATTAAAGTGAGTTTTTTTTTTTTCGTGATAAATATAAAAATGATTTAAAAGCAACTTCCCCAAACACATGTCTATATATTTACGTTTCTGTATTTATATCAAAACTCTTATTTGGCTTTTTTTAATCTAATACCTCGACTTTATCCTGTAAAGGAAAACTTTTAGATTAAAGTGAAATTATAATCATTTTAATTACGAGAATATTTTCCATGTTGTTACTGCGCATAGCTCGTACTTCTTTTACATAGACAATAAAATATAATTAACACGTTCTGGAAAACTTTTCGGCTTACAAATTTTTTTAATATACGCACTTGACATTCTTCAAATCTGGCAATTTTTGCAAGTTTTATCGCGATACTCGATGTTTGCAGGCCGCGCCTTGTTGGCAATTGGCGAGCATAATTAATAAATCGGGGAGCGAGACAGTAGTAAGTAAGGGCAAAGAGAAAGGAGGAGCGCGGAGTCATCACCGGCGCAATTTTCTCGTTAGCCGCCAGGCGAGGGAACGAGAAGTTACGGCCGAAGGGCAGATCGATCGGCGATTACGATCGCGATCTGTATAGACGATAGGCTCGTCGGCGTAACGGCGGCATTATGGGCGCGCGTTTCGCAGCTTTACGAGCCCGGGCACTTTGTCATCGGCCGCGCGGCATTGACGTTTCACGAAACAAGCTCGTAATAATTCATAAGGAAGCGCGATGCGCGCGCCGCGATCGTCTATGAGAGGAGAGAGAGAGAGAGAGAGGGAGAGAGAAGACAGCAGAAACGTTTACCAATTGCATGTTTCACAGGACGGTAATGACACCATGAATATGTTAACATATACGCATCGGGTAGGATAAGAGGGGGAGAGAGAGAGAGAGAGAGAGAAAGAGTAGCTGGCCGTATACGGGGTGTCTCCTTCGCATCAAAGGAAGGCAAGCGAAAAGCGTAACGTCAAAGATAACGATGAAAATTTCGAAATACGTTTCGCGCGCGCAGTCGATCGCTTTCCCGATGTTGAATATCCACGACGAGGAAACGAAGCGCGATACGAAGTCTGCGGTTTAACGAACGCGTCATTAATCTCATTACGTCATACGAATATATGATTCGCGATAACGTCGATTAATCACGATTTCCGTACGTAACCGCCATAGAGACGAGCGGCCTCGTTGCTTTCTTTCGTCGGACGAAACGGGACACCGCTTGTGTGAGGGATCGGCGGCGGCGGCGGCGCGAATCAAGAGAAGGGCAGGGAAGGGCCGCTCACAGACCTTGGCTTCCAAGGATTTAAGCGGCATGACGAGGAAATGGGCGTGTCCTTTCTACACTGTAAAACAAACAAGACCCGTTAATGATGCGAGCCGCTAGTTAGACGGGATCAACGTCGTCCCCTCTCCCATTTCCCTTCCATCCCACCCCGCTGCTCGCTCTTGCTTTGCATAGGAATTCGTTTCACGTCATTCACATTGCATTCTTAATACGACGCCCCAGGCATGGGATGGACTCTCGTCGGAGTTGCCGCCGTCGTCAACGTATCGTAGCTATCTTCCCTCGAACGGGGTGGAGGGGAAAACTCATTTATTACAGGGAGGTACCCGCACTGATCTTTAACATACTCTTCATTGTATATAGATTGAAGAATTTTATATTTATTCTTACGTTTTATCCTTATCTGTTCACTCACTCACTCTCTCTCTCTCTCTCTCTCTCTCTCTCTCATAATGGAATGCTATACGACGGTTAGTAACTAGCTATAGAAATGAACAAATAAACTCCCGACAAAGATAAGACTAGCATCTTGACGTTTCTCGCTTCTGCCTTACCCTTACCTTATTACGAGAAAATCTCTCGGCGCCGTAACATCGATACGAACGGGATGCGGCGAGGTCCTTGAAGAAGACGATTCTCGGTAGCGAGCGTATAAAACGCGGTGGTGTATCGCTATTAAATCACGTTTACGGCGCCGTTGTGCCGCGTGTCCTTCGCCCTCGAAGCTCATCTCGCGTTACGTTGCGAGGGAAACGACGACCTAACCTAACCTCGCTTTGACTTTTCAGCGGCATACGTGCCGATTTTAATCTCCGTACAAATCGAGACGAGGTAATTCTGCGATGCGAGAATCTGCCCGGAGACGCCGACGTCTTCGTCGACGTTGCCGGAATTGCAATTTGCGGCGAGTGAACGGCGAAGTTTCAGTTTCCGCTTTAGCAGAATTTAACGTCGCGAGAGACGCGGCGCGCGCGTTCACTCGCCTCCCTTTTTTTCGCCCTCTTTCACGGAAACTTCGTGCGATAAAGGAGAATCTATTGTGTCATTGATCGCGACGAAGACTATGCGACGTACGCCATAGAATGTGTCCCATAAATCAACCGAAATGCGCACGCGCAGTGACTTTTTATTACTAAGCGTTCCTCTCTTGTTTCTTCTCAGCGTATTTATAGCCTCGCTCGAGCAATCTTACGTAAAGATTTATGTAATGCTCGCTCCTAGAACGCGCGACTTTGATTCTTGTAATGTATCTCGAAACTATTGAATGATATTTGACGTACGAATTTGGAATAAATCTTTTCAGCAAAAGTCTATACCTTTCTTCGCATTTACTTTTAAACATCGCGCAACAAAATTATTATAAATATCAAAGTGGACGTAAAGAATGCTAGCTTATTGATGTTTTGTCTAACAATAAGACAAAACCTGTGGCGTGCAAACGAAATGGATTAAAATTCTATCGTTTATTTATGCGTTTCTGAAACTTGATCAAATCAGATTATAAGTTCAATTATACCGAGAGGCGTAAGTAGAAATGGTAAAGCTTAACGGAACTCTTCTCTATTTAATTAACAGTCGGAGTTACGTAACATACGATTGATTCTCAATCGGATACGATTGAGGAACGTTTCGACGAGAATGGGAGTCGGGTTAGCGAGAATCGAACAGTGCGCGACGATCAAGATTCGCGATCGATCAAATTGCAACGCGTTTCGTGTCGTCGCTCCTCGAGTAACGCTCTCCGACGATGCATCCGACAACACACACATACATACGCGTACATTACAACACGCATACATCGATTGCGAATCGTCTCTCGCGATCCTCGAGAAATCCATCCGCGAAACGTACACCCCGCGTCGGAATGCATCACCGTTGTGTACCGAGGTGATTCTTTTCCCGCCCTTCCCCGCCCGACGACGAGTTTGAGAAGCGAAATGCACTCGTGCGGCAACGTGAGCTGTCACTCATGTCGCATCACGCCACGCGTGACAACAAACTTAGCGGTTTATGTATCGGTAGAAAGCGGAGAAGAGAGGGGCGGTCTTTCATATGCAAAATACTTGGTGCGCGCCTCTCGTAAGTCTCGTGGGGCTCCCCCGAGACTCGTCCTCTTCCCCCCTCACCCTCTCGCCACGCTGATCGTATCGAGTGAAAAATGATCTCGCTGACAATCGATGCGGCGGCGGTTTGCCATTGAGACTGCAGGCAGAGCGGCATCGCGCCCTGCCATTTGCGCCCTTTCCTCGATCGATCGTTTTGTCTTGATCGATCGATAGCTTTGTGTCTGGCGAGTCGGCCTTGTAAGCGAGTGCATTTAGCGGGTTTAACATGGCGGCGGAGGGTAGAAAAAAAAAACTTCGAAAGCGTCTTCTAGCATTTAAGGAAGTAATCAACGGGAAACATGGACCTTACGAAATTAAAGCTTACTAATTATCTTTTCGGAATGGAAAACTGTTTTGTTGTATTATTGATTATAGGGAATTAATGTAAAAAATTATATAAATATATATATATATATATATAATTAATATATCGTAGAAAAATTATTAGATTATAAAAATAAAAAAATTTTTTTCAAATCTTATAATTCTAGGGTTATAAAATTTATATAGTTGAGACATTTTTTCGAGATACGAAAAACTTGAAACATTTTTTTTTTTTTTTTTTTTATAAATGCTTTATGATATTAATTTTATATATCAAGTTTAAAATTATAATAAATATAGCTTGGTGATTAAAAATCCTCTTGCGAATATGTAATATAATTTGAAGGTAGGTGATACTGATGGCGTATCGATCGTGAGTCATGCTGAAAGCGCAAGAAGATAATTTCGCCGAAACTTTCGCTACTGCTGCTTGTCGCACTTTTGATCGAGAAATAAGGACCCTAACGAAGATAGCTTTGCGCTGTGTAATTAACAAGCGGAAACTACCTGGCAGTAATTAATGGTCATAGAGCTCGTACGGATGAAGCGAGTAGTTGTGGCTTAACGGTTGCGAAAGACTTTCACTATCTCGATCCGTAATGACGAGTCGTTATCATCAATCAGTTTCCACATTGTACCACAATTCACAGCCCATTAGTAATAGCAAATCAATTTCGATAATAGATTCGTTAATGAATCAACGCTGCTGCAACCGTGCTGAAAATATTACGATCGTCTATCGCGCGTGAGACGTGTAATTGTAGATTCCACAAGAGATCGTGTTACATAAAAGAGCAAAAATTTTTCGCGGATGAGCACATATAATATTGTATGTACGATAAAACATCTACCAACGTACACGATATTTAGCACAGTTGATTTGTCGATTGACGTATTACGCGTTATATATATTTATAGTTTCGTAATCAGAAAATTCTCTCTCGGCGTGTACAACTTTTTTCTTTTTTTTTTTCTTTTTCACGTACGGATATCAAAGAAGCAGACGAAAAAATCAATAAGATCACGAACGACGTGATTTATCGTCCCGATGTGAACACGAACGAAGCATATTAATCTATTGTAGACGAAACCGCTCCGGAATTTCACGGAAACACGCAGCGCACGCTCGTAGCCTGATTATAATTCTGGAGGCAAATACGTCCGTGGCTTATTAATGGGAGGCGATCTTTCTTAAGGTGCTTCGTTCATCGGCAGGAAATTTCTATAATTATTTTCGTCCCGGAGCCGGAGAGCTCATTAGGTCGACTGAGCCGCGGCGCTTCCTCTCTCCTGGTTTCTCCTTCGACCGCCCTCTCGCTCCGTCGATCTTTCTTTTTTCTCCTTCTTCTTTCCCCTTTACCTGCACCATCTCATCTCGTCTTTCTAACCACGCACGACTCTCCGTCGTCGTCCCATCGTCCATTTCTTTCCGACTCTTTTTTTTTTTTTTTTTCCTCATCCGACTTCTCTCTTCCGTTCTCGCGTATCTCAGCTTCTCTGTCTCCCGTGCTATTGTTACGAGAGCGCGCTCCCGCGAGAGTCCACGCACGCCAAGTATCAAAACATCTGGATTGTATATCTCCCGCGCTCATCTCCCTCGTCCGACACTATGGTAATTATCGTTCGGCACCTGTTACAAGTCGTCCCGTCGCGACCGGCGAATCTCTGCATCACCGGTGCGACGCTACCTCGAATGAAGGCCGGGGATCGGATCTTCGCATTCCGGGCCATTTAGCGGTTCATTACGGATATCCCGGGGAACGAAAAGAATAACGTATGGCGAGACACGCACTTTGCCTCGTTACAAGAGTTGCATAGATTATAAAACGTTGGCGGGGACGTACACAAGTGACGTATAATTATTAACAATCCCAAATCATCAGGCAGCTCGAAAGAGGAAGAGAACTTAAATTCTCTTTACCGTAATTGAGTCATATTTAATTTCTTCTTTACTACTTTAATATTAAATATTAAATTTTATTGATCACTACAGAAATCGCGGCGAATTAATTATTGTTAGAAAATCAAATCTCATATTGGTAAATAAAATTATTAGATTCTTTAAATCTATCATCTATTGCATTTTACTTTGCGTAAAAAATAATTTGTTCTCAATGAGAATAAAATTGCAAATCATCATGATATAAATTTTTACTCCTAATGCTAAAAACTCTTCCTTTCGTCTACAATTATTGTTCATGAAATTTTGAGATTAAAACAAGATAATTTTTTTTAAACTATATAAAATATATAATTAAACTATATAAAATATATATAACGAATTTGGAAACGATAAGCTTTCAATTATTAATGAATTAATTTTTTACACGTAGCAATCAATTCAACTTCGATTCGATTTGCCCCGTTGATTGCAAATTTCGTTAAATACAATATATACCGCGCTACGCCGAAATACGCGGACTGATGTGTTTTACCATGGCGTGAAATAATAATGAGCGCGTGGCGCAAAAAATCATGATGCGAACAGTGACACGAGGGATAACATGGAAAAATTGACCGTTTTAATTAATTAACTCTTTTACGCGGAGAATTTTTGGCCTGTATCGAACCGACCGCTGAGTCTTTCCGCTGATTTACGGATTTCGATATTTATTACGACGTATCGATAAAATTTCGATTAAAAGGGAGTAACGCATTTATCACCCATTCCACCTACCATATACACAAAGCTACTTCTTTATTCGCGGCGTTTCTACCGTGCGCTGTCAGGAGCTGCCCGGCTTCCAAATGAATGCGGGATGGTACGCGGCGAGAGACGCTTATTACGGAATAGCTCTATTAATCCTAATGTCTTTCAAATGAGCGGATTTTCGGTGTCATTTGGCAGAATTCGCGGCACGGGAGATAAGAGATAATGCCATCTAAATAATCAGGTGTCGCGCGCGCCTAACTTTGGCCCACATGCGAGACGGCAATCCCGGTAGCTCGCAGCCTCCCAGGAAAATTCGAATCAACCGGCGACGTACGAGGCTGCCGACAAGCGCGGCGCGCGTTTCATTACACATTCGAGTCATCCTTCGTCCTTTCAATCAACGCCCAGGCGTTTCGACATCTTCGAACCTCGACCTCGCTCGCGTCATTATAGCCTGGTATGAATTATACGCGCGGTGTGTCGTTCTCGTATTCATGCGTTCGCTTAGCGTGTGTATTCTATATACGAAGCTTGGTTAAAGCATATTCCATCATCGCGGACAGATAGAAATACAAACGCAATCTTGCACGTTTCGCGACTTGAAATGATATCGGAACAATATCGTAATATGTTAAAATGCGTGAATCGTAAATTAAATCCATTGCCATTAATCGCTGCCATTTTTGCGTGCGATATTATTTAATATTATTTTTATTATATATATTTATTATATATAATTCTAGATATATATTATTTAATATTACTTAATATTATGTATTATTTAATATCATTTAATATATTATTTTTATTATATTATTACAGGATTTTATATAATACGTCATTTTTAATTCTCAAAATGTTACAACATATTTTAATATTGTCACAGATTCTCGAATCTACGAAACACGATTAAAGTGCGAATGAGAGATTTAACAATGAAGAAGAATGATTTGTGCGCTCTTAGTTCGGTACGAGACTTCCGCCTAGCGACATTTGTAAGCGTCATTCGAACCGATGTATACGCACATCGCCACGAGGGAATGTCTCGTATTCGATGATCCTTTAAACATAATCAATGATCCGCTCGCAGCGGAACATTTCCTCGTTACATACACGATGGGATGCGTACCTGCGTACATCGATATCGATCCCCGAGCTATGCGTTAGAGCGCGCACGCGCCGTTTCTAGGCCTATTTACACGCTAGTTTATTAATCGAAGAATGGAGAACTCGCCAAAAGAGCTCGCTACGTTATCGAACAAATTTCTCTTCGCATATATTATTTTAAAGGCAAAAAGAAACTATACTGATATTTAAAAAAAAAAAAAAAAACCTGAGAAAGAGTAACGAGAATAAAAAAGTATTCAATTTTCATAAGATTTTTTTACGTTACGCAGGAAAAATCCTTTTCTATCAATTATCCATATTACCATAAATACTCATACGATATAAATGTATCCGCATATTTTCACAAGAAAATAATTTATCGCATGTCAATAAAAAGATGTTTCCTGTCCGGCGTTCTCCGATAGTCAAATTACGTGGAGAGGAAATTCAAGAACTTGCGCGGGGACTTGTGTCGAGCATACAGATTCCGATAACGGTCGCTCCGGACACTCGATGGACGTACATTCAAAATTCGACGTGCATCGAATGCGTTTCTTCGCGGCGCGTATCTCACGGATATCGCTTCTGAGAATATGAGCGCGGACAATTTGTCAGCGTTGACGCGGGTTCTCATAATAATAAAAGAGGCCACGTGTAGCGAAGTCGAGGTGCAGAGAGGAGGGAAGGAAGCAGGGAGAGGGGGAGTAGGACGTAGGAGGTGACGCTCCCTCGTCTCGACCTCCAGCAGGCCTCATTAAATGAGCCCTAGGTTCTAATCACGAAACGTCGCGGCGACCGAGAGCTCTGGACCGAGAGATAAATTTACAAGGCGAGCGGCGGGTTTTTTTTTTTTTTTTTTTTACAAGCCGGGCTACATGAGTTCGTCGATCTGTCGCAGCGTGAGTTGCTTGTCGGTTTTTATATTCGCCATTCGAAAAAAAAGTCCGACAAAACCTCTAGTGCGAGATCCCTAGACGATTAGTCTGTCTGACTCTCGCGACCCGCAGCATCCGCGACAAACGAGTCGGCATGAGTTCGCGAGAAAGGATGACTTATAATGCTGATACTACGTTTCAAATATTAACGTCCAGCCTGTACCAGGTATATAAATATGAAACCGGAATTTGCCCATAGATGGTCCTAGCTATCAATGTAGTTACCGTCAAACCGCGTCATTGGCGCCATTCTCTTGTTTTGACATCTGATCAAGATTTTCAACTCACAACAATACAAGTTTTATACAACAGCATAGTTTTTAATAGCGTTGAACATGTCGAATTTTGTGCCTGGAAACTACGATTTGCGGACAGCATTGATTTTCTGTTACCATTTGAAGAAAACTGCTGCAGAATCGCATCGAATGCTTGTCGAAGCTTACGGTGAGTATGCTCTTGGTAAATGACAGTGCTTTGAGTGGTTTAAAAAATTCAAAAGTGGCGATTTTGACGTGAGAAACGAAGAACGTGGAAGACCACCGAAAAAGTTTGAAGACAGCGAATTGCAAACATTGTTGGATGAGGATGACGCTCAAACGCAACAACAACTCGATTTGAATCAGGCTTTGCGTGAAAAACGACCAGAATATCAAAAAAGGCAACACAAAATGATTTTGCTTCACGATAATGCACCATCATACACAGCAAAACCGGTCAAGGAAACGATTGAGGCGTTTAGTTGGGAAATATTTTCGCATGCGGCTTACTCACCAGACTTGGCTCCATCCGATTACTACTTATTTGCATGGATGGGACACGCACTTGCCGAGCAGCGCTTCACTTCTTACGAAAATGTACGAAAATGGCTCGATGACTGGTTTGCCTGAAAGGAGCAACAGTTTTTTTGGCGTGGCATCGACAAATTGTCAGAGAGATGGGAAAAATGTATAGCTAGCAATGGGCAATACTTGGAATAAAATATTTTTTATCATTTTCATACAATAAACGTGTACTTTCTATACAAAAATTCCGGTTTCATATTTATATACCTGGTATATGGTATCTCCTCAACTTTAACGCCTGTTTTATTTACTTATTTACTGTTTTTATTCCCTTATTTATTTACGCGAAATATCAACAGTTCCTTCATCGCTGTAACGTTACTGAAAAAAATCGGCGTTTGTTTTCATAAGGAGAAAATGTTAACGGAAGATTTTATATAATATTGCAATCTGATTCTGAATCGCGTGAGATCTGTAAAAAAACTCGAGTCTGGAATTAATTTCAGATTGTATTACGCACTATGAGAAAGAGAGAGAGAGAGAGAGAGAGAGCATGTGAAAATATATTTCCACTATTTTCCTCTTATCAACTTACACGGGGTCTATTATACGGTCCGAGCGCGAGTTCGTTCCCGTAATTAGGACCGACGCGAAACGGTGAATTTACAAGACAGGGGCCAATGAAACGCATAGTTTAGATTATTACGATCGCCTCTACGGTCTTTGTTCTGTAAATTTACCGGCAAGGTCAAACCCTAACACACACACACACACAAGTATGGGCAAGGCAGCGGCGGAACCGGAGATTTCTGCCAAGACAATTAGTCTGTTAATCTAGTTTCGCGAATCTGTAACTAACGAGTTCTAATTCGAGTCATACTCTGCCGTTATAATATGTTATATTCCCGTTATAACTCTCCCGTCGGCGTAAAATATCGTAGCCGGTAAGCTTCACGGTTACGATGATAATTATTACTGGCCGTTCGGCGACCGCGTCTCTTTCGGCGTTAAAATTTCACGCGCGCGAGAACGATGAAAGAATCGCTGCTATAATACGTGCAGTTTGTCGCGTTCGCCAGTCAGGCTAATTTACGCGTCTAATTTTCTATATTTTGTTTACAAGACACTCCTTTAGAACGTATCGAACCAAGCGTTAATTACTAATGCGAAACATGGCAATTTCGCTGCCAGATGTGTAATTATTGAGGAGAATCTAATGGAATAATCGCGTTTGCGAATTAATGCGGCAAATTCGACCGTGGCTCGGACACAAGATGGCTCCGAGGGACTCGGAGCCGATCCGATCGAAGGATTTAACCGGATGGAGCCATTTCTGACGTAAGGATTAATTTGCAAATTCTCTCTCCCCCTTTCGCGGATGTAACAAACAAATCCTGATTCGCGCTCGCTTCGAGTTGCTCGCACAAATTGCGCGCATCGCGCTACATTGATAACTGCGTTTCCACGTCGTGGAAATCTTGATCTCGGTTACACCGCGGGAGACGTGGACGATCGGAAAATTGCGCAACTCGTTTAGAGAAGATTTTATGGGCAAACTACAGTTTACTATCGGCGCTTGGTAGCGACCGCTTGTGCGTCCGAATGTTACAAATAAGATGATTAGCTTGCCGTGTTGCGCTTCAATGTAACAGACGAAGCATGTAATATTCGAATCGTCGTTACTCCGGTTTCCGTTAGTTCGGTATTATCCCAGTTTCCATTTATTTCAGAATTGTTAGCCGCTTCCATTAGCTTTCGTCGATCTATTTTTATTAGTCTTTTGTGCGATGTTGCGCGTCACTAGTTTATTAAGCGTCGAAATGAACGTACCAAACTAGCTCATATCAGTATAAAAAGAAATGAAAAAAGAGCATGCACATATTAGCGAACGAAAAGATTATTAATAAAATCAAAGTTATATTTGTATCAATAATGCTTGCGAATAATCATTGAAGATCGCTCTTTACGCTCAATGCGATTCATCGTAGATTTTTATTTCCGATAGAATAAAATTTTCTCTCGAAAAGTAAAACCGTCGCGACTGATTTTAATCAATTTCGGAAAGAAATTCTCCGCGAGAAAAAAAGATGAGACAAAGAGAATCATTCTCGGAAATTTTATTTCCCGGTAGCAATTATCGAAATTTTTACTGCCCGACAGCGATTTTGCCGGGAATTTTATACCCTCCCCCCCGGCTCTTTTTGAATATCAAATAAAACTCTGTATATCACGTGCACGTTAATTTATTCTAATTTATGCTGAATATTACTATGTGCGTTCGGTGGCTCGTGGCGTTTGCGGCAATCTCTATAATTCACAACAGACAGTCGTGCACAAACGTCCTAATCGGCGCTATCAGAATTTCAATCATCACGCGGCGGCGCTCCGGGCTTTCGGGCCACGATTCTCCGAGGATTGCGGCCTGATAACAACGGTGTACGCGACAGACAGCTATTTCTGACGAGACGATTAGTTTGCTAGTCTAGTTACGAAATACTATCCCCCTGCACAACTACTGCTGTGGACGTATTATTTATAATTTAAATTTAATTATTTATAATGTAGTAAAAAAAAAATAATTAATTTAAATACATATTTTTATTTTCTATTTTAAATGACATTCTTTTTTGCCTTTATTTGTCCTCTTTTAATAACCCTCAAACTTCTCTTGTAATTTTTGTATTATATTGGATGATTGCATAAATTCGTGCCCGATTTTCATAGATGGCATTAAGTTACTGCATGGCGGAGTTCTATTGTTTTCGTGTGGTAATTGTTGCTTACACCGAATAGATGACGTTGTCTTATGTCAATTTAGCGTCAGACATTGTTCAGATAAGTCCATTTGTGCATAAGAGAAATCATTAAAAATGGAGAACGAAAGGTGCATTTGCGGCATGTAATGCTATATGAATTTCGGAAAGGCGTGAGTGTTGGGATTGCACAAAAAAATATTCAAAGCGTTTATTTCGACCGCGCTCCTGCTCTCCGAACAGTAAAAAAGTGATTTGGCAGATTTCGAAATGGTGATTTCAACATGGAGGATCAACCCCGCTCTGGACGGCCTTCTGGCATCGATGATGACATTGTGCATGCTTAGTGGAAAGAAACCCAAGGATTACAACTGAGGATGATATTGCTGAGAGGCTGAACATCGATAATTCAACCGCTTTTCGTCATTTAAAAAAGCTTGGATACATTTCCAAGCTTGATTCGTGGGTGCCGCATCTCCTGACTGAAAGGAATAAGCTGCAGGAAAACTGCAGGAGTCGCAATGGGAAATTCTGCAGCACCCGCCATATTCTCCAGATATTGCGCCTTCAGATTTTTATCTGTTCCGGTCTTTGCAGAATAGTTTAAATGGCAAGAATCTCAATTCCGAGGAAGCTGTCGAAAACCACCTTAGAAACTTTTTTCAAGAAAAACCAAGTTCTTTCTTCAAAAATGGAATCGACAAGCTTATAGATCGTTGGAAAACCATTGTAGAAAAGAATGGAAACTATATAATTGATTAATAAAAGTGTTATCTCTAAAATATAATCTATTGAAGTTTATATTTAAATCGGGCACGAACTTATGCAATCACCCAATATATAATAAAACTCATAATTATTATCTCTTTCACATCTAAGATTTGTAAAAATTATGCGCGTATAAGATTCAATGTACAAGCGTCACACTTCGGATAAGCGATGTCAAATCACCTACATAGGATCAAACCTGACGGTTTGGCCTGCTTGGCTCGTACATGATGCTGTTTAGCTGTAGCTAATGCGGTATTCGCGCGAAATCTCGCGCATTGAAACTCCTTTGTCCAATCCAATGGCCGATTTGTCACGTGTCCGCTCTTAAATCGCGTTCTAACGGGAACGTCGTCCCCGTCGAGACGTTCAACGACCGACGATAAAAAGGACAAAAACTTTAACGAAGACATGAGAATGTAGGAAATCGTCGAGAGGAATGAAAATTAAATTCGCTGAATTTTCGCTCAATGTATGAATATAACGTGCGATAAAAAGTATCTCTCGCAGTTGAATCCGATTAAGTAAGAAAATTATAATAATAAATGTTGACGTGAGCCACGCCACATACACAAAAGATGAATTGAAAAGATCAACATTTGCACGTTTCTATCGTTTTCGCGCGCGCGCGCGCGAGATGATAATTTTTAATCTTCTCTTCATTTCGCTTGATATATGAAACGATATGGATAACCGAGCGTTGATATATTTCCGGTCGAGGTTTCGGGCGTCTATATTACATTAAGCACAATTAGCCCATTACGCGATACGTTAATACGGCACGACCGCGTATATTATCAATATTTTATTAATCGACGGTGAGTAAAATCTCGCCAATTTTAAGATAATGCGCATTTCATGTTCCTGATGGATTTTATAAATTCATAATTCACACTTCGGATGACTACCGGCGCTGTTATTGACCCGTAATAATGTTACAGTTCGTAAAAGTGGCAAGCCCGCGGGCTGTCAGCAGCGTGAAATTCCTGCATTATCAAGGTCAAAGTAGTGCGAGCGTGACGTTTCAGCGGGGCTGTTACCACGTGTCACGCACGAGTGATCATGATAACCGACGACAATGGACGCTTCTCGGAAGCATCGGTCTCGGTCTGGTCAACGATTCCCGCTTCCTCCCGCGGATCGGCAAAAAATCATTAAGAAGAACTATCGGCATTCTTCGGGATACGCGAGATGAATGTGCGCGGCAGATAATCATTCGATATCGCGAAATAAATCCAACTTGAAGGATATCAGCGATATCGGCTTTAGTCTCTCTTCCTCTTTCCTAGTTAGACGGATCTTTGACACGAGATGCAAAAAGTTCGCTTCGTATCGAGCGCGTAAGAATCGTTAAATTTTTTATTTTATTAAACTTTAAGAGTAATGTGTTTTATTTCGTACGCGTGTGTAAAATTCAATTTAAGCCGTCAAACGTAGCGATACATCAATTTTCATGAGTCATAATTTTTTTCACATTTCTAACATACAAATGTACCACAGCTGCAAATGGATTAATTTATTCATAACGTAATCTATATACCATATACGTTGCGATTACGTAACATACGGTGATCGACTTATGTACGCCGGACATCCACACCGTTTTAAATTAAGCGTGAACGAATGAGATCGACGGTGGAGATAAAGGACGCTACGAAGGACTATTTCCCCTTCGAAATGAATAACGCGGAATGAGAGCATATGGAGCAGAAATAGACATTGTACAAATACGCGTGCGCGACGAGACAACTTTGCCGAGAGAAATCGAGCAATCGGCATTTACCGCGATCGGGAAAATCATGGGAAGAAAGGGGTAAACGCATGGCTGATCGTATCGGGCCGAGATGTGCCCGATTCATCGCGGAATATACCATACATCGCTTTGGGAAAAAGCCCGGTCATCCAAGAAAGTATATATATATGTGTACGTATAGATTGCACGCGCGTGCGCGCAACGGAAATGTATCGCGCGATAAAATATGCATTGCGTGCGGTCGCGCGAGTGAGCGCGAGGAATTGCTGAACGCGCGACCCGCGGGAATAAAATAGATATCGCGCGAGGCAAATTAAAGCCGTAAATCGAAGTCCGGGGGATGTAAGCCGGGAGAGATAAGTTACCGTTCCCGGGTTACCGCGGCAAAATCGACGTTGCGCTTTATCGCGTTTATCGGGTCGGTCTGTCGTGCGTCGTCAGCCGCGCGAAAGCGCGTCAACGCGTATCAATCCCGTTTAGAGCGTACCAGATTCGTTTCGTCATCGAATATCGAATCTCTCGCGAAAGATAATTACACCAACGTTTTTTCGAGGCGAGGGAGAGAGAGGTGAGAATGGTTAGCGATACTTCCGCGCGAACAACATTATATTCTTTACATCGCGTTTTTCTTTTTTTCTTTACGCCGGTAATCAATTATTCCGCAGGTATTCAAAATTAAACAATAGCGGTTTCTCTAAAGCACGAAAGCCAAGTAACTCGATAATAATAGGTGGCTGGTTTTGTATCTAATTATTATCGTACACAATGAACGTCATGATTTATAGATTATTTTAAATAGTCGAATACGAGCAATGTTTTCTGTCTCGATCTCCATTTGATTCCTAATATTTTAAAATTAAATATTTAAAATTATAAACTGCAATACTCTTATAAGTTATAAATGATAATAAATTGTACACACACATATATATATATATGTAGTAATATCATATTTATAATGGGAAAAAAGTTCAGATATTTGATCCCACTAGTAATTGAAATTCTGAAATATGTGAATGGTACGCTTGCTACATAAATATATGTATTTATACGAATACGAGGTGACTCACAAGAGATTCTTATGTACATGATAAAGAGATCGTAGAATGTTTCGGAGAGGAGCAAATTACACTACCGTGTAAGAAACGCGAGTGCGTGAGAAATTGCTAGATGCGCTTGTAAGACGTATCATAATTCCGCTATTTTCGCGGCTGTTAGCGCGATTATTATTATTATTTATTTTTTTTTTTTGTTCTTTATCTTATTTCTCACTACCTTGGAAATTCTCGCGGATCGTTACGATGCCAGCCGACGGTGATCCGCGCTCGAATCCCTTGCAAATATGAATTATTAAATTTGGACAAAGGTTCACGCCTCGGCGCGGTATACTCGCGCGAGTGCCTACGTGCCCTGCGATAAAACGACCGAATGCAGGCGGGGGACTCCCTGTAATCAAGTGCAATCTCGGCGACTGCTTATTTACACCTCGGGACTCGTGAAAGCCGTGCAATGAGAGGGGGCACCGCAATGAGGCCCGTCTGCAAAAATCATAAACACCGTGTGTACGATCCTGCTCGTAAGTTCTCGCCGCGCGACCCGAAGGCGAGGAATTTACCTTCGTCCGATTTATATACCACGTTGCGTGTCATTGAAAATAAAGGAACTCTTGAAATAAACGAACATATCTGTCGCGATGTCAAACACGCCTTATTAATAATGTGCGCGTTCGTCGCGATCTCTTATCATTCGTTATCATCGTCATGAAAATATATATCTGGTTAATCGCGCGGAAATATCTGTTGATAAACGTAATGGGATTAATAATTTTAAGAAGACAAGTAATTTAAAAACATTATATTAATTTATTTAGAAACGCAGGCGCGATAAATGCATGTATATCCCGACTGTACACGGGGATTTCCTTCGCCATTTATATCTTGAGAACAAAGGAACGATGTTATAACGGTGTAAGAACGCAAACTGCGAGCTCGTTATTGCTGAAACAATACGCTCATAATGCATAATGTCGTCCCATACCGTGAGTTTAAAATAAAACCAAGAAATACATATTAATCGCTATTTATATAATGGCTACGATATTACAATCTCAATTGTATGTGTGTTATATACGTGTATCGTAGATATATTACGATAATACACGCAAGAGAAATAACGGACTGTCAAATACGAAGTTTTCCAGTAATTACGCAAAATTCGTATCAATTAATTTTTATCAATTAATTTCTATTGTTTATACATAGCATAATTTAATGAAGCCAGCTGTGAATAGCTTTACACGCGAAGCAAGAGATAGGTAATGATTTTATAAATATTAATTTGTCATTTCAATCGCTTTCCATTGCCAACAATATGTTGTCGGAATGCGATTGCCGGTATGTTTAAAAAATGAGGGAGTTGAAAAAGCGAGGCGAAGCAATTGTATATCTGTAAACTTTTCAATTATCAGATCGAAACGATATACAATTCGAACTTGTCCATGTAATCTACTCGGTCTATTGGAAATTGGTTGGTTCGTTAGTTGTTGAATGAGAAAGAAGCAAAAAGTTTGAAAAAGTTGCTCGACGTACTTGGGACTATGAACCAGACCAAGAACTCGTCAAATTTAATCTAAAAGTATCCTGCGTGTGTGTGTGTTTTAATAAGACGTAATTTTGCGGTAATTAAAATAAAATTTTTATTTATCAGCTTTATTCATTTTAATTCACATATCGAGAGAGATAGAGAAAAATGATTGATACTTTTCATTTATATCACAAATACAAGTGAAAATATAATGTATGAAACTAATTTATTTTGACACACATTGATAAGAGAAAAATTTGCGTGATTCTTATCACGATCCGCGCATGAAAAGCTAGCTCGGACGCAAAGGAGATGTGTCAATTGCGAGGTCATCCTCGAGAAAACTCGATTCTCTCCTGTGTGTAGGTAAGTATTGTATTGGATGATTGCATAAGTTCGTGCCCGATTTTCATAGATGGCATTAAGTTACTGCATGGCGGAGTTCTATTGTTTTCGTGTGGTAATTGTTGCTTACACCGAATAGATGACGTTGTCTTATGTCAATTTAGCGTCAGACATTGTTCAGATAAGTCCATTTGTGCATAAGAGAAATCATTAAAAATGGAGAACGAAAGGTGCATTTGCGGCATGTAATGCTATATGAATTTCGGAAAGGCGTGAGTGTTGGGATTGCACAAAAAAATATTCAAAGCGTTTATTTTGACCGCGCTCCTGCTCTCCGAACAGTTAAAAAGTGATTTGGCAGATTTCGAAATGGTGATTTCAACATGGAGGATCAACCCCGCTCTGGAGGGCCTTCTGGCATTGATGATGACATTGTGCATGCCTTAGTGGAAAGAAACCCAAGGATTACAACTGAGGATGATATTGCTGAGAGGCTGAACATCGATAATTCAACCGCTTTTCGTCATTTAAAAAAGCTTGGATACTTTTCCAAGCTTGATACGTGGGTGCCGCATCTCCTGACTGAAAGGAATAAGCTGCAGGAAAACTGCAGGAGTCGCAATGGGAAATTCTGCAGCACCCGCCATATTCTCCAGATATTGCGCCTTCAGATTTTTATCTGTTCCGGTCTTTGCAGAATAGTTTAAATGGCAAGAATCTCAATTCCGAGGAAGCTGTCGAAAACCACCTTAGAAATTTTTTTCAAGAAAAACCAAGTTCTTTCTTCAAAAATGGAATCGACAAGCTTATAGATCGTTGGAAAACCATTGTAGAAAAGAATGGAGACTATATAATTGATTAATAAAAGTGTTATCTCTAAAATATAATCTATTGAAGTTTATATTTAAATCGGGCACGAACTTATGCAATCACCCAATAGATACGCGCGATGAATCGGAACCGAGAACCGGATACGACAAGAAGCGACAAAGATGCTTTGCCGTCGACGCCGAACCGTTCCGCGCGCAATCGATTTTCAACGCCCAAAGGAACGACGAGGGACGTGTTTTGACGATGTGACGCCGACCATTATCCCTCCTACGCGACGGCGAGATCGTTCGGCGGCGAAAGCGCGAAAAAACGCGCCGCTTCGTTAATTTCTTCGATACGCCGGCCCCGAAAGAGCACCTTCAAAGTCGCTTCGCCGATTTTACGTTCGAGGACACGCGTTGACACGCAGGTGTGCTCCGAAGAATAATATTTTATGTAAGAGCTTCTCTCTCTGAATACACCTCAATAAGAACATCCTTGGATTATCGTGTTCAAAGAAGCGAATTCCGAATATATACATATATGCATGCGAATAATAAAAAAATTATATGTCAATGTTTATATGGAAATCTACGAAATATATGTATAAATATGATTTCGAGACTTATACATGCACTGTGTGATTGTCTCATATATAAATCTTCATATATGTATAATCTCGTGTATAAATTTTCCTCAGAATAATTTTCTTCCTTTATATATATATATATATTTTCAATAATAAAATCTGACCACAAAAACAAATCTCACCGCATCTGATAAATTTAAAATTATTTATTAATTTTTGTAGCAAGGAAGGATTATTCTAGCGCATTTTACAGATTTACCTTGGCAAATGCGAGTACCACCACGCGAAAAAAGAACTCATTTATTTCATTCTGTTATAAAGAGAAAAAAAAGTATTTTTTTTTTTTTTTTACATTTTATAATCCAAGTCGGGCGTAGCTATTCATCATTTCTTTCGCATTCTTAATATTTGCGATTTCGTAATCAACTGCGCGTTAGGAGTAATTGCTAGAAAAAAAAAGAAAAAAAAAAGATTTCTGGAAGAATAATTTCTATTTCTTTTGGGAATAATTACAGTTTTTGACGTGTCTCCTGCGTTTTTCATTTTCTCGAGAAGCCTGATGGATATAATTTAAAATAATCGTGATTCTTTATTTGTCGGCGAACGAGCAATAAAAGAGAAATGCGAATAACTCTCGGCAGTTTATTAAAATGATTGCGAATAATGCAAGTCGTAACGTAGTCGTGTAGCGATTACGAGTAAATGTTGACGAGCAAAGATACGACGTCGAAAATAATCTTCCCTTTCCTATCCGTTAAGGGCGTTGCCGAAACTCGAAATCCGTGCTATTAGATATACGGAAAGTGCGTTAGATTTCCTCTTATCGCGTCGTTATTTGCAGAGAAATGGATCAACTATATACCCGGTACTGCGCGTAAACGTCTTCGGCAAATACGCTACCAGGTGGGGAAGCAGGCTCTCTCGTTTACTCAGGCACGAACGTCACTTGATAGAGAACTTGGAAAAGCCGGAGATATACAACTTTCTTGGCCTTACGGCAAGACACGTCTTTCCTTCGGAGAATCAACTATTCGACTGTTTGAATTATAAACTTGATGCGGATACAAATTTTCACGCAAAGTAATTACGATATGGAGAAAACAGACGGGCTTCGAAAATCGGATCGTATATAATAGATAAATAAATTATATATAATTCTTCTAATATTCTTAATCCATTATTCGTCATTATTTATCTAATAAGTGCAACAATTCGCATAAAATATAAAAGATTTAATAAATATGAAGCTAAAGAAAATGAATTTTTTTCTATTATATTTTAAAAACTCATAGTGTAGGGATGATTGATTTAAAACTTTAATCTAACGAAATAGAAACGGACTAAAGAGAGAAAAATAATGGACTCCTCTTTCGATAGATTGATTGACTAATAAGTAAAGATATATTAAAACAGCGTATTAGAGAAACGCACCGACACAGAGAAATGCGCCGACTTTTATTGAAATTCTAAATTCATTATGTCGTTACGAATGAATTATATTTGGAGCGCACGTCGGGGCGCACTTAATATCGCGTGCAACGTCGAGGTAAAATTTTTCACATAGTATGCACTTTTAGACAATTACCTACGTAATGCGAAAACAAATGGTGCGAGAAAACCATTAGCGTTCTTTGTAATATTCTGGCCGCGTTCTAACAACACATGTGCGATCTCTTGAATGCTTTGAGCTGTATAAAATTTTGTGTGGATTACAAAGTGCCAAAAGTATGTGATAAAATAATGTTGATATATATATATATATATATATAGTTCGCGATTGATACGATTATATATGATTAACACTATTAATTAATTAATTTTGTATTTTTATACAGTTCAAATATTTTTTGTCCAAGTGTTAAAAATCATGTTTTACTATAAAAAAGATGTCGTTACATTAAAATCTTGAATTATGCTTATGGAATAAGATAATGAAATGCAGCACAGGGCGCAAATTTTTTAGCCCGACTTTGCAAAATAATATCCCGTGGTGTAAACGCTTCGTCGTAAATGGATAATTAAGATTCTTCTTTCCCTGATTATCACAATTCTCAGAAACAGAAAGATTAAATAAAAGATAGTATGAATTTCTTACAAATTTTTATCAAATTAATTAGAATAATTCTGCGTGCAAATTATTTTCTATTAATCTTAAATTGTTTTTATTATAACATCAAATATATGCTATATACGTGACAGCAGTTATAATTATAAGTAAAAGATTTTGTGGAATTTAATCCCTAAAACATTGTCGTAAAAAGTTGGCCGCGTATGAGGAAACGTCGTAACGCTTTTGCAGGCTCAGGCCAAGTTTTATGGCAAATGAAAGATACAAGCATCTGGCAAGATGGCAGGTAAATCTGGCAACGTGAAAAAGGGAATGCCTTAAAGGAATCAAGATTACAATAAAAGAGAATGTATAAGATTATATAAAAGCAAAATGTACATGTAATATGCAAATAAAGCATGAAATATATAGAAATGTAAAAAGGAAATGTAAAAGCTTTTGTACAATATACTGTACGGTTCGTGTATTAAAAATAAATATTTGCTGATTTTCCTTTTACATTATAAGGGACTGCAATGGTATATAAGCGCTTCTTCATGTATTGTGATATCAAATAGAAAGAGATTCTCCTGTCTATTGTATTTTTAATATCCTAATCGCAATTATTTTCAAATATATAAATACTTGATCTAAATATGACTAAAAATAAAATTATTTTCTCATTATATAATAATTATCTCATATTATTAGTAATATTTCATTTCTTATCTCCCGTATATGTCTTATTTTTACATTTAATTGCATCTTAGCTACTCCGTGAGACGTAAGAGACTAACAAAAACTCGCGTACCGATTTCTAATTAGGAAATATTAATTCCAAATGTACGTAAATCATCTGAGATAAATCCATCGCGCCGCATCGAATCATCTATCTCCGGAAACTTTTCGTTTGCTCGCGATGCAAGAAAAGCAAAGAGGAGAGGAGGACGGAGAGAACTCGGAGCGAATAACGTCAATTCGAGATCGGTTTCACGAAAGTTTAGCGAAAAAGTTGGATGACAACGCTTCGCGAAATGAATTCGAGAGAATAACGTAGGCGTAACGCATTCTCGCTCGGGAGAAGCTATCGAGAACGTAAGCGTGGTGCGAAGGGGTACATACCTTCTCATCTAAAGAACCGTGGTTGATTTGAAAGGAACACGACACGACTACGACGACGACGACGACGACGATGGGCGAGAAAGAGACGCAGCAGGGCGGAATGACGGAGATTCGTAATCATGCGAACGGAATAATTACGCTTAGGAAATTAACGTGCGTTGTCGAGGCCATAGAGAACAAGTCGGCGTAATTGTCAGCGCTAATTAATTAATAGCTTCGAATCCGTGTGATTAAACACACGAATGCGCGAGGAGTATTTTCGAGAGACAAAGATCAGAGACGGACAGGAAGCGTCCACTCTCGGCGCTGTATCTTTCTTTCGCTTTCAGGTTGACCAATGTGAAATAAGATACGACAAGAAAAAAAAAAAAAAAAAAAAAAAAAAAATCTGCCCTCGTCGAGTAATTACGATTAAAAATAAATAAGTAAAATAAATAAAATATTGTTAACGTAGAATTATTGTCTGTACGCTATTCTCCATGAGATACATTTGATTTCGTGCGTCCTTGTCGGTCGACATCTCGAAAGATTGTTATTCTTTTCGTCGATAAACAAATTTTCTCATCCAAGAAAATGAAAACTCGAAAGCCACTGAAAAGTTAAAGTATATACTGCCCGACAATGATTCGTTTCGACAGAATACAGAATACTGAATAAAAACTTATTGTAGCATAAATCCCACTACAAATGCCATCAGGTTGTGTCTGAATCTTACGAAAAATGATATTACTTTAGCTTATTGTAGAATAACATAGATGTGTATAGTTTTTTTCTTTAGCTACCAACTTGTATGTACAATATACAGCCGGATAGATCATCATACACGCGTTATACATCATCAATCCCCTCCCACTGTCGAAATACTTTATATCTCGCAAAACAAATTTATGTATGAGATATTGTATGTACACGAATCGCATGCGCGATAACAGCAACCCCTTAATTTATATCCGCGAATTCTGAAGTGCGCATCGATACTTTATCGCAAATTGCTTTTCTCACCTCGGCTGTGTAAAAAAAAAAAACAACAAAAAAAACTATAACTCGCGAGAACGAGATTTAATTTGATAAATTCACACCGATCGATCGAATGCGAATTTATTTTCGCGACCAAAGCGGCCGTGCGCGATCCGGGGTGCGGATATTAAATTATAGACGGATATTAGTTAACAGTAGAAAAAGAGAGAGAGAGAGAGAGAGAGAGAGAGAGAGACCTTTTATTCTTTATCGTCCCGTCGTCGCTCGTTGGGCCGTCGTTCTTACGAAAGCGGGCCTTCGCAGTAACAGGCAGGTTCTATAGCTCGGCAAATTATTAACAATCAGGCAGGTGTTTGCGCGGTTCACGAGATTTGCTAACAAGGCGGCATTTTCGAGGTGCGGACTTGAAGCATATAATTATATCCCTGCCCTCCTCCAATGCGTATGCATGCTTCGGTATCAGCCTCCTCTATATAGGGTGTGCCGATCGCATGGGATTACCGATACGCGCGCCTTTGCGTCTTTATGTATTTGTGAAATTATTTTACATAAAAATAGAATAGTGTAAAAAAATACGTATCCCTTTTCTATACACATTTATAAATAATGTACGCGCTACTAGAAAACTATTGTATGTATTCTGTCTTTTATGTAACTTTTATATTGTATATAAAAAGATTATCAAATTAAAAAAATTATCATATAATTTCACACAATTCGATCCAATTATGTATCTATGATAATCATCGGCATTTTCGAGCATTCAAATTTTCTTTTTTCAATTATAACGGTATCGAAATCTTCGATATGTCAGAATGAACCTAAGCTATCCTAATATGTAATCTGTAACTACAATTGTGATAATAAATGGATAATTGACATAAAGCACATTTTCTCCATTTTCTACGGCATTGAAGATTGAACCGATCAAGAGATTACGTCGTCTTGAGTTCTACATTTACAAGGAATCGATCCGGTCGCGGCATATTAAAACGTTGATTCTCGATCGCAAGGGACACGCCAAGGAAATGCGTACCACGAATGAAAGATGAGAAGTCCCTCAGTGCCTATGGCGATTCCGCAAATCAATTTACGATACGCGGAACGGACACGCTCGCGGTGGCTAGGCGAACGGAGGCTGCGCGCGGTCCAGGAACGCCGCGGTTCATCCCGGTTTCATAAATCGTTACTCGTTACGCCGTCGTTAAAGTTGTCATTAGGCCTCGGGAGAGATTCTACGCTATTGCACGATCGTTCCGATTTGGTTGAAGTGATGGCTCACGCGCATCGAGCTCCGTTAAAATCTTATCGTCAAGATGGGAGTTTTCTAAACGTAGAAGCAAAATACGTTTTCGTACCATCAAAAAAGGACTTATGAAACTTACATCTGTACGAAACGTAGAAAGATATATACATGTATATATCACACGTCCAATTTGGCCACCCCATATATCGTTCCGTGGCAGCGCCCGGTTGGTTGGCTGCGGCGTGAAACCGGTGGGTATGATTACCCACTTTAGTTAACGATCTTCGCAGCCCCATGGCGGTACCGAAAGGTCGGAAAGAAAAACGTAAGAAGAACAGAGCGAAAATGAGAAAGAGAGAGAGAGAGAGAGAGAGAGAGAGAGAGAGAGAGAGAGAGAGAGAGAGAGAGAGAGAGAGAGAGTCGACGACTCTCGTCGCTGCTTATATCCGTCTTTGCTTTTGTACCACACAGGTTTTTGTGCGTCTTTCTACGACGCGATTAACAATAAGAGCGGAAGCATTCGCTACGAAATTGTAGGCGAAATTGTTTCACGCGTCTGTTATCGCGTGTTTTCATAATTATAAAGTTTCGCAATTATAAAGTAGAAAACGGACGATGAAAGCACTTTCGATGCAGCGCTATTAATTTAGCAAAGAATAAATTACAATTAAAAGTAAATTTTGAAAAATTAATCAACCTTGCATCTATACCATGTTCCATATTTCTCGATAATTTTTTCGATAATAAATATCGACGATTATAATATCAATTATTGTAAGTTTTCTCATATCGTATTTAAAAAAATAGCAATAAACGACGAATAGACTAGTTTAAGCTATCTTTTATTTATTCCCCTTTTATGTCTTATTTTCTCTAAAAGGAAATACTCATATAGAAGAATATACAATTACCCGGATGTTAACTGCGCGATACATAAAGAATATATTCCCATACCAGGTATATAAATATGAAACCGGAATTTTTGTATAGAAAATACACGTTTATTGTATGAAAATGATAAAAAATATTTTATTCCAAGTATTGCCCATTGCTAGCTATACATTTTTCCCATCTCTCTGACAATTTGTCGATGCCACGCCAAAAAAACTGTTGCTCCTTTCAGGCAAACCAGTCATCGAGCCATTTTCGTACATTTTCGTAAGAAGTGAAGCGCTGCTCGGCAAGTGCGTGTCCCATCGATGCAAATAAGTAGTAATCGGATGGAGCCAAGTCTGGTGAGTAAGCCGCATGCGAAAGTATTTCCCAACTAAACGCCTCAATCGTTTCCTTGACCAGTTTTGCCGTGTGTGATGGTGCATTATCGTGAAGCAAAATCACTTTGTGTTGCCTTTTTTGATATTCTGGTCGTTTTTCACGCAAAGCCTGATTCAAATCGAGTTGTTGTTGCGTTTGAGCGTCATCCTCATCCAACAATGTTTGCAATTCGCTGTCTTCAAATTTTTTCGGTGGTCTCCCACGTTCTTCGTTTCTCACGTCAAAATCGCCACTTTTGAATTTTTTAAACCACTCAAAGCACTGTCATTTACCAAGAGCATGCTCACTGTAAGCTTCGACAAGCATTCGATGCGATTCCGCAGCAGTTTTCTTCAAATGGTAACAGAAAATCAATGCTGTCCGCAAATCGTAGTTTCCAGGCACAAAATTCGACATGTTCAACGCTATTAAAAACTATGCTGTTGTATGAAACTTGTATTGTTGTGAGTTGAAAATCTTGATCAGATGTCAAAACAAGAAAATAGCGCCAATGACGCGATTTGACGGTAACTACATTGACAGCTAGGGCCATTTATGGGCAAATTCCGGTTTCATATTTATATACCTGGTATACCGTTAATTCATTCAAGAAACGTAATCCTATCAACATACCAGCTCCTAATATTTAACACCCTCGAGAGAGATCGCTAGTTTTTATAGTTCATCCTTTCGTCACGGCGCGTTAAATTGCTTTTTTGAGATTTACTTGGCAGCAAGATATAAGTACGTTGAAATTGCAAAACGCGGCGCACTTTTCATATCTCATATTTCTATCTGATAGCATATATAAAGTATGCGTATGAGACGACGGTATATATTTATAAAAACCACATGAGAGAAAACTAGGTCCCGACGTGTTTAAAAATTTTTCTTTTAAAGAAATTAACAAAACTTACGTAATTTTGGCGCGGAAAGTTCATGCATCGCAAAAGATGAATATATTACGCGCAAAGAAATCGTTTTGATCTCAAAAAAGAAGTTTTCCTCTTCGGTTCGCAAATTTCGACAGAGAGGGATCCGGCAACATGTGATCGCCACGTAAAACGTATAATACAATACTTTATTAGACGATCCCACGATGACGTATCGCGGACGACACGTAAACATTGCAAGTTGATACAATTCGCCCCTCGGCGTGGCGCGCACACGCGTGTGTGACATAACTACGGGCGTGATCTCGACCGTATTTCAACGGATGGTGGCGGTGCCGCGTGACAGGCGGTATGCAAAACGCGTGCGTGTTCGCGCGAGCGTGAAATTACACGCCGTATACATGCATGCATGCAAGTATGACCCAGGTCGTATACGGTCGTGTATACGGTGGGTACAACTGCGGGCGATCAACGGGCTCACGGGGGCGAAAACCCTTACCTCGGAATTTCGTAAATGGGGCCGCGCCGCGCGCAATTAGTGTAATAAAGTGCTGGATGCGCACCTGCCGGCGCCGGTGGAATTGCGTATTCACCCGCGCTAATTCACGACAACTCCGATGATGCCATGGCTACCGTTCACGTTCCAGCCAATACTGATTCGATAAAAGGGAGTTCTGAATAACAAATGAAACGCGTCGACTACAGCGGCGTCTTCAGTTAGAGAAGTTGTGTCGGCGACGTGTGACGAAGCCGATTAATTATATATGTAAGATATAATTCCGACATAGATAAATCGATTTTACGCGAAGATTTTTCTATTATAATGATTAAACGATAGCATAGACGAATGCGTTATTAACTACATGTTACTTAATGGAAATGCGCGCGGACGCAGCATGATTCCTTCAATATGTAACGATCATTTGTGGCGATCTTAAGGTGCCATTACACGGCAGCATCGAGCATCGAGCGTCGAGCGTCTGCATCTGCACGGAAATCATGGAATCTGAATGAGATAGATTCCAGCTTCTTGCGGCTAATAGCATCATGAGTGATATGAATGATTGGTAGAGATAAAAAAAAAATTATGTTCCGATACACATTACTAATACTGAAATATTGATATTTATTTACGTTATATACAACAGATACTATTATTATTAAATAAAATGTACTGTGTAAAACGTTACTATCCCCCAGCAGAATATTAGAATCTAATCAAGGATTAAGGGATATAATTTTCATTTTTTTTTCCTGCATGTTTATAACATACTGCTCCTCTAAATCATTTCCTACTTTTGACAATAATTTTTCAAACTGTGTCGTTTTGTCATTTGTAAATCCCTTTTTGTGTCTTATTTATTTGAATATTTCAACCATCCAAAATCTCTTGCTGCATTTGTATTTGAATTTTATTTTAATTTACATTGCCAGAGTAATAACGTTTTATAATATATTTTTGATTAATAATAATAATAACACACACACATACACATTTATTACATAATAAAATTAATGAAATAAATATAATTCTGGGCAACAATATTCTGCGCAGACGCTTAACGCTCGACGCTCGACGCTGCCATGTAAAGGCACCTTTACACATTATTACGATTATAACCAGATCGCGCTTTTCCCTCGCGAGTGTAGAAAGGTCCGTACGCGCTGTGTTTGCACGATCCTAATTAACCGGCGAGTGAATGCTTCTCTTTTCTCTCTCTAACGTTCTTTTTCCTTTCGCTCGAGCTTTCCTCCGCCGGTCAGTAATTAATCGCATGGCATGAATGACATTTTATTTAATTCCATCATTATATTTGGAATGGGGAAAGGGCCGACGAGAGAGTAATAATTAAAATCTTTCGGTTCGACAATTCGCGCGTTGAACCGTGCGTCGAGATGGGAACGTATTGTATAAGAGCGCAAAAATTCAACGTGACGGAGGTTTGATTTCATTAATATTTTCCGATCGAGCAGAAAGTCACGCAACACTTTTGCGTGTCTCCGCGAAAGTAATTGTTAACAAACAACTGTTTTCGTCGGGGGGCGATAGTTTTCACGTCCGGTGTTATAATTGTTTCTCGAATCATTCGATCGTTTCGCGAAACGTGAAACTAAAAAAAAAAAAAAAAAACTTGATTCGCGAACTTGATGATATAAATCTCTCGCATATTATACCAAAACGGCATCGCGATATATATTTTCGTGCGTAAAAATTTCCGTGTGTATGGCGTATTATGCGCGAAATAAGTAGACAGAAAAAGAATATGAATATTTTTCTCGTGGATATTTCTCTGTATTACATCAGGTATATTAAACGGCATGCGAATAACGCAATTTAATCGAAAACGTAATAATCCCGCAGCTTGTCAACAGAATCGAGATTAAATAGTTGCCGTTTTTTTAAATTTTTGCAGAATTTTCACGATCGATGTGTGAGCTTGGGCGTCTGATTTAAATGAAAATTTAAGATTTTAGAATTTACAAATATAAAATTACGAATTTAATATAAACAGTATCTCTCACTCCTTTTTTCCCCTCTTCTCTCTTTTCCCTATAGCACATGTCTATTTAAAAATCAGATTGTTTACAAAAAAAAAAAAAAAAAAAAAAAAAAACAAGATCGTTCTCAACAGAATCGCAATTTCTAAAATTGTGTATTATATTTTATGATATATTAATATACTTAATTATATCAAGGATATAATGAAGTAGCAATCGGGATAAAAAAATTTCACAGCATAATTTGTATCGCATCGGTGAGATAATTAACGATTCATTAATATCACTTATCACGTTTACTCAATTAATCAGATAATTAAAGATTATAAATTTCTAAAAATCGTATATTGCCGAATAACCATAAATTTTATGACATTTCAATTATACCAGAATAATATAATTGATAACACATATCACATTTACTTTACTCACATTATTGCTCAATGAGATTATATGTATGAATATCACCGTCCTAAATATATGTCGTTCAAGAAATGAAATGATTACAAATCACAAAAATATTCTTTTTACTTTCAATGTAATCTTTGTGTCTTTGTATTAATTTTTAATAACACTTTCAATATATCTTTATCTTATATCTTTATCTTATATACCTCTTCAGAAGTCTGTGTACCCGTACATATGCAAAGGAAAGATAAGCCGATGATACCCGTTCCATTAATTCGTTCTCTTGTTCTCGCCGATGAGATGTCAAGATACGATGTCATTACTTCGAAGTAAGGTAAAAAGATGCGGAGAGAGCGAGGTATCTCTCTGAGAGAGGTAGTTGTCGTTCGTGTAACGTGTCTGTAGATACGCGCGTCCAGACTGGATATCATTAGATGAGAGATAAATCCGCTCCCGCCGTATAGAAGAATTACAGATCGCCCTGCGTCGGGCGTGAAAAAGATGAATCAAGCCGCGCCACAACGCACGCCTTCCGTTTGACATACGGTGCATCTCAAGCGCATCGTTCGTGGAAATAATGGCCGCCGCGCGGCATCGGAAATACAAGTATCACGCCGGGAATATTAATGCTATGAAAAATTGCTTATATATGTACAATGCGTAGGACGAGAGCGCGGTTACACGGTAGACTTGACGAGAGAACAAGCGATATATACGCAGGGTTGGGAAGTAACGCGTTACTTGTAACGTCGTTACCGTTACAGTTACTTTTTTTCGGTAACGATCGTTATTTTTTTCTATTTGTAACGGTAACGGATTAGTCGTTACTTTTATCGTTATTTTTTGATTCTTTATTATCTCGTATCTATTCAATAGATGTATTTTTTGAAAAATATTTTGTAGCCTTCTATCATAGGCTGCATTCCGATAGTCACTGCCAGTACTGAAAATCTATAGTAACGTAAATTATAGATTTTACAATTACCGATAGTGAATATTGGAATACACTCTTAATAATATCAATATTTAAAAACAATGTTCCATAAAAATTTTCGACAAATTTAAAATTTGTAAATTACAATTTAAATTCTTATAAAGATAAGCGTATTGAAAAGTAAAGATGTTAACGTAAAAAATTAGAATCATTGAATAAGTTTAATATAAAAAAACGCTCGCTATATAGAGACTAATTTTAGAGTTTTTAATTGTAACATAGATTATTACATTTAATATTGATTATTAAATAATTGTATAATCTAATAGTTTATTTTAGCATTTTAGCAAAGAAGCAAAGACATAACGAAAAAGTAACGAGTCGTTACTTTTCAAGTAACGGTAACGCGTTACTTTTTAAAATTAGTAACGAGTAACGGTAACGATAGTTACTTTTTACAAAAAATAACGGTAACGATAACGCGTTACTTTTATAGAGTAACGTTCCCAACTCTGTATATACGTATAATGATACACAAAGATACCGTGAATAGAATGATATTTTTATATCAGACTCACATATATAGAGCTATTGTTTCATATGTGTACTGCAAATTTAATATATCAGCGCGAAATCACTTATATATACAATATATATTTATACACTCTCCTGTCACGATAAATCTAGAAATATAACGATCTTGCGAATCTTGTTTACTATCTAATGACAATGATCAATTTTTCTTACCCCCGGAGATAAATGAAGATGTACAATAATTTATCGAGGAAATGCCGTCTCTTACCACGAAATCGAACGTGTTCGATGAGCATCGAAAATCTTCGAATTAATCGCGTAATCTTATCCCGACGCGCGCGCGCGCGCTGTGAGCTTCTCTAATTAGTGCGGAGATTCGGACCCTTATCTTCGAGCACGTACTAATACGCAACGCGTAGTGCGTGTGTGCGTGAACGTTGAAGATGTCACGCGTGTACATGTATATGTGCGTTTATCCGCACCTGTTTCGATACGCTCGGAATTTAGGACGATTATCAGGTGTGTATTTGGAGTAATGGAGTCCGGAAGCATGGACGGTAAACTCTCCAAGCCGTCTCATGTCAGATATACGCGCTCTCCACACTCGCCTCGTTACGACGCGCAGCGCCAAGTCCCTGCAGGCATGAGTTTACAATCACGTTGCTAAGTTAAGCTTATTACAACGCTGTGTTTAAACATACTTCGGATACGCTGTTTATATAGATTGTCTCGCTAATAATTTTTGCATATCACCGTTATTCAGTTCTCGATGTATCTAACGAATTAACGAAGCAACCCCGACAAAAAAATATATAAAATATATCGATCGTAATAAAAATTCCTGTATACTTTTTGCACAAGACGCGTAAATATTTCTATGTAAAATTGTTTTCAGATTTATTCATTAATAAAGATAATTTCGACGAAATATTTAGATCTCTTACACATCTTTATAATCGAGTCTATAAATTAGCCTATTCTAAATCATACCTAGAATTGAAGCTGAAGTTTTCTTAATCGTAATGAGATTCCGATCTTCGTGATATACAGAAATGTAGAAAGTTTTCGCTGCACGTAAGGTGCAAGAATTGGAGCCTACAGATCCGAGAGCTTCCGATAGCGACATATTAATTTTTTGAAAAACGCGTCGAACACACCGCGGACGTATCCTACCTATCCCAATCGACGCCATCAAAATTCCATGGCGCTCTGCGCTCGATAACCTCGCTCTGATATCCCGGGCACAAGCATCCATACAAATCGGATCTTACTAAATTGGAGTACAATTTTCACGAGCGGAGTTCCACGAGCTCCTCAAACGCCGCGCGAAGACGGGGTAAGGGGGGGGAAAAAAAAAGGAGGAGGAAGAGGTAAGATAAAAGTCTCTATCCCTCTCTAAGCCGGCCGGTGGAAGATGAAGCGAATCAAGTAACAGCGTCGGCTTACGTGCGATGCACCCCTAAACCGTCGCCGAGGGAGCATCACGTGGAAACGCGTTACCCGCGGAAAAGGTCTGTGCTCAGAATTCTCAAAGGCCGGTAAATTATGTTTCATGTCACGGAGCCGATGATTCCCGAAATACATAAGTCGCGATGATAATCTCGTTTCGTTGAGCAATACTGCGCGACATCCCTCGCGCTCTCCCCTGCCCCCCCCTTCCCGCCCTCCCTCCTCCTCCTCCTCCTCCTCCTTCCACTCGGAGATCTAAGGTAGCGAAAAGAATAATGAGATAAATCAATTGGTCTAAAAAAATAATTGTTTTTAAGAAAATTATTTACAATGTATTTTTTAAAATAATTTATTTTTTTTTTTAAGCACTAATTGATCTGTCTCATTATTCTGTACATAAAAGTATTACGGTAAGATTATTGAAAACTAAATATTTTACGAGATATTTTATTTTTTATATCGAAATATGTCAGATTAAAATATAAAATAACTCAAAAGGTACTTAATGAAAAAATACTTTGTTATAGTGTTTTGGAAAGCTCTCGAGATAAGCTACAAGAATGCGAAATGAAAAATGGGGGTTTTCATTTAAGATTTTAAAGTTGACCTTCACATGACCTTCAAATGATTTTCCAAGGTCAAATAATTGTCATCATCTTATGGCCCTCTTGAAGCCACACAACTTTTGTTTGAAACATTTTTCGATTTAACGCAGTGTTTCTGAGATATTTGAGTGGGTCCTTTAAAATGGGACACCCTGTACATCAGCTGAGCGCGCGAGCTTGGCGTTAAATTTAGCTAAATTCTATAAAATGTAATTAATGCTTAAAATATTTAGAAGCTTCTCGCGTCTTACTCAAAATGTGCTTTTTTTTTTTAACATCCTCAAATTCACAAATCATGTAAAAATCATGTACAAATCATGTAAATCGCTGATATGCGAGGTTCTCGAAAATGGTGCTTTTTAATAGACATCGGATTTTTACGCATCGAGGGAACCGACGTCCATTAATTTCGTCTTTGCAATGCGCATTTCGAAACAAACGGAACTGCGCAAAAACATCGTCGCGATTACTTTATTTCCGGCTTTGATCGCCGACTGGAAAACGGAAACGGAAGGAGCACGCGGGCGTGTGTGAGAGGAAGCGTGATGTGACGTAACATCTGCTTAGACGACCACGTTGCAAAATTGAGTTGCACGATCGTCTTTTCGTAACATATTAAAAGTAATATTTTCTATGCAAAAAGATTGGAAACACACGCGGTTCATGATGCAGGGAGAGAACAAGATAGCTCATTGCTCTGATAATATTTTTTTAGTTCTCCAAAAATGCTTCGCTCTTTTGCGATAATGCTTTAAAATGAATGTGTGACAAAAAGCTTAATTTTCTTTCAAATCTACTATGCTTCTGTATATCTATAATACGTTAAAAATATTATTTTCTGATATCAAAGTATTTTTAGAAACTTCAGAAACTTCATTTTGTCAAATTATTTAAACTATTTTGTGTTTTTAAGCTATATGAATATATATATATATCATATATATCGTTTAAATATACATGTATGTTAACAAATTGATTTTTAATAATTGATACAGATAAAACTGAGTATATACATTTATGATTTTATGTAACACAGCTTGCAGTTCGCTTCGTTATGTCTCATTGAAAAATATTTCTACCCGATAAAATTGCGTTGTTATTGATTACACTTTCGGTGTTTTTGCCTAGTATATTTTAAAGAGATATCGACGTATTATTTTTCATCATCGACAGATTAACGGAAAAATTTCTGATTCCCAAGATTAATATCGATTTCGCACAAAATATAGAATTCAAATAAAATGTCGCTTTTCTATTTTCATTATTTCATTGCGTTGAAGCTTAAATTATGCATTATCTCTCTGATCTGCAGATAGTTATGTTATAATAACAATATTGAAATTGTTACAATCAATGTTTGACGAATACGAAATGAAGCAATAATAATAGAACGCGTTTTCATAACGAGAAAAGAGATAGAGCTTTTCGGAGCATTGATGGATTATTTCGTCGCCAGTGTCGCTTGGGGGTGGGGGGTTGCATCACACGGTCAATTGGAATTCTTCGGCGAAACTATTGCGTTGCTACCCGTAGATATTAAGCTCGATAGTTTCCAAATAACGCCGAGATACTTTCGCATAAAGCCCATAGAAAGGAATTGCGTAGCGCGCAGATCTCTGATATCAAAGGCGAGGAGATAAAGATCCCCGTCCTCCCCTGTCGTCGGAGTGAAGATTGGCACTCGCGATTGATACACGCGTGCTTGATTTTCGCTTGTTCTTTGAGGTAGCCGTGCCCCGTCCCGTCCGTTGAGAACGAATTATACCCGAGGCTGTCGGGAAATTGCCCTTCGAAATTTTCGGGCCGACACGATACGTCGAGCGTGAGATTTCGTTGCGAGATAGTTGCGGAAGAACGACAGCGGCGACGGAACTTACCAGGGTTGGGAAGTAACGCGTTACTTGTAACGCCGTTATCGTTACAGTTACTTTTTTTCGGTAACTGTAACGGTAATGGCGTTACAAATTTTATTTGTAACGGAAAAAGTAACTTCGTTACATTTTTCGGTAACGAGTAACGAATTTAACAGTTACTTTTTTATCGTTACTTTTTTCAAATTTTTTGATTTATTTAAGATATTCTTGCTATTGTGCGTGATAAAATTTTTATCTTAACCATAAAGCCGTAAGCAAATCGACCAATTAGCATTCTTATTATGTTGTAATCTCATTTACTACCAGTTCTAAGTACCTTGCAACGAAAATTAGAAAATCTCAATAAATCTGACCTTATAGATTGCCATTCATTAGTTGAAGCTATTCAGCAAGGTTTAAATAAAAGGTAACTTATTAATTTGATTAATACATATGTTATTTAATTTTAAATAAGGATTTAATTGAAAAATATTATTTTATTTTAAACTATTGATTCAAAAGTATTAATTTCAATAAAACAAACAATGTCGCTTAATTTACTATATTTGATTTTAGATTTCTTACAATATTTGAAACAAAAGAATTAATAATAGCAGCATGTTTACATCCAAAATTTAAGTTAAACTGGTTAACCGGAGAAAAAAGAAAACGTGCTGAAAATTACTTGGAGGATATATTGGGAATCCGATCAACTGAAAATTCTTCAAAAGCTGGAAAATCTGACGATCACGATGATTTTTTCATTTTTGAGCAAAAAACGGTGCAAAATGAATCTGAACGAGAAGAATTGCAACAGTTTTTAAAATCAAATAATTGTAATATAGAAATGTTAAACGACTATCCAAAACTTAAAAAACTTTTTATTAAATATAATACAGCTCTACCAAGCAGTGCATCTGTAGAAAGAATGTTTAGCATCGGTGGCTCTGTATTAACACCACAAAGAGGGCATTTAAATGATGATACTATGGAGCAACAAATTTTATTAAAAATTAATAAAGAATTTCGATAAAATTTAATCATTTATTTTGTAATAAATCTTGAATGTAATCTTGCTTACAATTTTTTAAAAGTTTTTCTTATGCAAAATAATTTATTAGTTTGTATTGTAAAAAAGTAACGGAAATTGTAACGACTCGTTACTTTTTAGTAACTGTAACGGTAACGAGTTACTTTTTAAAATTAGTAACGAGTAACGGTAACGAGTTACTTTTTAGAAAAAATAACGGTAACGGTAACGAGTTACTTTTATAAAGTAACTTTCCCAATCCTGGAACTTACTATCTCGTATCTCGATAGGCAAACAAGACGCTTCTGCTGCTAGCAGTTATATCGGGACGAAATGACGTGAATCATCTGCCAAATAATTAAATACAATAAAATCGATAGATCGCTTAATCCAATGATCTCATTAATACCGTTTGATTCGAGCGATAATATTGTGAGAAAGTCGTTCGATTAAAATTATTTTTAAGGGATATTATTATCGCGATTTATAGTCTCTATAGTAACACTAATTTGATGAATCGATAATTTGTTTTAATCTATATTAAAATTTGCATTGTTTAATTTTGTATATTACTATTTCCACTTCCTTTTATACTTTACTATACAGCAATATTTTAATATTATACATATGATAATAAAATATTAAATATAGACTGGTTTATGAAATTGGTTATCAAACCACGATGAGATGTACAATTTATTGATATAAAATTTATGTTAATGACTGTGTATTAATAGATATATCAGTAGAATTGTATATTAATAGGTGTATCATGCGGTGATATAAGCGCTATAATACAATATAATAAAATATCTTGAAAATATTTTCTAGATTTCTCTTTTTCTATTACAATTCTCCAAAATTTTAAATAAAATATTAAATGTCTAAAATCAATATCTAAATATATATTACACTTTGATACCAGAAAGTTTTAATGTATATATGTCCCCGTACACACATATAACATATGAATATACAATATATGCACAGACTCGTATAGTTGTTTGAATTGTTAGAATTATCAAAGAGAAGATCTAGCCAAGCAGTGTGCGGTCACATGGACCAGATAGCAATTCACGAATCATCGAGCACGGAATTATTGAGCGAGAAACGCTGATATATAATCCACGTTATTACTCCAATTCGCGTATGTCGATTACCGACATGGACACCATTTCTAAAGAAGGCCAATGTGCAGATTGCATTTCTTAATGCAATAATTCGAACGCGGAATCGGGAAAATATCTGATTCAATTTGTACCCGCGGTGAAAAACATAAATTCAAGAGGCAAGTAATTCTGAAATGTGTTGCATATTAATATTTCTCTCAATATGTTATTTCATTGATATAATATGTACATATTACCCAAGAAAAGGCAAATCTCTCTTGCGAGGAATTTTCATAGGACCGACAGAGCGATATTTTATTTTTCACTGAAATGTCGAAATGTCATTTTCTGAACAATGTTACATCTTTATGTATAGCGAGAAGCATGATATTTACGACGGTCATTTTATTTTTGTGGAAATCAGGTCGCGTAATCCTTCATCATAAGTCGGAAAGTTTTAATTACAATACAGATAATGATGACAAACGATGCGTGATATCGGTGTCACCGCAAGGAGGGAATATATTCACAGTCGGCCAATTTCCGACTTTGTTCGGACACAAGATGCGTTGATGGTGATTGATACCCCATCTAATTCAATATTTTTCTGATTGAATTGATGCTTTCCGAGCAACGACGAGCTTTGAAAATTTACAGTGTAAAGCGGATAAAATAAAATTCTTCATATTTAACGCGATACGCGTAAATAAAAATAGACGCGAGATAATAATGTCAGCGTATGCATGATAACAATCGATTTCAATCGCGATAAATCGAAAATAATTTTTCCATAATCCTTTTTCTTCGTAAATTGTCGCGTTATTTCGAAAAATCGAAATTCAAATGTTTACAAAGTATTAAAAAAATACGATCTGTAAGACAGAATCATTTACAAGAATATAATGAAAGTTAATTTTTATGTTTAATAATTCTTATATAATTTTTATATTTAAATTATATTATAAAAGAGAATTGTAAAGTACAACATTTTTAAATGAAAAACTTAGCTTATTATTTTATATCTCGCGTGTGTCGGATTGTAACTTACATATCATAAATTATTTATTAAATTTTGATTCATATTATGGAATCCCGAGATCTCAAGGATGAAAGGAAAAATAATGTCTTAGATCGAGAACGAATCACATGGGTGGGATTCAAGAGCCAAATGGGGAATCCCGAACGTGTGTCTCACGTTACGGTTAATATAAGGTAAACAATCAAGTTGTTATCAAAGATATGTTGCGTAAAATAGTAATTTGTTGACGATTATAACTTTAATATTTAAAGCAACGCATTTATAAAATATGAAAATGATGAAGTGATAAACGCGCTAATAAATATCAGTTAGATACAGTTAGATACGACCTATCGGAAACGTCTGTTCGTTAATAATACATTGCGTAATAAAATCACAACAATGGATTTATATACGATTCACTGGTGTTTGTTACACACTAATTCCCATTAAAAAAGTACACGAAACGATACGAATTCGTTCGCAAATGGAGAGATATAAAATGTTTAATTTTATTAATTTCCGATTGTGAATCACTACAACCCATATTTCTAGAAAGGTATTGTTTTATAAGAAAAATTTGTGTGTGTGTTATCAGACACATAACACGAGTGTATCCGATTTTGAAAAATGAGATATTAATGAGGGGCTTACTCTAAACGAGTATTGAAAATTATTATTAAAAACTGTTATCGAATAAATAATTCGATGAATAGTAATCATTCAATCATACATAAAAATATCCAGAATCTGTTTAATTAAATACAATATATACAAAATGAGTTTAAGCTATTATCAATTTATAGTTTCTTTGAACGGATTATACCCTGAGCGGAATCTTGAGAAAAACGAAAGTAACAAATTTCAACAGATTCAAAATATAAGCTACATCGAATCGATAAAATCTTATCCCTTTGAAATCTCATGAATGTTATAATATCTTCATTATTCTGTTCGGTTAGCGATTTAAAATCAGCCGTGAGATGAGTCAGAATTAATACACGAGGATCGTAACATTCGCGATAAAATACATAGCTACGAGAATTATACGTGTGTCCTCTGCATTTCACTCGGAATGTTTGCCGTATATAAATTACAATCAAGTCAGATCGTAAATCTTTTCTTATGGCAAATGTACTGGTAGAAACTATGCGTCACTTTATTGTGCAATCAAGTCATTATACGAATGTCTCGAAATATGAAATAGATACAGATATTCTTAAAGATTTATTTTTTTTAGATGCGTTTTGAGAGAAAAGAGAGAGAAAATAGAAGGCGAAAGAAAGATGGTTAACGAACGTCTTCCGAACGTTTTACGCATCAAAATGTAGACCACTGTATTTCGATGTGTTTTACATACGTGTGCTCACGCACGGCTGCTAGCAATTACACTCACGTCACGTGTAACCGTGTTGCTGGCCCCGCGGACGCTATTTCTTATATTTATATCATCAAGAGATGCCAATGCGCACCGCCAGTAGCCCGTCGCGCCATATACAGTGGATAATATTAAGTCGGTGCTTTTTATTAGCGTCCATCCTAATCACTGCCCGCGAGTACAAGCGATCACGAAGACGTCGTGAAAAGGAACCATTCCCATTTACACGTACGCGTATATACGTGTATTTTCACGATCATCATCCTCTAATATTTATTGTATATTTATCAATCTCGTACGATGAATTTATTCATTTGGGCAGAGTTTCCACCGGTTGGTTCCGCATCCGTAAAAGCCGCGGAGCTACTACTACCCGTAGCTGCTCACTTAGCTAATTCTTACGGTCTCACGTACCATAAGCTGACGCAGCTGAAAATGATGAGCCTGAGATTCGAGATTACACACGTACCGAGGAACACGTTTCGAGTTATGGCACGGAATATGAAACGTTCTCTCGTGTTGAATTTATGAAAAGGAATTAATTTGCGCGATATGGTCGCGCGACGGAGAGTTCGCGAGAAAGCCGCGACGACATTATCGATGCGAACGAAAAAAAAAAAAAAAGGTATAAAAATAATATCGACAGAGATAAACGATATGTGGGAAACATCGCTATGCGATTAAACGGACCTTACAATTGTTACACGCAGGAATAATTTGAAAGAAATACTCGTCTGTCATTGCGAGATTTGAAAGGAACAATATAACAATATAATCCACGTTATAACATGCAAGATGTTCAATTATCGTAGTACAAAAGTATAATTTTGATTTTAGTATTTCTTTTACTTGCATCCTAGGATGCAATGTGACAGGTAAAACGTGTCCCGAAAGAGATAAAGCTGTTGAAATATTCCATTGTTTAACAGAAATCACGCACTGATTATACGTTGCTTTCCACAGGCTATGTGTGTGTGTGTATTATTCGGTATCAATTAATCGTGGAAAAGCCTGACATTGCTTAATTAATCACAGATGCGGCACGTATCAACGGTATTTATGTTATCAGACCCCCAACAAGCAGTTAATATTCTCAAGAATGACGTAATTGCAGAAACATGAGAGAGAAGATAATAATACTAACAAGTAAACGTCACGTGAAACAAAAATGATATTTGTATTGACTGTCAGATAAAAAGGTATATTGCTGCGTCATAAGAGTGTATAAATCTTCCAGAGATCTTGTGTAAATTTTGTAGAATGTAAAAATAGTAAAGTTTTATAAGTGAATTTATCCACATGGCATTCCTCTTTATCTTCCTTATCTAAAAGATTATTTAGATTTGCGCGCGTATACATTTTATTTAACAATTTTAATTCTGTTATTTGTTTTATTAGTTATCACGAGCATTCGATAATTCATGAAATCATATTATGTTATGCAATATATAAAAATAGCCAGAGTAATTTGTAAAGAATTTGTAGTAATAACTGATTACTACAATTTAACAATTAATTACTATAAAATGTGACATAAAAAAACATAGCAAATTAAAAACTGTAAAATATGTCTCAAAGGAAATTGCGTGACCATGTTTAACGTGTCCTTCTCCTAATGTTAAACACGATAAGATAAATACAAGATATAACAAGTTCCCACAAACTGCAGCAAAAATGTTGTGAAAAATAAATGTCTAAAAATCTTACGTAAGTTGTTGTCAGTGTCAAGCGATAGAAATCCGTGAGTTCATGTGACGGTATTCTTTGTGGAATTACAAAGCATGGAGATTGATAACGCAAAGATATAAATGCGTTCGTCTATCATCAGACGTGTAGTTTGATTTGAACACACGGGTTCACGATTAGTCTCGTACGATGCGCATCTTACTTTTTACGATTCTTTGCCTTTCCACGGCCGCTTGTATAGCGGCAGAGACCGATTTCGTCAAAGGTCAACGTCAGGAAGGCGATCATACTATCGCTAATAGAACCATTTTCAAGGTAAATAAGTTGTTTTACAAATACTATTCATACGTTGAATATAAAAGAGAGAAAGAATCTGTTTTATTATCTTATATATAAAGTCATATATATTTTACTTATCATCTTTAAAAAAACCATTTAATTTGAAGATTGCGTGTGTTTAAATAAATGAATTTTATTCCATTTTTGTAGATATTACGAAAAATGTCTTTCCTGTGTCAATTATCTTATGCAAATTTGTTATTTGAATTTCACGCATTGTGTATCGTAATTTGTTACCGATTTATTTAAGATATAAGCGTTAAAATTTTTATTCTGATACTTATCTAGTATGCAATATTACAATCTAGAAAATTCTCATTTTATTTGATTTTATTTTGTGCTATTTATCGTAATAACTTTTGATATACTTAATGCATACAATTTTTGAGTTTTAATGATAATTGTTAAATATTTACGTTTCTATATCACTCTTTCTAAAGTCAAGTGATTTAATTTTAGAATACGTTTGTTTTACGGTTACTATTACTAATATCTTATTTATATATTTATAGCCTGCAATTCGACGGAAAATTATGGTAGCCACAATCGGTATTTCAACTCGATTACACAATGAAGTTATCAACCGCGTTGAAATCAGTAGTATATTAGGCAAAGAGATCAAATACGTAGTAATAAAAGGTGGCATTGGCAAACAGTATCTAATAATGAAGGCTATTGGAAAACTTGGAGAGGGATTATATTTACACCTGGAAGGTTTCGCCATACGCGTTTCCAATACATCCAAGGATAAAAGCAGCAATAACTCCGACGATAGGAGTAGCAGCACATCCGATGATGAAAATAGTAAGTCATCCAATGATAGCAGCAATAGCGCATCCAACGATAAAAACAGCAGCGCATCCAACGATAAAAACAGCAGCGCATCCGGCGATAAAAACAGCAGCACGTCTGACAATAAAAACAGCAGTACATCCGACGACAAAAGCAACAACACATCTGAAGATAGTAGCAGTAACACATCCGATGATGAAAGCAGCAAAACCTCCGACGATGAAAATAGCAGCGATAATGGAAGCGACAATATATCTGATGGTGGAAGCAAAAATGTACCTGACAATGGAAGCAGTACCATTTCCGATAGTGAAAGCAGCAGCACGCCTAACAGTGTAAGCAGCAGCGCTGCTCCTGTTGGAAGCAGCAGCGCACCTGATGGTGGAAGCAGCAGCGCACCCAATGATGGAAGCAGCATTGCACCTAATGGTGGAAGCAGCAACGCTCCTGATGGTGGAAGCAGCAGCGGACCTAATGATGGAAGTAGCAGTGCACCCGATGGTGGAAGCAGCAGTATACCCGATGATGAAAGCAGCAGCGCACCCAATAGTGGAAGCAGCAGCGCACCTGATAGTGGAACCAGCAGCGCACCCAATGGTGGAAGCAGCAACGTTCCTGATGGTGGAACCACTAGCGCACCCGATGATGGAAGTAGCAGCACACCCAATGATGGAAGCAGCAACGCACCCAATGATGAAAGTAGCAGCACATCCAATGATAGAAGCAGCAACGCACCCAATGATGGAAGTAGCAGCGCTTCTGATGGAGGAAGCAGTAGCGTACCCAATGATGAAAGTAGCAACGTTCCTGATGGTGGAAGCAGTAGCGCACCCAATGATGGAAGCAGCAGTACACCCAAGGATGGAAGAACCAATGCACCCAATAGTGGAAGCAACAGCACCGACGATGCAAACAGTAATGTGCCCATTGATGAAAGCAGTAGCGCACTTACTAATAATAATAACGATAATAGCAATAATACAGGCAACGACAAAAATGCATAAAAATTTATTTATTATATAAAATAATTATTAATTTTTCAAAACTCGAAACTTTTCCAAAAATTTCTGTAAATACGTAGCACCCAATGAGCACCCATATACGTATCACACATATATTGTTGCATATACATAAAATATATAAAGATGGCCTTATATTATTATATTTTATACAATACATTATTTAATTTGTATAAAATAATGTATATCTATGTATAAATGTAATTATATAAGTAAAAATAACTATGCTTTAATTTATTCGACATGCATTAGTCTATTATAACGTGCGGTTTTTTTTTTATGACGATAGCGTCCAAGTACTATATGTCGGCGTGTGTACCTTATAATTTTATGACTCTCGCGGGCCACTTTACATCGTGCCCGTATATTTCCCATAAAGCGCTCTTTCAAACGCTCTTCTCTCTCTCTCTCTCTCTCTCTCTCTCTTTCTCTTTCTCTCTTTTTCTCTTTCTCTCATAACACGGTTCGACTAAGGTAAAACTCCAGTCCGTTCACAGGTAAACGATTATCCTCTCCCGCGGCCTCCATCGTCTCCCGCAAAGGAACTGGGTATCTCTCATTGCGAATCTCAGCAAAACTGCGTCGGCGCTTATTACGGCCACGTGACGAAATGATAGTGCTCACGGCCGAGCACAAAGAGACATTCGTCCCGGTCGCGTGAATCGCGTAATCGCGTGCAAACGGTTCCACGCCCAGGAAGCGCAGAAAATTTCACGCGTATGTACGGCGGGATGGTTTTTGTATTCGCATATGCACGCACGACGCGTCGAACGTTCCCGTGTCTTATTCGAGAGTAGAACGAGGGATAGAGAGAGTTTCTAACCAGAGTCTTTTCCACGCGTATCATCACATTAATTAAAATGCGCGTTTATACATATTTTTCGTATAACAAAGTGTGCAAAAGAAATATTGTAATGAAAAAGAAACTTATTATGCTATGTAAAATTAAATCAGTTATCTCTCTCTTTATTTCTTATTTGAGCTTAATATATTATTCGAGTCAAAGCGCGTTTCAAATTATTGCAATATAAAAGGGCTTTCAAGATCACTCTTTCATCTTTTTCACATTGAATTATAATATTTGTTAAATTATCGTGTATAACACTAGACTGTAATATTCCTACGGATAATTATAATATTCATTAACTTTCTCTCTCTCTCTCTCTCTCTCTCTCTTCTCTAGTAATACTTTATTTTATATTCTTTTGCCGGTAAAAGAGAAAGGCCTTTCCTTTATATACGCTGTAAAACTTCAAGCCGCATAAAATTATCGGCATTGCAGCATGCGATGAATGTGTACGACCCTTTTTCTATTTCTATTTTTTTTTTTTTTTTTTTTTTACGTTGACTGATCAAGCACGAGAGCGTTTTTATTTTTAGACTATAACCACAGCCGGGGCACTTTGCCTTTCCTTTATATATGTAAAAAAAAAAAGTCCACTGAAAAACTTTTACTCGTCTCGCGCACAGTATTACGCGCGCGCACACACAAGATAATGCGCTCCGACGATTAAGAGAACGTTAAGAGGGGTCGAGGAAGCAAGCTACGAAACTCGTGCACCGATATTTCGGATGATGGATCGATACGGTGCCAACTGCGGTAATTTCTCTCTGAGGAGAAGCTAAACGAGATATGAACGACACGATTAATTCCCCCGAACGATCTTTTTCGGCGCTGTTAACGGTTATCTGATTGGCTCGTGCGGCACCCGACCGCTACAGTGCAACGTAACGAGCTGTAGCAATCGCCTTTTTTTTTACTGGCACGGTGGTGGCGGCGATGGCGTTCATTCTTTTTGCCCGACCGATGCCGATGCGAGAACGAGAACCCGGCTGGGAAGACCGGGGCCGGCCGGTTATTACCGCGGAAGAAGCGTGTTGAGCGCGAAATAATGTTTGCACGGATCTGCAGCACGTACGGTTTAATTAATAAACAGCACTCGCTCAATATCCATATCCAGTGGCGGGCACGTTTCAAATAAGGGCGACTGAAAATAATCGTTTGAAAAGTTTCGTTTAAAAATATAATGTTATCGGTTTTTATTATCATTAATGTATTTTTCTCTTAAGATACGATAGACAGCAATAATCCCGCACACACACACACACACACACACACACACATACACATAATTATTAATTATTAAAATATTAAAAGTATACGAAGTTTTCGAAATTACATCAACGACTATTAAATTGGATAAAGAGAATATTATTTTAAATATTTCTTCAAATATATATGTATATTATTTTGGAAGTAACTACCTGGGCTCTTATTTTTAATAATAAGTTGCGAAAACAACTACAACATTATGAAAAGATATAAGTAATAAAATATAGACAATAATAAATCTAAAAAAAATCTAAGATATAAGAGAAAATAAATAGAATATAAATAGAAATTAGTTAAAAAATAAGAATCAAATAATTTGCTGCTTATCAAATGAAAGAAATAATAATTTTAATTTGTATTAATCATATTTATGATCTAACAAGAGGAATAGTTTTTAGATCAAGATTTTGATTTTCTATTTAAACACTACCTTTCATTCGGCTTTTGTGCGTATACATATATCGATATCTGCAATATTGTCAAATTTAAAGTTTCAACGAAACTGTCACGAATTGTTTACATACGACAAACTTACAACTCATTGTAATATTAAATTTTCGCAGCTTCGCTCACAACCACGAATATTTAATAAATAGCGTGAATTTCGCGCAGAATATACGCTCTGTTTGCGCTAGGAGCGCGCGTGACGTTTGCAGGTTGCGAATGAAATATGTTATCGCGCGAGCGGTTTTAGCACGTATGCGTTCAAACATTTTACGCATTCATAACGACGCAGGCAATTACCCCCAAGTCGCCGGTGCGATAAGTACCGAGCTAAAAACTATAAATCTCGAAAGTTTCGCGACACGCGCCGCGGCCTTCCAGCATCACGACCGTCACGCGCATCATGTGGGTACCCATGTAATATCAAAGCGTATACGCGACCGTGACAAATCCCAGATTACCTTTCAGGGATAACAATACGGGCGACAATACGGTATGTAGAAAGCGGAACCGTGATGTTAATTTCCTGTTGCCGGGCCAAACAAGCCAAACAGGGAGAAACAAAGGCTCATGGGGGATCTTTGCTACGCCTGTCTGCTTCCGTATCCCCTCTTCCCGAATCGTGCCTTCCGTCATCAAAGATGAAATAGATATTTGCCGTTCGTGCGCCAAGAGCAAGAGTAACTTCAGTCCGAAATTACCTTAGCTTCTCATAATGACGCGTTGAATTAAGCAAAGTTTAAATAGAGAAGTATATATAACAATATATAATATTCGCATACAGAGACGTTGGAAATTTTCTTAGATAGAGAAAACCGCTTATTGATTAATAAATATAAGAAATGGAGCAAAATTGTAGAATGAATGTGTGAAAACTTGTTTAATTAATGAAATATCGACATTTTCGATTTACAATACTCGATATAATTTGAAATGGAAATTTGCATTTAAAAAAAAAAATACATATTTGCGAAAATAACTTATTGTTATAAATGAATCGATAAATATCGATTGTTATGGAAATCGGCAAAACGAAAATATAATGCAACATACACGTCGGCTGAACAATTTTTTCGGAATAAAAATTAGAAAGAAATATAATAATAAGTTAAATTAATTAATTAAGTCTTGGATAAAAAAAAATAATTTATCATAATCCTCTGTTTGAATTTAAGAAAGAAGTAATGAAGTCATAAACCAGATCTTTAATTAAAAAATGAGCCACTAGAAGAGAGACAAATCTCAGATCATAATATGCCATTATGCATTTATTTCTAGAAAAGCAGACACAAGTTATTGTATATATATAGTTTTTTTTTTGTCTTGTTTGGCTCGAAGTTTAATTAACCCATGAGAATTTGCGTAAGAAAAAATTACACCATTGTATAAACAATATAGTTGAATTTATAGCGTAGAGCAATACAGTCGAAGTGTAACTGGAATGTATAGAACTTATAATATAAACTTTCGGTTCTGATTTGCATTCTTAATTTATTAACTTCAAAGTTACCTTAAAATTGTTGAAGCATCAATCTCATTGTCTCTCTTTCTTTCTATCTTCCTGTCAATTCTTAATTATGAGTAAACCTTTACTGTTCGTTTAAATCAAAAGATGCACTTTACATCCTTCGAATTAAAAAAATTAAAGATATTTGGCGATGCATTGCGATAAAACATTTTAACATAAATAAATGCGTAACTCGACTATCTTTACATCTTATTTACCTTTTCCTTTGCATTTTCTTTAGTGGCGCAAAGGTGAGTAAGATCCCGATATTTTCATTTAATACCAGGAACTTGTACAAGGTACAGCAGAATAGTTTTCGTGCGTGTTATTATATGCGCGGCGCAGAAAGCTATTTCCACAAGCTATAAGCGAAGAAACAAGTTCTCTATTCAAATAAATCGGCTTTATAGAGTCGTAAAAGAGCTCGCGATTCCACTTCCACGTAATTTTGGATGCCTTTGTAGCGGGATTAAGGAAACCACGTTCGGATTTCGTTTTTAAAGAGCGCGATCACAAAACGTAGTAAACACTAGATAAATAATTTGAGAATATATTCTATATATAATAAAAACAATAATTTTGGATTAACTAATATTTCAATGTTGCATAAATTGAAATAGATACCTGAACATTCACGTTTTATATTCGTCTTTTATATTGTAAACATTTAAGAGTAAATTTATTTGATGATAATAAACTTTTTTTTTTTTTTTTTAATCCATACAAGACTTCCAGTTTGCGCAAATATGAGCTATGTTTATTGTTTATTGTAAAATGAATTATAATAAACAGATATTAGATCAATTATAAATATCATAATTCTTTCATTTTCGAAAAGTGTTACAGCAATTGTAAAGATCCCTTTCCCCCACCGATGTTTTTTGACACGATTTTTATTTCATTAAATCAATTCCAATTAGTTAGCTAACAAATATTTTAAATAAATGTATGAATATTTTCAATAACATATACTTAGACACACACACACACACACGTATCCAAAATGCTGACTCACAATGGAAAAGATTATTTTTCGAAAATCTATCGAAACATATTTAATTAAATGTCATATGTAACCATGAATTTTATCTCTCGAGAACACGATCTCGGAAAGTACCATCGATGAACCGATATTCTTCCGTGAGAAGAAAATTCCGGAAATCGATGTAACAGTCTGAATAATCGAACGTCTAATATCGGTACGTCCCCGATATCCGCTATCTAGGTTTCTATACGAACCGATATGTAGCGATATTAAAAGTGCAATTTCGTAGTCGGGTCTTTATTCCCGGGGAACACGATATCGATTACAGTGAAAGGCAGATATATACATATATACATATGGCGGATACGTTATTTCGATGCGCGTATGAGAAAAGTCGATTAAAATTGGAAACAAAAGTTCTGTAGGAAATGCTCGATATAATCGCTTTGCGAGCGCGCAGAATGGAGACTAAAGCAAGATTGTTAGAGATGCAAAAATATCCTTTGAAGGAATTAAAGAACCGCAAGAGGAACAGTATACGTTAGCGTTAAGCCTCGAATTAACAAAGGTCATGACAATGAGCGGAATAATTTGAAATCCGAATTCTAGAGACCAACAGAATAGTATTTGAAGTAGAAAGTACAAAAATATTTACGTATATAAGTACTATGCTTTTCCTATTAAATCATACAAAATGTTTGATGTAAAACCATGTCAACCCATTTATCTGTTAATTAAAATCCTTCGAAATATAATATTAATTTTATGCGATTCGAAAATAAATATTCCAAATATATATTTCTATGCCACAGATTTCAAGTAATCAATTGAAATAATTATTATTATTTTTAATAATTTGTATTTTAAGTGCACCCGCCACATATTGTTCCATACAATCCAAAGAATAATGATCCGAAAGATTAAACAGTCTTGATCGAATTAACATAATTTCCCTGCTTGCTTTATATGCATCGTTCCATAAGAGCGCGTGGAATAAACAAGCGTATTGTACTTGAGGATGTATTGCAGATACAATCGTAGCAAAAATTAGCTAAAATTCGATATTGATGAATATGTCCACTTCTTATGTAGTTTAAGTATGAAAAATTGCGTGGAATATTACAATTTAATTATATATTAGGTGTACAACTTTGCTTCCGCCGTTTTCCTATAGATGGCTTTAGCGGTAAGTAGTGGTCGAAATAAATAGATCATAGACGTCGTGCGATAAACTTGGGCATCTGTCAACATAACCCCATAGAAACATTAGTCGATTTGTGTCCGCGTCATAAAGTTATTCTCGATTGAAAATGTCAGTTTACGAGCCAAATTCTCGTCATTTGCGGGAGGTTTTAATTTTCTGCTTCAATATGAAGAAATCTGCGGCTGGGGCTCATCGAATGCTCTCGAATACTTATGGCGAAGCCGCTATTAGTGAAAGAACGTGTCGCGAGTGGTTTCAACGCTTCAAGAACGGTGATTTTCACGTCGAAGACCGGCATAGCGGTGGAAGAGAGAAGAGAGGCATTACTTAATGAAGACTCGAGTCAAAGTCAAAAAGAATTGGCACGATCATTGGGAGTGACTCAACAAGCAATTTCAAAACGAATCATAAATGTATAACCAGTTTTTTACAATAAAGCCTTGAATTTCGGGAAAAAAAACGGCGGAAGCAAAGTTGTACACCTAATAATTTTGAATGCGAGTAGTATTGCAAATATCTCTAAGGTTCGCTGTTTAAAAATCGTGGATATATCTGTCAATTAAAAGATTGACAGATTTTAAACGAGAAACATCAGCGGCCAATCTATCTATTCATTTTGCCAGCGAAAAATAGTAGACTGCATTCGTATATGTATCAAGATTGTACGTCGCATAGTCGCGTGATACATATCGGGAGAAGTCAAACAACGCCTATCACACATCGCTAACTATTAAATTTCATTAACCTCTGTAACACCATTAATCGTCGGAAGCTCCTTTATCGAGTCCTTCGCGCACGAGTGAGTTGTCGCGGGTTCGGAAATGGCGACCCAAGAAATCCCGACCCAACTTTTGTCATCGACAAGAGGGGAACACGCACACATACGTATATACGTCTCACATATATACCATATATGTCACACTCTGGCTATTCGCCCGCGCGCGATCAGAGCAATATTGTCGCGAGGTGTCTTCCCCGAGAAAAACTTTTTAATCTCTCGGATGAGGCAGATGCTTCGCTGCGCGTTGACGACTCTCGACTTGACACGCCGCATTAAAGCACCGTACGGCGAGAAATGCCCTAAAAATTTTCCCGTAAAATTCTTTGCCAGATTTCGGTGCGATTTATCCGCCCGCGTGTTCGCGGTTCCGCGTTTCGCTAAACACGTGGCGCGCGCGAGATGTCATTTGAAACGTCAAATAGCATCGCGCGTTTAACTCGTTGCTTACGGGAGCCCGTATCGCCGTCGAGGAATCACGATGATCGGCATCGAAGGACGCAAGAAGAGTTACGAGAGACGCGATTGCATCGCGCCGCTTTCATCGATTACGACGTCGCATTCGAAGAAAACGCGTTTCTGTTACGAGGGGAGCTTAAAACGGGCTTTGGAAAAAGCGAAAATATCGTCCTCTCTTTCCCTCGTTCTCCATTAGTGCGGCTTTTACTTATCTCTCGCGCGGCTCAACGTTGAAACGATAGGGAACTTTTTTAATCTACAGAGCGCGAACGAGCAGATGCTTTCACCGACGACGGTTTCCCGACTTGACACGCCGTGTTAAGAGCGCGTCGAGAGGATAAGAGAAACGCTCTCTCGTCTCTCGTAGGTTCTCTCGCCCTTGGCACCGCCTTCCCTCAGGATTCTGGCGACCCGTGGACGTCAGAATGACGTGTCGGGAAAGATTTCGCTCCGGATGCCGCCGCAGCAGCAGCCCGAGAAGAGAAGCTTGAATAACGAGCGGGTTGGGGGAAGAGGATTTCACGAGGCGCGCATTAGGCGCTCACCAAGTATATAGCCCGCAAGATCGTAACTAAGTGTAGGGTATTCCGGAGGTCTCCACATCGAGCGTGAAGATATCATTTTTAATATCCCATCGCGAAGACACGTTTACAACCCTGACGTTTATCCTCTCTCTCTCTCTCTCTTTCTCTTTTCTCCACATTTATTTGCACGCTCGGTTGTTAGTAATTTAAATTAGTTAGCGATATTCGATAATATTTAGTGAACTGATGCCACAAGCGAACAAAAAATGCTCGATGCAACTCTGTAACAATTGTTTGATAAAAAATCTACGAACTTTGCTATCCATTTTTACATCCAATGTCTAAATATTGTATAATCAACAAAGTTAAACATCTATTGGATCTGATATTTTTTTTCCTCGTAGTACCGAAAAGGAAGTAATTTGATTAAAATTGTTTTATATCCGAGAATAAAGATGATCACATAGTATAATCTTTTTATAAATGTATAATTATATATATAAAATTTGTATCCAGAAACCTTCTTGTTTCTCGGAAACTATGTCTATGTTCTCATAATGAAATTCATTAAGCGATGGGTACGTGATATTGCGTTACTTAAGGGTAACCTTAAGATGAGGCAAAACCACCTCTCGGTGGTAACGAGAGAAATAATATTAACGACGCAAAATGGTAATGGCGGTTGTAGGGGATCGCTTTACATAGTTACGTCTCAGTGGCGATCTTCCCATGCGAGATCGCGACCGTCGACGCATAATAATTCGAGATCATGCGCAGCGACGGTACGGTTTTACCTACCGTCCTATTAACGCGTCCTTTTCGTCGGTCTTGTCGGTGCGATAACGCGTTATATACGAGCGCGGGGAGCTCATCTTCGAGAAAAGCCAGGCTAAACTATAGGCATGGATGACAGGGTTCAGGGATGACAGGACGATCGTTACGATTTCGTTCCGGATGCCGTTATAGTTTCTCTCGCGCGAGTCCACCTGCATCTCATCGCACGAGATGCAGCTTCGCCAAATGATTCGTCACGGTAGAATCAGCTTTAACGGCTTTCTCTTTCTTCCTCTTTCTCTCCTCGTCTTTCGCTACCCTTGCACCCTATAACTGTCTTCGTTTCTCTTTCCCTCCGTCTCTCTGTAATTTCCTCTATTCTCTCTTGTTCTCGTTCTCTCTCTCTCTCTCTCTCTCTGTCTGCCTTCCCCTTCTGTTGTCAGCCCAAACTTTCAGAGAAATATCGGCAAGCCTATCCAACCGCAGGATAGAGAGAACGGTCAGCCTGTTACCGTGGTAACGCGATACAGAAACTAAATTCCGTATGTACTCGGAGACTAAGTGCACTTCTATAACCGAAATTTCACGGTCTAAGCAAACGTTACGCCGACACTTAAATCGGGATTTCATATTAATGTTTAAAGCGATTTTCCGACCCTGTCGTAGCGCAGATTGCAATTAATGAGGAACAACTAGTGAACATATACATATAGCTATGTGTATAAAGCGTATTGTGTTCGAAATGTTTAAGTGCTCGTAAAACAGATTTTGTTTAAATTTATTACGGATTTATGATAGGGTAAATAAACGATATCTAAAACAGCAAATTTTGTTAAAGAGAAATTAAATTTTTCGCTCGTTCCTTTTCGTACAATACTTTACATTATTCAAAATAACGGAATACATATATATTCGTATATTGTGAACGCGTCGAGAACAGAGATAAATTATCTTCCATTCAGTAAGCACGCGATCAATCTTCCCGTTTGACGATCAACAAATACGTAAACTTTTATATTCTCACGCGGGATTTATATCATTAATTAAATCACAAACTTACGAGCAGAAAGTATATAATGAGTAACATGCCTCAGATCAAGCGGAATAATTTCACATCTATTATTCTCGCTCTTCCGTCATTGTCGAAAACAATTCACATTATCAGAAAATTTAGTATTATTCATATACCAATTTATTACTCTATTCTTTATTTTGTTGCTAAAATCATTTAGCAGGAATTTATGTTCAAAGTTGGTTGACTTAGTTTGACATTAAATTAAATTAATATTAAATCCTTTTGCTACTTTGAATGTGAATTTCTGCTAAACGGTTTGAGCAAAAACATCGAGAGTAGAGTAACAAATTAACATATAAATGGTACTAAATTTTTCATTAGACAAGTGCAGGATAATTTGATAATGTTAAGCCAATTTATAACAGATGCAAAAATTGAAAATTTTTTAATTTGCATTTGTGTACCAGATGGATTAGATACAGAGAGAGAGAGAGAGAGAGAGAGAGAGAGATCGAATCTTTTTAATGTAAATTAAAATATATACATATATATAATTTCGTTTTTCTCTTAACAAGAGAAAATTTTGATTGAAAAGTTTGATATATTTCAACAACATATGTTTTTTTATCTACGCATATTCACATGTGTTTTAAATATTTTAAATATTTAAAAAAATAATATATTTTTAAAAGATATTTCTCAATATTATGCGTAAATTTTTTCAAGTTATTATCGATATTTATTATATTATCAAGGAAGATTGCCAAGAGAAAATTGTGTAGTGATATACTGTTATTACTAATACTGTAAAAAAAAATTAATGCGGAAACGGCATGTAAGAGATAGAAGATGTGCTTTAAGATCGAGAAAGCTTTTTCTTTCCCCAAGGCAGCGCGATGTCAAGTCACAGAGCCCTGTTGTCATCCCTCATTGAATGCCCAGCATCCGTATAAAGACTATTCTCTTCTGCTGGCTGCTCCTGACATCCCGAGGATCTATATTTCTAGCAGAACCATCCATCTTTGGACCGTTCAGGTGACTAACGTGGAATATATTGTGCTTCGCGCTACATTTGGGAGGTAACGTTTAATCTTTGATACATTGCCGTGTCTCTCCTACACCCCGTGGTGGTGAAAATTTTGAAATCATACAATTATAATCTCATACGCGATATTTCACAAATTTCTGTATGTAAAGTTTATATATTAGAGTGCGCGTGTGAGACACCAACGGATATTGAATTGTAAATATATCCAAATAATTCGTGCAGTAATGCATGGATATGCATTTTCAGCATTGCCATGATCCTCTCTTTTTTTATATTCACGTTTAAAAATAATTGTAAAATATTTTTGCAAAATTTAAATTTTCTATAGAACGCGATAGCAATTCGATAAATATCTATTGTGGTAGTATTCGCATATATATATATATATATATATATATATATATATATATATATATAGGCCGCAAAAAAATAAATATATACACGAGATCCGCAATTGTCGTACCGCGTTATCATTATTTTTCTACAACAACGCGAATACCGAGGTATAATAAGATTCGAGATGATGAGACGATTTCGCGAATACGAAAAAGATCGCAAAAGGCCAAATTTCCTCCGCAAAATATACACGGTTTAAAGCACTGAAAACCTTATCATTGAAGCATTCGGTTAATATAACCGGATGATTTTTGTGTCAATTTCTATGTAACGGCTTCTCGTTACCTTTTCGTTAATGAAACTGCGCCTCGACTGCAGTTATGCGCTCGAGTATCATGCGGCCAATTAGATGACGGTCGGATGCTTAAATTTAAATAGCCGAATCATTACACGAGGATATTTGCTATGTCGAGAGTTCTAATTTTTAAGTGGTTCACTCTTCCTAATGCAAGATAGCGTCGTTTTTTCATTAAAAAATCATCATTAAATAAAAAGAGAGAGACGCGAGGCAATGAAACTTTTAGCAATCTGGCGTTCGTCTTCGTAATGAGTGGTACTTTAAACGTTAACCGAGAATATTGTATAGTTTGTTATACAACAACGGCATATCTTGGTCGTGTATCATATTTTATATTTTATGAACTCCAGCGGATATAGAAAGCTTTCGTCCATCTTGCGTTTACCCGATATATTAATGTAGATAATCTCCGGTAGAAAATAGCAACACGCGTATATAAATAATTAATAAGCTTAATTAATAAACTTCATGGTATTTGGCACATCTGTCACAAGACAACATTAGAACTTTATTCGAATCCATATCATAGAACATTAATATTATTTTATGCGTTTATCATATAATTCATATAATTATAAAATTTTTATACATTCATTTTATAATTTTAATTTTTTATATACACGAATGATTACAAATAAACTAAAAATAAAAATATTAAATAATGTTTCAATCCACGATTTTGTTTCAAATGCATAGAAAGAGAATGTACATTAATTACATTAATAAATAAAAAGAGCAGGAACAGAAGGTACTCGTACGATATCAAACAAATTCACATTTACACGCACGTCTCTTTTTTGTTTATTAAAGCCTACTATTTACCCCGCATTACTGGAGCGCCATCAAAAAACGTATCCTTTAATCAGAACGATCGCAATGCTGCGAATGTTTCCGAGATAATGAGTTATAGTACCGGCACATCGGATATTTTTATGCAAATTTGACGCAGTACAAATTACACGTTATTTATATCTAAATATTTAAATTTCACACTGGCGTGGTCCGTAAACATTTGTCTGCGTCTTTCGCGGGCGTAAGCCGCGTTTATATGAAATTTCACGGAATAACTACGCGAAAGAGGCTCTCGCAGGCAAACTGTTTTATATTAACGCTGACGAAAGCTTCAAACAGGGAGGAAAAATGTTCTATTCCCCTCTTCGGTTTCCCCTCGAGCTAGACAGTTAATTTGTTTCGAAGTGCAGACTCGCGGATTCTCTCTCTCTCTCTCTCTCTCTCTCTCTCTCGTGATTCAATGCGGAAGAAACATGCGGCGCAAAGGCGGCGGAATTATTCCCACGGTCACTATAATCGAAAGCAAAGAACTGCCAACCGATTAATGAAATATTATATTTCTGGAAGAGATAAAACTCCACCGGAAATGCTTGTACAGCCAAATTTAGTCAACGCGAATTTCTCGCCGCATAAGTTGCGACCAAATTGTATTGCGACGCTTGATTAGAGCAAAATAATTTGATAAATTGCACGTAAGTAATGCAGAATTACATACAACCAGGGTTGGGAAGTAACGCGTTACTTGTAACGTCGTTACCGTTACCGTTACTTATTCTCGGTAACGATCGTTACTTTTTTCTGTTTGTAACGGTAACGGTAACGTCGTTACATTTTTACAGTAACGGTAACGAATTTAGCCGTTACTTCTATCGTTACTTTTTCGTTCTTTGTTATCTTATATCTATTCAATAGATAGATGTATTTTTTGAAAAATATTTTGTAGCCTTCTATCATAGGCTGCATTCCGATAGTCACCGCCAGTACTGAAAATCAATAGTAACGTAAATTATAGATTTTACGAATACTGATAGCGAATATTGGAATACACTCTTAATAATATCAATATTTCTCTTATCAATATTTATAAAACAATGTTTGATAAAAATTTTCGACAAAATTGAAATTTCTAAATTACAATTTAAATTCCTATAAAGATAAGTGTATTAAAAAGTAAAGATATTAACATAAAAAATTAGAATCGTTAAATAAGTTTAATATAAAAAAACGCTTGCTATTTATATAGAGACTAATTTAGAATTTTTTATTGTAACATAGATTATTATATTTAATATTGATTATTAAATAATTTTATAATCTAACAACTTATTTTAGCATTACAAAAAACAAAAACGTAACGAGAAAGTAACGAATCGTTACTTTCCAAGTAACGGTAACGGTAACGCGTTACTTTTATAGAGTAACGTTCCCAACCCTGCATACAACAATATAATATCTAATACTATAATATTTGTGATATATATGTGCGTGCGTGCATGTGTGTGTGTGTAATTATAAAATATATAGTAAAATATATATAATTGTAAGTTTAATATTGAAATTTATAGATAACACTAATTTGATCAATATAATTCTCGTAGATGAATCTTTAACTTGCGTAACTGGAAAAAACTAAGCTATCTCGTTCTGAAATTTTATTAACATCAGTTAACAGTTAAGCGATAAATTATCGATAAATGAGATATTCTGAAATAATCATTCGATTTAAAGTTCATTGAGAAAGATTCGTTAATTATAATTTTCTTTTATCCTAAAGCAATATTAAATTATTAACACAAGTTACTAATAGCAATTTATTTTTTTAAGAAGCCTAAAAACTGTTTAAAACAAAGTTTAGGTATACGCATTACATATCGAATTGTATGATGATTTTGTCATGAATTAAGAATTAATTTACACATGTAGTATATATCTATTTTTATATACATATATGTATGTGTATCGCGAATTACAGATTTTCGTGTATGAATACATCCACGCGTTATCTCGTCTTCGCGTATAAGAACTCTGCTTGTAAATTCGAGAATATACGTATATTCATCCTTTCAATAACCTAGATATCTCTCTGTGCAGTGACAGGACGCCAAGCCCGCGAGAGACTACGACATCCTGCGCATTACAAACTTCCGCGAGTCAACTTCCACTAGGTCGGAACAACGGCACATAATTCCTCGGCAGCGAGTAATTACTTCGGCGGGAAATTTCCGTCTTTAACGATAACGATTGATGATACCCGCGCAATCTAATTGGAATTATTTCTCTCCCTCGGATTTTCGTGGCGAACTTAACGCGTTAACTTTTGCGCGAGAAAAAAATACGCGCATCGCTACAAAGACAAGCAGTAATCTGCCAAAATGTTGCGCTAAAAGCTCACAAAATCAATTAGATGTATATCGCGATAAAAAATGTGAAATATAAATAGGAAACGATAAGAGAAATTATTTTCTCATACGCACGTGAATCGAGACGAATATATTTCTAAAATGTTAAGATAATATTTCCTCTTATTTAACTTTTGAAGGTAATTACTTGCTATATGAAAGTTTTAATAGCATTAAAAAAACACGCAAACAAAAATCATAGCTGCTAAAATAATGTTTGTATATCTTTCCGTTACTATACAGGGTGTCCCATTTTAATCTTCTCGGACAAATATCTCAAAAACCAAGCCCGGAGGAGAAAAACGTTTCAGACAAAAGTTGTTTGGTTTCGAGGGGGCGATAAGATGGTACCATCGGTTTGACCTTGGAAAATCATTTGAAGGTCATGTGAAGGTCAACTTTAAAATCTTAAATGGAAATCCCCATTTTTTATTTAGTATTCTTGTAGCTTATCTCGAGAGCTTTCCAAAACACTATAATAAAGTATTTTTTCATTAAGTACTTTTTGAGTTATTTTATATCTTAATCTGATATATTTTGATATAAAAAATAAAATATCTCGTAAAATATTTAGTTTTCGATAATCTTACCGCAATACTTTTATGTACAGAATAATGAGACAAATCAATTAGTGCCAAAAAAAAACAAATAATTGTTTTAAAAAATACATTGTAAATAATTACATACTCATTCTTAAAAATAATTATTTTTTTTTTCTATCAATTGATTTGTCTCATTATTCTGTACATAAAAGTATTGCGGTAAGATTATCGAAAACTAAATATTTTACGAGATATTTTATTTTTTATATCAAAATATGTCAGATTAAGATATAAAATAACTCAAACAGTACTTAATGAAAAAATACTTTATTATAATGTTTTGAAAAGCTCTCGAGATAAGCTACAAGAATATGTAATGAAAAATAGGGGATTCTATTCAAGAAAACATATATGACATTGACCTGCCCTTCAATAGGTCACTCAAGGTCAAGTACATATTTTCATCATCTGTCTCCCTTCGTGTCCTACAACTTTTGTCTGAAACATTTTTCCATATCTTCCATATTTTTCGAGATATTTGCCTGAGGAGATTAAAATGGGACACCATGTATACATAGTGTTTGATTTTTCTCGAAGCGTATTATTTTCAAACAACAAATCGTTACTCGAGCAGGGTAATTAAACGGCAAACGAATCGATATCCACGTAGGCAATGCCGTGCTCAGAACTTTACATGACAGTATCTAATTCGGTAGCCATTAACCTGTCTGCCGCACAGGGAACAAAGTAAACTTCAGTCTGTGATTGCGTCCCGTTTAGCGTGCTCGTGCACCTTAACGTTAGGCTGCGCAAACTCGGGGTGTTTAGTGCGAGAGCTAATTTGGCATCGACCAGGTTACGCTTTGGCGCCGGTGGACTTACCAATGTTTATGTTTAGGTCGGTTCTCCGGACTGCTTACTGACAATACTGCATCGAGTGCAGCGGCGACATTAGTTGTCCCCGAAATATCTCGCGTAACTTCCGTAATCTAGCCTGACCCGCTTCGCTCTCGTACGCAAATTGGATGAAAACTCGTGTAGTGGCAGAGGATTGTCGAGATTGCGAAATTATCGCGGGCAATGAATATCGACGGGAACGAATGGCGCGATGACTTTTCGCGCAACCTATGTTCGGTATTTTCGGAAATATCGCGCGTTTACGAAGCGATCGGGAATATAGGGAACATATAGCGGACGTAGGAGATGAAAAATCAGCATCTCTCGATCTCGGTAGGGCCACGAAGCCGTTTAAGACCGGCTAAGCTGCTTATGGAACGGACCGACCGCGCGGTGCGACTCGATCGCATCTATGTATGTACCATATGTATATGAAGAGTATTCGGAATACTAAAGCAGCCCGAACCCGTCCCACCGGTCGGTCAGTCTTCGACTCCTCTACCTGAGCATCGTTAACACTGTGGCTTACTCCGAAAGCCACTTTACGCTCGCGTGCGCGTTAACCTACCGCATCGGAGTCCGCAAATTCGCGGCCTTGAGACGGTGGATACTTCGACGAACACCGTCGACGAATTTATTCGAGATTATACGGGAACAGAAGGACCATTAAAGCATCGTTGCATCGTCTCATTATTTCTCTAAGCTAACGTACCTTCTTTGATCCTGTGTGACGGGACAAAGGAAAAATTTATACGAATCGACTTTTGATTTCATACCAAATACAATACATACGGTGGATATTAAAAATATCGAACAATTAGCGAATTCGTTTAACGTTTTTGTATAATTAAATTATATTACGTCAAAAATTAAAACAGTTGTAAATTAGAGAACAGATTCATCTAGTATGATTAGTGTACAGATATTAAAATTGACACACTATTTTGTCAGATTTCAACTCTCACTCGAAAATAAAGATTACTTGTATGTATGAAATATAAAATATAAAGCAAGATAAAAGAACGAAAAAGTTATTATTTCTGGCCTCGATATCCCACAATATTATGCTCTATTTATTGCAATTATTATATAGAATTTAAAAAAACACTTATGTCATTTAATAGATAAGCGGTAATTCTACGTCTTGGTGTCTTTTATCGCACGGTGGATCAACCATAGTGAGGTTCATAAAAGCCGACGTTTCCGCTTGCTCTCTTCGCTCACGGACGATCTGGAAATGTCGACTTTTTCCACGGTGGTTGCCTGAAAGATATGAAAGGAGCAGGGCATCAGTCATCTTCTCCCCGGAGTCGCGCCGGGCCAAATTGTCGCGTCTTTGGTTTCTCCGAGGGAAGCGCGCGCGGCATAATGGAACGGAGGGGGAGAACTTGAGTGGCCACGGAAAAAGGGCTCTCGCGGTTGTATCCCTTTAGTCTGGCCAACCCCTCGACTGTCACTCAGAGTCAGAGTCAGAGCGTTCTCCTCCATCGCGCGGGGCTCCGTCCACAGTTCTCTCTCCGGGATTGTCGCGATACCGATCTAGCACGAGAAGAGCACGCTGGACCTGAACCTGGCTGACAATAACGGCCTCTTAATCTCCGCCAAGCGATGCGGTTTAGTCATACTCGAGAATGCAGGTTCACGGAAAGGGATGACTATGATTCATCGAGCCATCCGGCATACCGATGCGGATTGATCTTGATACCGTGCCGGGATCCGTCACGACTGATCGAAGAAGACGCTTTCGACGTCGGCTAACGCGATTACGTCATTACTAGCTTTTATACAACGCTCGTTCTTAAAGCCGCTCCTTACGATCGATATCGGAGCATCGATATAACGTTACAACGACCATAGTGTATAACCATGAGAGTCGAAACTTCAGAATCAATCATTGGCTTATTTTAAAGTGGAAGTAAATGCATTTTTAAGAACGCGGGACAATCTTCTTAACAAAGGCTTCATATTAATAAGATCGAATTTTATATGTACGATAGATGGATGGTGTTTAAACGAATTGCATTTGCAAGTAAAATAAACGATGAGAGAAGTCTTTAAATCATGACGATTTATTATTTGAAAAAAAAAAGTGAGAAGATATAAACATGTATATATGTATGTATGTATGTGTGATGCAAATATATGTGAATATACTCATAAATATTTATAAACATATTTAAGCATATAATTTGAAGAATAAAATAAATAATAAAGATAAATAATAAGAATAAATAATAAGAATAAATAATAAGTAAATAAATAATAAGAATAAAATAAATAATAAGGATCGGTATAAATCGTTAGCAAAAGTAATAAACGAAACAATAATATAATAATACTCATAAATATTTATAAACATATTCAAGCATACAATTTGAAGAATAAAATAAATAATAAGGATAAATAATAAGAATAAATAATAAGTAAATAAATAATAAGAATAAAATAAATAATAAGGATCGGTATAAATCGTTAGCAAAAGTAATAAACGAAAAAATAATAAAAAAAATAAAATAATACAAAATAATAAAATAGTAAATATAAAAAAATAAAATAATAAATAAAAATAAATTTCTTAATCATCTAAAAAAAAAAAAAAAAAAAACCCGTGGTTTTCTGGCCTTTTAAAGATGACAATCCTTTGAAAACAGAACGTTTTCGTAATTTTCTGGAGATAAAACACAACCAATACAGCAAATCATGTAAATCAATTTACTATGCAATCGCAAGCTTTTTGCGAGTAGATAAAATTACTTTAAACGATAAAGAGAGCTCGAAGCCTAAGATCGTCGAACCGGCTTCGCATTTCGTTCGCCAATTCGGTCGGAAGAAATTGCGCTACGGCAGAGACGATCAAAATTCCCGCGATGGAGCGAATCGGAAATAGGGAATGACGTATAAAAGAGCCAGAGCACGTAGGGTCAGTTTGCCAGGCGCGGCATATCCTGTATCGTGAAGAATCCCCGACAAATCTTATGTACGTCCAGCTCGTCACATGACCCTGCAATGCCCCGCCTGAATACTGATCGTCGTTCTCCGGAGACTCGAGGAACACTTTGCGTCCCTTTGTAAAATCAGTAGTGAGCCTTTCTCAGTCTCCTTTTACTCCGGGATGCAAGCTCGTTCCCGGAGATCCTTTATAGTTACATACCCTTCTGTCGTCTTGCCGTCCGCCGTTATATCCTCGAGTACAGACGTTGTTACGTCTTGCCGTTTTCGCGGCTGCCAACGCGGAAGAGAAATAAGAAACATGCTTTTTGAATTAGAGCCCTATGCGCACATCTTGCGAGCTTCTTGCGCGTAGACGCAAGAATAAATAGCCTCGCATGCTCCTCCATCCTGCGTGCTAGCGCTTACGTAATAGCGGCAAAGAAGGCGAGACTGAATGAATTGTGTGAAGTAGATTCGGTTATAATATTAAAAACGAGATATTACATGCAGCTCTACGCAATTTTACTATCTTATAAATAGAGGGGGGAAAAAAAAACGCATGAGAGAAACTAGAAATTTTGCGCGCCATATATATTTTAGTATATTTTAATATATTCTCTATTAATCTTGCGTATGTTATATAATTTTTTTTACAAAAATATAAAACTTTTTAAATTCACGTATAATATATTAGCGTTTATGAAAAAAATAAACGCAAGATGTAATTTTAGACACTCACTTTAAAAATCTTTTAAAATCCCGACATACATTCAATTTATAGATAATGTAATATCGTCGTTTAAAAGTAGATCAAGAGTCATCTTCGTAGTCCGCGAGAGTTTTATAGTGGCTCGTAATGCACCGACCAATCGTTACACTTAAGAATTAAATCTAGTGGCGTCGTTAAACCCGAGGAGGATCCGGGTTGGTCTCCGGCGATATAGCCGGCTTAATATCCTTGACGTAAATAGATTACCGCAATGAAGCGGGTCGGGTTAGACGCAAGCTCTTCGCTCGCGGAAAGACACGGAAGCGCAAGAGAGCGAGAATTCTCTCTCGTGGGAGAATATCTATATGCGAGAAAAGAGAAAAAAATCGAGAGGAAAAGGAGGGAGGAAAGAGGAATAGAGAAAGAGAAAAAGAGAGCGATTTTCTTTCGGAGGAAAATGCAGAAAATTCGTCTGGCAGACGAAGGATGGCGAAGGGTCGGCTAAGAGGGTAGCGTTATAGAGGAGAAAGGGGAAAGGAAAAAGGAAGGGTGAGCCACTGATAAGAGAGTAGGAACTGGCACGCTTTGACAGCCAGTAAATTAAAGTATATTTCCACGACGCGCCGGGAGGCAGATGCACTGCACGCGGTAATCCGAGAGAGATTCTTCCGAGCAGAGATGAAAGGTAGATACGAAGAGAGAGAATTTTTTATGAACGCGGAATCTGTGCGCGGCATACCGTTGGAGCATCGGTACAACCGAAGGGGAGCCTGAAAATCATGTCCACCTGGATAGCGTAGGAGCCATCAGCCGGGAGAAATGGGAGAGTAAAAAGAGTTGTCAGAATCAGATGAGAAGGAAGAGAAGAGAGAGAAAGAGAGAGATTGTGTCTCGGGAAAAGACTATCTGAAGATACGTTCTACGGATCCGCGAAAGAGGGAAATCGATGAAAAATCCTCGAAAATATGGAATTTCGACAGTCAAACGAACAAGTCCGTTGAACGAGAATTATCCAAAAATGGACCGGAAAGAAGGGGAAGTTTTGCCAATTGGATAATTGGACTATAAAGAAGATATATTTCGCAAACGTTATATCGTTATACTAGACCATCATTATTTTTTAAATAAAACGATGTGATATTTTCAATAATCGCAAAATATTAATAAAATTTTCTCCGATAGGACATATATATGATATGTATGTGATTTCTAGCCGTATAATGATTATAGACTAATACTATATTTTATACGGTATAATATAGATAAACTATATGAGATATACGCGATACGAAGCGGGCAGCGGCTCATAAATCATTTTTGCTTGCAGTTATCGCTGCAGCATTCTCTTCTCTTCACCCCCGAGGGGGAACGAACGGGCCTTGTTCGATTCTCTCGTCGAGAAATAATGCTAAAAGTTCATTCATTACCATCAAGCCAGATAAGGACAACAAATTATAGACTTTTGATAGTATACCCTGGAGGAGACTCAAGTAGTCTCGCGCTCATTTCCATTCGGTATAAATCCCGGAATCGTAATTAGGTCGATAAGATACCACTTACATCTGGATTTTCGCATTGAAACCATCGTTTTAAATGGCATTGTGATACCGTTTATTATCAGATAATTTAACCGTGTATTATTCGAATTAATTGTGGATTATACAATATAAACTGTTTTAGAAAAGACACTAATTGTTTGATATTATTTAAAATATGACATATACGTATCACGTACATATAATATTCGTTTCTCCATATTATTTAATTACGACATGTAGTTATTTGTCTATTTATTAATAAATATTATACAAAAAAAACAATAAACGCAGACATTACATAAATATCTATATATATTGCAATATGAAATATATATATGAAATATAGGAAAGAAGAATAAATGTGAAAAAGAGAAATAGAGAGAGAGAGACGTTTGATAATTACACAGTATCAACATAATTAATATTACACGGAATACGAATGAAAATTTAATTCCTGTAATCTTATTAGGAAAGTTTGTTATTATATGGTATACACACGCGTGTAACTTTTTTGCGTTTTGATTTTACAATATTTACAGTATTTTGCTCGTTATGTTCTTTTTTATAAAAAAAAAAGAAAGAAACAATATGTAGGTACAAACAGGCTTCTTACATTAGGCGAACAGGTGCAAGAGTTAATAAAGAGACGAAGAATTTACGGCGGCTAAGTTCAGTCCGTTTTGGACGTTAAGCTGAAACGTAAGTCTCAACATTACATTAGTTACATGAGAAGTGAACCATGGCAGTTTTTATCCGCGAAGAAGTCGTTGGGCTACAGGATGAATGAACCGTAAAATATCAGGATTACGGTCAGTTCTTACGGAGATACGCGAAACAAATTCTCGTATTTAATGTTGTTAATACGTAGAGTGTGTACGTATATTAAATACACTGCTAAAAATAACATGTATGCATACGTTAGTATAAAAAATATTATTTCGTTAAAATTATACTTTCGTCATAACGTTAACGCTAGTATTCATGAAATAGAGAGCAGTAGAGATATTGCGTATCTCCTGAAATGATTTACTATCAATTCCAGTTATCGAGGCCATAAACTGTGTCGCTTTTCACGCATGATAAAAAGATCTATAAGATAAATAAGATCGCGGTTATCGACCTTAATTTACGTTCTTCTAAGAATCGTTACTGAATACAGAAGCGAACGATATAACATCGTATCTCGCGCGTGTACCCTTTTATTTACACCAGCGCGACAGCTCATCTCGACGAAATCTCACCGCGAAGATAATCTCACGGTCTCGTCATCAACGATGCTTTCCTTTTCAACGCGAGTTCCCGAGCATAGCCGCGAATAGAGTTTTATAACGAGTGTTTGCTCTGGCCGCAATGGCCAGAATAGAAGGAGGGAGGGAGGGAGAATGTTTGTTTGAGAAAACGAGAAAGGAGAAGAGAGGAACCGCTGCGGGCGAACGGAAGAGAGAGAGAGAGAATGAGAGTAAGAGGTACAAAGCCAGGTAAGGAGGTAAAGTGCAGAGATGAGAAATGTGGAGAGACAGATAAGACAAACTACTTCATTTTACGCGCGCATATCCAGAAGAGCATCCTAGATCCGGAATTCAGGAATTGCCGGAGGCTCGAACCATCGTCGTCGTCATCGTCGTACTGGCTCGTTCCAGCAATAAGCGCGAAACTTGAAGAAAAAGGAAGTATCAGACTGTTGTGAGAGAAAGTCGCGAGCAGGGAAAAGGAGACTGCGCATAACGTACGCGGTTGATAGTAGTTGCTGCCTTTCGTGTATTCTTCCGATAATGGAGGAGGGAATATGAAGACATATATATATAAATTGTAATACGCGTGTTTAGGAGAAAAAGAGAGAGAAGAAAGACGGAAATGTCGAATCTTTCAAACCAGGGGCCAATATTTTACAACGTCCCCTATTATATAAAAATTTAAATTTTTTTAGAGTTCCGAAAAGATATCAGATGATTGAAGAAAAAGGAAGTATCAGACTGTTGTGAGAGAAACTCGCGAACAGGGAAATAGGTTCTCATAGTTCTGGATAAGTTTCAAAAATAGTTCTGCTCAAAATATCTTTCGAAAGAGGAATCTCTTTTTTTTTCCGATAACCGCCGCAATAATTGTTTGCCATTTAGTTGTCTTTTGATATTTCATTGCTGTAATATATCGACTAGCCTTATAATTATTCGTCTGCGGAATAACACGCGTGCAACGTGACACTCGCATGGCTGCACTTGCGAACGAACCGGGCGACCGCTGGACCAGGGTGGTTAAAGCATTAGGGGATTCTCCCGATGTGTCTGATGATCATTTTATATTAGCCAAGGGGAATCTGCATGACAATGGGTGGTTCCATTGTGTGATAAGCGCTTCACGCCGCGCAACCCCATCCATATGTTAATATCCTACCGTGCTTACAGCGACGGCTAACTCGTGAAAGTGAATTATGCGTACGCGAAAGTGCGTGATGGTACTTCCCTGTGTCTGCCATGTATTGTATCTCCGTTTCGATCCCTTCCCGGGCAGATCCCTGAACTACGAGACGCTTTAATATACCTCTCTACGTGTCTGTGTGTGAGTCTTTTTCTTTAACACTTTCATAAAATTCTGCATGCTCGCCTTTACGAGCAAAGCGTATCCCTAAAATTATCGCAAAAGATCTCGAGTTTTTTCCCTATATCGTCATAAAGCCTGTAATAATTAACCTCTGAATTGATTAACATTTTTAATTTCTCCGTGCGATTTTAAGTAGCCATAATATATGTTTATATATTAAAATTCCATTTATAATATTATTTTCTGTACGGTTACTATTGCTTTGTTAAAATACCGTATCTTTTCCTATTATATCCGATTAACAGAACACTGATAATTGACGATCTTTTCTTAAACAAAAAATATAATATAATATAAAAATATAATATTAGGTGTACAACTTTGCTTCCGCCGTTTTTTTTTCCCCGAAATTCGAGGCTTTATTGTAAAAAACTGGTTATACAATTATGATTCAAAGATTCAATGATCGTTCCAATTCTTTTTGACTTTGATTCGAGTCTTCATTAAGTAATGCCTCCAATTCTGCATCTTCGAAAATCTTCTCTCTTCCACCGCTATGCCGGTCTTCGACGTTGAAAATCACCGTTCTTGAAGCGTTGAAACCACTCACGACACGTTCTTTCACTAATAGCGGCTTCGCCATAAGTATTCGAGAGCATTCGATGAGCCCCAGCCGCAGATTTCTTCATATTGAAGCAGAAAATTAAAACCTCCCGCAAATGACGAGAATTTGGCTCGTAAACTGACATTTTCAATCGAGAATAACTTTATGACGCGGACACAAATCGACTAATGTTTCTATGGGGTTATGTTGACAGATGCCCAAGTTTATTGCACCACTACTTATCGCTAAAGCCATCTATAGGAAAACGGCGGAAGCAAAGTTGTACACCTAATACAAAGCCAGAACTTTTAATTATTTATATATCATTTAATGAAAACTTATGATACGCTAGCTTTATATTACAATATATCAAACAAATTCCAATACTTTATTCGATATTAATTTCGTCAAGATTATCTTCATGAGATGACGCAGTCTAAAATTTTTTTTTCTTGTATATAATTAGTCCCACACGAAGATAATGATGAAGCCGCTGCTAAATCCAATGGCTATGGCACTAACCCGGTTTCGTTAAGCGCATCGACAGTCGCGGGATAACGGCAAAAATATAACAGGCGCACGTATCCACGTATGACAACATGTGACATTATACTTTTATGGCAGGTCGTGATTATGTATCAACCGGACAGATTTATACGTTATATATGGCATTATCGATTTTCTCACGCCACGGAATGTTTCGCGTTGAGCCCTGTGGGAAATATGCAGCACCAAAGTTAAATAGCGTATACGCGCACGGCAATAGATGTTAATCCAGACTAGCGTACACATACGTTCATGTATAACATATGCAACGCATATATACTATATATTCTATAGCTCACATATAACGCAGCCTGTATTCAAAATATATTTTAAAAAATTATTACATTAAAAAAATTATTGTATTGTATATGTATACATATATAAATTATCCATTGCGCAAACGTCGCGAACATTATTAAAATTCTAATGTTTAACATTGATTTATTTTCTTTAATCCATTATTTTTTTTATTCTACAAAAGCATTATAAATATCGCATATGGAAATATATATATATAGAACTAATGCAATTTCGTTTAATATAAATATAACTGCAAAAACCTGGGGTCGAGTGTCCTATTTTTATACTGGAGAACCAAATCTGAAATTTCCCTCTGATGTATTTATTTTAAATAATAAATTTAATATTTTAAATATATTTAAATGTGACACGAAAACATAGATCTTTCAAAATATTGCTAAAACTTAATATCGCGGAAACACGCTCACGTATTTAACTGATATGAGAAAGAAATCACATCGAAATGGTGAAATTGCGAACATTGAGAGAATATAATGAAAGAGAAACAAACATTCTATTATATTAGTTATATCAAAAATTCTACAAAAGACGGAATACTTATGTGCTCCCATTAAACAATTAGAATATTCGCGAATATTATGTGTATATATTATATAGAGAGAAAGAAACGTTATCGCGAACTTTCTGCTTCAATTGAAAAAGATTTAAATTCATTAGCAGTGCGATAGCGCCCGGATCATTGAAATGCTTTCGTAGAACTTTTTTTATTATTGTCATAATTGGATTTATAAGTCAGAAATTTTAAGTATTAAAAGCTAATAAAAGCAGTTACAGTAGTGAAGTTTTGAGTGGTAAGTAGTGCAAATATAAAAGCTAGAAATTTTAATGACTATTCAATGAAAATGGAGAGTAAACTAACGAGATAACTTTGCATGACTTCTGAAACAGGATAATATGAGCGACAAATATATATCATTACTCGCACTATAATGGAATTATGTAAATACGACAAAGAACGAAACTGCTCGTTTTATTGTATTTTTTTATATGAAGGAGTCTTTTTTTATTCTCGAAATTCATACCGCAGTAATAGCTCCTGGTAAATCCGAAATATGCCAGTCGCGTCACTTTACAACGTATTACGTGGCGGCCGAATTCGATTTGTCTCGATCCGAGCAATCGTTTTCTCCTGACGGAGAGACGTTAATTTAATCGGCATTCTGAAACGAGTAGTCGCGTGACAGTCTGAAGCGGAGAAAAAGGATGGGAATGGAAGAGCAAGCACGAGAGACACTCGAATCTGCAAAGGAAATTAACAATGTTTTCCTCTCACTCGCTTCTTCGAGACGTCCACTTGTCATCGAGTAGAGAGAAAAAGGGAGTCTTCCATTTTAACTTTAAATTTTATCTTCATTATCTTGCTCGTAAAATTAAGAAAAAAAAAAAACGGTTTGTAATGCGCGAAAAAATATTAATTCCTTAAGTTAATATTTGAAGTGTTAAAACTAATCTTTAAAAAATAATCGCGATTTTTTATTGAATAATAAGCCAAAAGAAATTTTTTATGTTTCAGCGATCTTGTTAAGAATTTTAAATATCACTTCAAGACTTCTAAAAGAAATAGTAATGGTAAAGTTAATTATTTTCAATTTTTATAGTATTATCGCTGATTTAACGATTTACAATGTTAATATCCCAAAGATTCATTAATGGACTTTTTAGCTTATTTCTCCAAAACTATTTTTAAAAATAATAAACTCGAGAACTTTTCGGAGTAATTGAGAAGTTTAGTTAAAAATTAATTTCTTGAAAAATGACATGCTAACTTTATAAAAGTATAAATCATTTGCGCCGCGACTTTCAATAATCGGCGAACATTCATGGACGACGCGAAGCAGATCTAAAAATTGTCATTCTCTCGTGCACGCTTCCTCGCTCGGTTCTCGAAACGAACGTTTATCCTTTGATTGCTAGATTGCGGTAATACGAGCATCGTCGTCATCGCGAACGTCGATTGTCGACACGGTCGAATGCTGGCGGAATACCCTCGCATGCATTTGGAATCGCGACACTGAAATGGGACGCGGTTATCCCGACGTCGGCTGTCAAAGGGATGAGAATGTCAGGGTGACGGCAAACGTGCTTTTATGACGGTGTCTGGTTACCCCGAGGAGTGCGATAAGAGAAAAAAGTTTCCGCGACGAAATTAAGAGCGCATACGGCGAAACAGAGAGATGATCTCCGCCGAGGCGTGACGTAATCGTTTGATCGATCTTCGATACGCGAGCAACGATTAAACGCGTAAACGCGGGATCGAATGAGCGTGCCCTTTTGATGTCGAATTACTTCCGCATTTTAATAACAAGGATTTACAGTAGTTTAAAAGCTATTGCTTTCAAATGCGCGCGAGAGAAAAGGAGAGCTGTAAAATGATGTAAAGTGCTGTCAAAACGCTTCTTTTTAATCGCGGAATTTCTTTCTTAACAAACCGCACATTTTTCATTTTCAACGTTAACGATGTACTTAAATTTATGATGATTTATACGAATCCGTTTTAAAATCAAAAAAATTAAAATGATTAAAATTTTCGTAATGATTGTAATATGTAATCGTGATATTATTGTAGTTTAATAATATCTGTTAATGTATTATATTTTTAATGATAGTTTAATGTCGCAGGGTAATTCGTGGATGTTTCGTGGCTCGTAAGTAATGATGTTTCCATTCGTAATACCTTAAGGAACACGCAATGAAACGGATTCGGCGCGACATGATCGTTTGCAAGAATCATTTGCAAGCATTATGCACCTGCACCATGCACGATGGAGTACAAACGGACTACACGGCTGACAAGTAAGATTTGTGGTAAGGTATATTATACGGGGGTCGCACAGCAATGACGTTATGACATTAATATCTGCATTTCGCTGAGAATAATACTCCTGCGTAATGTATTGTACGATAGCGTCAGAATTGCGCCAAATGCATCATGCAACATTTTTTATTAATTTTACCTATATATGTTTTACAAAATATGGATTTTATATATTATTCAATTAAGATATAAGAACAGTGAAATAATGAGAAATATTCTTCGATGAAATCTTGTGTCACTCTCTCTACTTCAATAACATTTTTATTTTTACTTTTAAATACAAAATTTCATCACACACGGCACTTTCTAATTAATGTAATTATTATTATTTGTTTGATATATATATATATATATATCAAAAAAATTACGTGTACAATTACAATATGTATTTGTGCACATATATTCATACAAATATCTTTTAAGAAGACCTATAGAATCATCCGCAATTTCACCGCTTGTATGTATCGTCAACCATTAAATAATTGAAACAATAGGTAGGAAAACTCTCTTATAATCCTTGAAAGGCATCTAGTTCGACTAAGAGGTTTCCAAGAGAACAGAGATGAAATAAAATTTCGAAATAAAGGCAAAAAGCATCGTCGAGCAAAATAATTCGCTTTAATTAGCAGCCCAGCAATTTCTCTTTCTGTCTCCTCTCTCTCTCTCTCTCTCTCTCTCTCTCTCTCTCTCTCTCTCTCTCTCTCTCTCTCGCTCTCTCCCTCTATCTATATATAATATATTCTATTTTTACTAGAACAGAATTATAAAAGTCTACAAATTATTATAAAAATTGATTTCAAATAACACGCGGAACACTTTAATCGCTTTTAGCGACAGTTCGACGTTGTTGCAGAAACACGGAAACTACGTGCTCGTAATAATAAATTGTAAGCGAGATGTAATGATTACGAATTTCCCGTTAATTACATTAGAGCGTGTAACGCGTCTACGATACTTTTCCATATGAAATTCTATGGCAACAACGCGTTATGTGTTTGACTTCTACGCGAAACATAAACTTATGTTAGAACGGGAAGAACCATGAAGAACTATGTTACCAATATCCGACAAGGGCAACATAAATATAATACAACGGAATGTAATATACGTAAAATGAAGCGTGTCTACATATAAACTACATCGCGCGCGCCACACCCGGAAGTGCGTGCGATCCTATTGTCCACACGCGCGCGTGCGCGCGCGATCGTATTGCTTCCTGTTGATAAATTTTGTTTTGGATTATTTTATAAGCAAACTTCCGATTCGGATAAATTTTTTAACCGCCGCGCTTTCATGTCTTTAAACGATTGCGTAATCACTTGAAGAAAGAATTTTTCCATTGCCAGTATACACGTAATGCAAATATATTTAATTATTATATTATATTATTATTAATAATGTATAATTAAATTTATTTTTGGTGATCGTAAAGAGTTCGTGAAGTATATTCTAACTATATTATCTTAATTTGGCAAAGAGAGAGAGAGAGAGAGAGAGAGAGAGAGAGAGAGAGAGAGCTTATATGCTGGAAAATTGAAAAGCTACAAACAATCAGAGTACGCAATCAGAAGATTTATTTTCTATCTTTTCATTGTCGAAGAACGTACACACGACTCTACACAATGTCGAAAGTTACGAAAATATATATTACTCTTGGCTCTTTTGTTCGTATCTCAGTAGATATCTCTGGAGGAGAAACGACAAAAGCGGAAACGTTAAAAGTGAACACGAAAATGTGCTATTTTATCGACAAACCCTGATACATCTCAATTGTATCTCGATCTTGTATCTCGAATCACAGGATCCCCCGGAGAGACGAGAGCAAAACATTGCGAAAAGAGATTCTCCGCAAGAATTAAAAGAAACTCATGAAGAATCGAGAAATCGAATGGCCTTTCATTCCGTGCCATCTTCACCGAACCCCTTCTTTCATTTTTAGCTTCCCCTCCGGACATTTCTCTCCTTCGCGCTCTCGACGAACAGATCGTAAAACGTTTTCCCATAAAACGTCCTTCCTGTTGCCGGTGGCACGTCGCCGGGAAACATTACAAAGAACGTCGCGTGGAAAAAGGGGGTCAAGTAGACGACAGAAAAAAAAAAAAAAAACAACACAATCTATCTATATTTCTACGATCATTTCAATCGATGACTGAGATGATACGCAGGTTCGCTAAATACGTCATCAGTTTTTTTTTTTTTTTCTTTTAAGGAAACAAAACCTTGTCTCGATCGCGTGTGCAATCTTATTCGTTTATTTGCGTATATATTGTATATGAGATTTCGATCAGTAAAAAAAAAAGGGGGAAATACGTTTTTCCTATTATCAAAGAAATTGCAAGTTTAATTTTCGCGTCTTTAATGCTCGCAACTAATATACGACTGTCATTTGCAGTTGGTGAGTAGTACGCAATTATTTTGTATTAACGATTCTTTTGAATTAACAATTATTTTGTATTAAATAACTTGGTAATTAGTACAAAACTAATGGTTAAATTATGTTACATTACAGTGTTTAAAATAATGAAAATATTACGATAACACATTTCCTTTTTCTATTGTAACGCGATCAATGGCGTTGCAAGAAATTAATTGTCCGAAAGACAAAATCAAGGAAAAAAAAATGTGTTTTTATTGCAAGGAAAGGACTTGTAAAACGAGAAGAGAGATTACATAGAAGGCAAAGAAATACGCGCAAAGATGCATCCTATGGTGAATAATGAAAAATCGCGTCCGCACGAAGTGCACGTGCGATTTTCACGACCATCGCATGCACTCCGGCGATTTCTGCGAACAGCGCAGTCTGACCGACTAAAGTGCACCTCAACTATACATAATAGATAAATGCATTTGGTTAGAAGCGCCTTACGGCTTCGCTAACAAATTACTTTTATTCCCGTAAAACTTTGGGCCTTTCTGCCCGAATTAAGTAATTTTTAAAAATTTGATTTCAGAAGTCAATTTTCTTATTAATTATTTCATACGATTGATTAAATATTAATAAGTAAAGATTATAATTGAGGATTATCTCTAGTCTCTTTCGGTTTTTAATGTCTACTTAAACATATACAAATAACGAGTATGGTCAACACGCGAGTTATAATTAGTCTATCTCGTAAAATTTCAATCTCCTTTAAATCGCTGACAGAAAAACCGATAAATTTTTGCCAAATCACATTACAAATATATTATATATCGCATCAATAAGGAACAAATTTGAATATTCGGAATAAATTGCTTGAGAGTTCGCGCTGAGGACGAGAAAAATGTCCATTGCCTGAAGAATATTCATTCTCAGCGGATTTCTGAAACCTTTCTATTCGTTGCTACATTGCGGTCTCCACAGCCCATAAGGAATCCGGAATATCAGCTCTCTCTCATTTGAAAAGGAACTGACAGAACGGCAATAGTAAGTAAGTAAAGGCGAAAGAATGAAAACGACGCGGGAAAAAAGAGGAGGAGGAGTCATATCTCGGAGATGTTCAGCGCGTCTCTCTCTCTCTCTCTCTCTCTACGAGACTAATAAAACTTTATAATAGAGCAAAAAATATATTTTTGCATATTTTTACACAATTTTAATGAATACAATTTTGTAGAAATATTCCAAGTATAAATAAATCCTTTACGAATAGTATTTCGAAGAACGTAATTTGTTAGATGTTACCATAGTGAAAATTATTATTTATTCTCATCTTAAAAAAATAAAATTGTAAATAAAAATCTAGAAAGACAAAGAACTGATTCACATCAAGTTACACATCATGTCGAGATGCGCGCGACGTTATACGGTAGGAGTCTCATCAGTTACTTGTGTAAAGTTCTCGCATATAGTGCACAAAACGTGTTTCGCGAATTACACGCACTCCGCCTAACCGAGATATCGCTTGGGATAACAATGTCCCACCATAAAAGAGAGAGAGAGAGAGAGAGAGAGAGAGGAAAGAGCGCGCACGAAAGAAAGAATGTGAAAAACTTAGATTACAAAAATACATCAAGCGAGACGGTGACAAATAGTCGAACTTTCACCAAGCCTGCAAATTACACGTATTTTCATGAGCGCGCACGCGCGCTTTCGAAATTTCCGCAGCACTTAGAGAACGACTCGTCCTTATGGAGGGATTTTCGTCAGGACGAAATGCTACGTTATCATTCTCGTCGCTCGATGGGATTTCCGGGAGGTTCTCAGATCAATAACTAAATTTGTTCGCGCCAGTAAATTTCACATCCTTGCCAATAAAGTTACACGCAGAGTTTTTCAAAGAGACAATTTAAGGAATTAAGATTCTTAAGCGATATCACAAATTTAAATAATCGCGAGCTGGTAAGAGCCCCATACGCAAACGATAGAGAACTTATTTTTCTATGAAACTGACGCATTATCGTAAGAGCGTATGGCTCTTACTAGCCCACGATTATTTAAATTTCTGATATCACTTAAGAGCCTTAATTTCTCTTAAATTGTTAGTTCACGTTGGCTGAAAGATGGCGTTATAGATATTTACATATAAGGCAAATGAGAGAAGTATCGTTGATCTGAATAGCTTAGAGGTAAGAGCAGTTCATCCGGCAAGTGAAAGACTCGGATTCGATACCCGATTCAGCGACTTTGCCCCGATATTTTTCTCGCCTTCGTCTCTCCAGGGGGGGGAGGAGGGGCGGGGGGCGGGTGGGTAAAGAGGGATTATTATAAATCTCGAATTGAGATTAATTTTAGAAATCTTGGTATATGACCAAGTAAATTTCGTGCCCTGTGCATTGGTAATCAGTTTCATAGAAAAATAGGTTACTAAACCCGCGATTATTTAAATTTTTTTTTCAAAGAGACTTTGATTTTAACGATCCTTTGATAAATTCCGAACGATTTTTCCTTAGAAAAAATATCACGTAAAAAAAAAAGAAAAGAAAAGAAACTTAATTTCCCGCGGGTTTTTCCATCTTTTTTTTTCAAATTTCTGAAAAAAAAAATCGATTCCACGAAATCTGAAAAATTAAACCAAATACAGTTTATACAATCTCTGAAATTCGAATCTCTTGATGAGAACGAATGAAAGAATCAATGCTTTTCCGCTATGACCTTCCATTAAACGCGGACATTTTAGCAACCATTAGATGCACGCACAGAAATTAAAAGAGTGAGAGAGAGAGAGAGAGAGAAAGTTAGAAGATAAAAAAACATTAAATCCCTCTTTTCTCTGAACATCACGAGCGATGAAAAGACACGATGATAGGGAAAGCGGAAATGACAATGACGCTTACAAAGGAAACGGTGTGAGATCGGCCGAGCGATGGTCGAGCGAAAGGAGGCTGAAAAGCCAACGCGGCGGAGGAAAAAAACGTTAAGATACACGGGAGATACGCCGGGCTGTAAATAATGAAACTTTACATCAGCGCGGAAATGCTTGCGGTGTGTTTTCATTGCGTGAAGTGGAACTGTCTAGACGCATTCAGAGCTTTCCAGAGAGCACGGCGAAAGAGAGCGGCTTTTATAGCATCCTCTCTCTCTCTCTCTCTCTCTCTCTCCTTCTCGGTACGCTTTTCTTCCTCCTCATCCTCATCCGGGCCCGACGATTTCCCGCAACGAGCTCTTTTTTTTATCGTCTACTTTTTCGCGCCCCGCATTCCCACGTGTACCCACCAGCATCATCTAAGCGAAGCCGAACCGGGGGCCAGGGGCTCTCGTTTGCTAGTTGAGACGAGCGTGTTTTCTGCGAGAACGAGCGCGGTGTTCGATTGAGCAAAAGTACGCCTGAAATTCATCCCTTTCCCCTCCGTCCACCCTCACGCCGAATGAACCGAAAGCGTTTCTCTTTTATTAAAATGGCTCGCGCGCGGCGCATCGACGCAAGGCGCGTAATAGCACGGGTCATTTATTTACTCGAAAGTGATGCGTGACGATTGGGTTGATCGAATTTACAGCTACTACATATCCTGGGAGTATAATCTGCGGAATTACCCCTTTTGGAATCGAATATTTTCGGATCCCTTGTAGCAATTTCGACCAATTTCATTTCTCCCCGATGAATGCTAATAGATTTCCGTTGATGATTTCGAACATTCTGTGTCTTTTATCGGCATTATTTTATTACGTTAGATCAAAACGTTTCTCAAGATTGCGATATCGTCTCCGAGATATCGATTTTATTAGCATGTCAATTAGATCGGCAATATTAAAAAAAAAAAAAAAAAAAATGTGCGCACAATGGATGAAACGCACAGAAAATTTTAAAAGAAATGAGTGTTGTAAAACAGAAAATATAATTTTAATTTAATCAAAAATATAGCACTTTTATATTCACCTATATTAATAGTCGCTGTCGAGACAGATTCAACGATATACAAAATTATAATTATATTAATTCATAATTTATTAATTTACAAAAGGGCCGTATTTGCACATATAAGCCATTTTTAATTCGGCAACGCAAACAGATTCGTTAAACAAATTCAGAGATATCGCAAGTACCTGTTCCATATACATAGTTATATCCTCAGTTTCCTTATCCTTGGCAGAAACTTTTTGAAGCATGAAAGTATTTGTAAACAATACATCATACGCACGCGCGCAAACACATACATACACAAAGCTTTAGGTACATTAAATATATAGATTGCCAGTCGCGGCCGCAAATGTTAGCAATGAAATCCGCGCCATATTATACTCGACTGTATCATAGATCCATAAAACGAGTAAAAAAGGGGGTAGGAGGGAATATGGGGAGGATTTGGTCGACCGCGTTAGCTCGGACATCCGAGCATAATTTTCTACTCGCGAAAAATAATTAGAAGGGCTGCACCGGAAAGGGAGAGAGAAAGAGCGTAGCCGCGTATAGATGGCCTTTTCCGTCTCGGCCGACCGGAGCTTGATTACTCCTAGGAATACTTGAGAGAGCGAAACGGCAATTTAAATTAGTGGACGTGCACAGCTGCCCTCGTGCATATATACCCGGTGAAACAGGGAGACCGGACCCCCCCCTCTTTGCAGAGATCTCGTTCGTTTTATCACTCCCACGTTTTATCCTCGAAGCCTTGTTTCTTACTGCCGCGATACGAGCGAATTCATTGTCCTAACATTGAAGGAGAGAGAGAGAGAGAGAGGAGAAAGAATATATAAGCGCGCAACGCAGAAAAAAAGATGGAACTAATTAATCCAGTACGTTTGCCGTATTTTACATAACCGGCGACTCGCGTCGTGCTTCGCTCGCTTTTGACACGCGGCGTAACCCGCCGCTAATTTACGATGCCGTTTCGCGTAGAGCGGACAAAAATAATAATATCCGAGTTTAGCGACCCCCGCGCCAAATTGACGTCGTGGATGTATATCAAATTTGCTGGAAAAACGACGGTCTCGCTTTGGATAGAAACGACGGGACGTTGCTTGTTCCTTAATCATATTTACGTGCCATTGCGACACAGATTGAACGCGCTTAAAAGAATTTTGTTATTAAGGCTTTTAGATATTTGCCGTGGCCATATTGGAATCGTGATATCAGAGACAAGAACCAAATAATAACGTTGAGAATTCTTGCGTGCCACTTTTAAATAAAAAGATTTTTGAAACAACGCTACAAATCGCTTTAGCACACTTGTAAAACTGTTCGAGAACTATGCTTTTTCCCTTGACAGTTAATAAACAGCGGTAAAATGAGCGTGATACGAAGCATATATATGCTTTTAATATAGTTTTCGAACAATTTTACAAGTGTGGTAAAACGATCTGCAACGTTGTTTCGTCAAAATATCTTTTTATTCTTAAAATGACACGCACAAAAATTCTCCGCGTGTCATTTTCGCTTCTGACGTCACGATTCTAATATGCTCGCGACGAGTATCCAGGAGCCTCAATCGGGACGATTATACTAATTTCGGACGCTTTCTTCTTTTCCTCTCGATTCGCGATCGCGTTAAAATAACGTCCCGGCATTCCAGACTATCAATTGCGAAATCATGCCAGGATGCACGATTTTGACAAAATGATTTTCTGTCTTTTGAAGAATGAATGATCCCTTTGTGTGCATCTGTAGCTGCGGAAACGTGGCATATATACATCATACATTTTGATCTAGGAACGAGAGAGAGAGTTACATGTCAAGAAATTCGTTATATCAATTCGAACGAATTACAAACATTGACATATGCGCGCGTTCGTCATGTCGTCCGTAACTTTAATAAATTCTTCGGAAAGAGAGAATCTCCCTCATGCGTATACATACGTCAGATTAAGAGGCCGGAGAAATCGAGGGGTACATTTGCGGGGACGCGGAAAATATTTACGATTATTTGCCGGGCGCATTAAATCGAGTGGTTAGAGCGACGAACGGGAAATAGCTAGCCAGGCCCCTTTGGCGGTTGGTTTAATTTAGCGCATCATTGCTGAAAGCAATCGCGCACAATGTTCGTTTTTTTTTCAGAAGACGTCTAAAAGCAGCTTCATCTGTTGTGTATTTTCCAGTGAATTAAGTTTCTTGCCTTCTCTGTTGCTCAAGCTTATATGTTTTGCGGAGATGTAGCGGCGCTTATCTTCCAGGATACAAAAAGGAGAAAAAAGTACGATATCGGATGTAGAACGAATTTTGCAGAAGTGAAACAGTTAATCAGTGATCCCTATTGTTTTTATTTTATATTCGAAAATTCTTTGTTAGATACAAGAGGTCCAATTAGCCTAATTAAAATAAGATACGCAAAGAATTTTTCAAAAAACGCGTATGATTGTCTTAATAAATATAACAGAAATATAAATAATTCTAAATTAATAATTTCGGGCACCGTGAAAGCTGATATCGCGTTAAGTAACGTTATGAAAAATATAAAGTTATACTGATGCTGTACTGTAAGATATTGTAGGTAATCGGTAAGTCATCAGTAAGTAATTTTCAAATCGCATTTTTGATTTGCGTTTATTATATATAATATATACGCGTCCTATTACAATAAAAAAAAAGATGTATGTTTAATTCACACACACATATACTTGAGGATTAATTCAGATTATACTGCAAGTTCGAAGATTCGGATTACACGTATCGTATTAAATGTCTTTATTCATCTTTTGCAATTACCTTGCAAGCCGACGGTTAATGTATTGCGCGTTATCCCTATCAGTTTGCATTATTGTTATTTCACACGGTATAAATCACTGCTAATACATCTCGGCGCATCATTCAGCAGATTATCCGCCATTATATTTCCTTCATAATTCAAACACGATGTCGATGTAATATCCGTATACTGATAAAACACGTACATCTTACTTCGTTTTTTTTTTTTTTTTTTTTTCGTTTTAACGATCGGAGATTCGTAGGGACTGAAAAATTATCCGAATCTCATCGACGAAAGTCACGTTTGCTTTTCCCCATATATATATTTAACTATCTTCTCTTTTTTTAAATATGACATAAAAGTGAATATCTCAATGAGAGCTGCTCATATTATTAGAATATTATATGTGTGTGTGTGTGTTATATAAAAAATATTATAAAATGCGCTCTTTAGTTTTCATAAATAATAATAGACAAAAAAAATTAAAAAATCACGATATCTCTTGCGATATTGGAGGGTAAGAATATTAAGAGTTTCTTTTATATCTCGTAGGATGTTACCCAAAACTCTAAATAACAAGCCGGAATTGCGAAAAAATTTATCTTTAAAATATTTAAAATTAATTTAAAATATATACTTGTATATAAAATTTAATATTTTTATATATGTCATAATAAATATAAAATATTGTATTTCGGCATGAAATTATCAATAATATAGTATTCGGCCTTGGTGACGCGGTGTAAACATCGGCACGCTATTATTTACGTACCTCGATTTTATAGTATATAAAATATTTCGGCAGCGAATTAGGATAATATCTAACATGTTATTTGGCCTTGGTGGCGTAAACATTGGCGCGCGTAAACATTGTTTATGTATCACGGCTTTGTTATCACGCATTTGAAAATTAATCGGATATTAGATTTTATATCCACAAATATATTTATTACAGACGCGATTATAAAAAGCGCTCTAAATGTTCGTCGAAACATTTTCGTTTAAGTAATATATAGTAATTTTTTTCAATAAATTAAAATTATACGCACATACTTAATATTTGAACCGTCGAATGCGCGGCTGTCAGCCAGGACAGTCTTTTATTGATATGAGACAATACACAGCGCGAGATAATCAATCAGCATCGCGGAAAAGAAGCAACAATATTTGCGAGTATCGATTTAACATGCCTTTTTTTTAAGAGTGGATTTTTATAATGTAAGAACAATTTGTTTATTAAGAAAAAGATAAAATGGATGATACGAGAATTGACATATGAATCTAAGATACCGATACCGGAACAAGCGAACCCTTAGACAAATCATCTAAACGTTGAAGAGATAACTGGATATAAAAAAAAAAAAAATCCGACATAAGAACGGGATATAACTTGTGTATAAAGATAGAACGAGATCCTACATTAAAAGGAGAAAGAAAGACAGTTTGTCTTTTTAGTGTCAATAACTGCTCATCCCAAACTGAATTACTTTTCTCGTTCTCTCTCTTTAACTCGATCCATCTCACTTTCTCTTTATCTTTTCCTGCGGGAGCAGCAATCGTCGGAAACTTGGCATCGCGGAACCACGACGATTCGCGCCAACAAGTTCGTTTGTTATTCACGGAGAAACAATTACGTATAAACGTCGATACTTAAGGCATTTACACTCGAATTTAATTAATTATCTCCGCGCTTCCCTCCCTCTCTCGTCGCGAACATCTCCGCTTCTTGCGTCCGGCCCGGAAATCTCATGCATTTTACATTCCGTACAATTTCGAGACGTAATATCCTTCGTTTCTGTACAATGTTTTATCCCGGGTTTCAAGATCACTGACACGAATCTAAACAAAGATCGTTTTGTGAAACGTGTTTTTAATCTTCCCCCGCCGATATTACGTTATTGCTGAGTATATATTCGTCCAAGTTTATATAGTGTAATTTATATCGAGTGTATAATATATTCCTGGAGAAAGCCGAAGGCTCACCAGGGTCTCTAGTACTGTGATGATGATAATGATGATAAAAACAAGCAATATTTCTTGAAATAAATAAAATTGACTCGAGAGATAGATAAACACGGAGAATGTAAGTTCGTAAAAATATTTTTAAATATTTTGTCGCGCTTATATAATTTAGAGAAAGACTTATTTCAATTGATATTATACTTCTTTATTTATATAACACAAGCGGTGTGTTTGATGTTATTTTTTAAAATTCTATGACAACACATTAAATATAATTATAATTAAATATATATTAATATTTCAAATAGATTGTTAATTGACATATAAATGTATGTACGTAAATTATTATTTTACTTATTAATCATTTATAACCTAATAGTTTATGTAAATATTTTTATTTTCTATTCCAAATATTATTTTGCCTATCTCTATTAAAATGTACTCTTGCATTAATTAGTCGCGATAAATTGATTATTTCTGCTAATAACTCGGGATATTTTCTTATCTCTTGAAATAAATCTGGCTTACAATACTTGAACTCAATGGGGAGTTAAACTATGTGACGCGTATGTTGTCACAGACGACGAGGCATATCTCAAGTCTGTTTGCTCTCAGGGGTCAAAGAGAGAATAGTTTGCTACATGTAGTGTAGCGAATAGGAAAATGCAAAAATGTCGAGGCTTCGAGACGAAGCGCAAAGGCGTGACAACGTGGAACGAGACTCGCGCAGCACGTAAGTCACCGTTGACAGATCGAGAACAGTGACACCGTCGGGAAAGACGAGAGAGATAAAGAGAATATCTCGTTAAAGAACGAGAGAACGGCGAAGGAGCAGAAGTTACATAAATTTCATTATTCTTATCCATAGTTTTGAAGCGATTTTTTAAATTGTTTTTTTTTTTTTGAAACTAGACCATCGCGTCCATTTGCATTGTTCAATTAAATATTAAATATTAATTCAAAATTCATATAATTACACGATCAAAGTAAATTCCCGACATTCTGTTTTAGCAATAAATCTTATCTTTGTATATTTTTACAATGGAATTAATAATATGAGACTGGAGAACGCGAAAACGCGGGAAAAAGCCTGAAATTTACGCGACGCTCGACAGGAGTGCAAGTCACTCGCAAGCCCGCCAACTGCTTGCCAGATATTCTCGTCGGCATTCAGGATGACGTGGATGGACGCGACGATACGCGTTCACCGTTTGCGGTATTAATGTCAGAGTTCTCCGTCGATCTCGAAAGATGATTACTAATTATATAATATCTTGGCTGTCCAATTAATTTTCCCTGAATAAGCGAAATATCTCGCGCACGAGATTGCGCACACGATTGACTAATCTAATATGGCAGGCGCATCACAAATATCAAATAAATTAATAAATATCTACATCTACGAGAAATGAAATATCGCTGATGGTCTTTTCGCAATGATTCGGAAATTACCGACACATTTCTCGCGTTTTCTCCACATCGAAAGTGAATACGCGTGTGCGTAGACGAGAGTAAATATGCTTCGAAAGTGTAATAAATCGTGTATCGTGAATTTTGCGATCGTAATCAATGCATTCGCGATTACGAGTGAATCTTTTTTAATTTTTTAAAGCAAACAGAAATTGATATCGATGAAATAGCAGATATATTCGCGGCATAACGATTGGTGAATAAATTTATCTCTTTTAGAATAACATAATTTTTTTTTTCTTATACATAAACGTGTTGAAACGCACTCGAGATAATTTCAAGCGTGAAACTTGAACTCTTTCTCGAAATTGCATCTCGTCTTTTAAGCGAGCGAGATGTAAATCGCTGATGTTTCGATACGTGACTAAATATATTTTTAAAATATTTATACACGTGAGCTATTTTATCTACTAAATAATTATATAAATGATTAATGTAAAATAATTTATTTGTACATGAATTAAAATTCTACTTAATATATTTAGATTTTACGAATTAGAAGTAAATACTTCACATATACATATACGTATCTTTCTCGTTAAAATAATTATTTCTTTCATGATTTACACATCTGTTAAATGAAATTTTCATTTAGATCTAATCTCTAAACACCATTGATTTATATTATATATTTTCATGAATGATAGCATTATAAAAATAAAAGATAATTATTTTTGAAATCATATTTATTTTAATACTTGAATATTTTTCTTATTACACAACATCTGAAATAATATTTGAAATGATGGAAAAAATAAAATATTTAAAATAATGTCAAAACAAACTCTAAATGTATGTGTTCGCCATCATTACGATTATATATAATGATCGTTACATAAAATTATAAACTAGGTAGTTTAATTATAATGTTTTTCTCGTGAAAAGTTCATCAACATTCTTGGAGCGAGCGGTGATAATAGACACGGATTTCGTTCCTTCTCTTCGCACGTTTCATACTTTAAACTTTGTTCAAGCATCTTTTTGTGTGTTCGCGTTCCATTTTTTTCGAAATACCATAAGATAGATTTACGAAAACTTTGTTCTAACTACACGCTATAAAAGCTTAAATGCGCCGTTGTATTTAAAAATCTTGAAGTTTTAAATCCGCCATTATTGTTATCCGGAACACTGCGTCCTGATAAATTTTCTCGATGCTGTGTGGTTGCAGAATTTCTTTTCCCATTTTTGCGCAAAGTTATCTCCACTGTGACGCGATCTAACCCCGTCATACGGTATTTCTGAAATCGATCGCGTTTGCTGGAACTGCCCCTTAGACGAGTCGCACGTAGACAAAGTCGCTCCCGGTGCTCGGTAACGAATTCTATTTACGGTCTGATTCGCTTATTCACTCTTATTGGCGCTGGCACAAGACTCTCTCGAATGCGATGGTGGTAGTTTCGCGAAGGGAGTTTGCAAGGAAAATATTAGATGTTTCATTTATTCTGGCCGGGGGAATGGCGTCGCGCGTTCCGACGTACTGGCTCGCTTCTAATGTTAAACTCAACGTGGTTAAACTCACGCAAATTTACGTCCATAATTCATACGAGGCTCGGGTTTAGCGAAACTCCGACCAGCACGGCCGCACTTTGTTGCTTCGCAGATATTGTTACTCATGCGAATACACTAAATAAATTAAAGTCTCCTTCAGAAACAGCGGCGAGCTGTAATAAGTTAATCACTTCGCTCGGAGAGCACGCGCGCACTAATTAATGTAATTAAATGATCCAGACTCTGGGTTTCGCCATTGAAGGATCATAAGTAAGCATCCAGTGGCCGAATACGAAATATTCTCGGGAAAAAGCGCATTGCGCGCGCAATGCTCGTAATCGCAGAAATAACAAGAGCGTGAAAAGGCACAACAATTTTCTATGCCCGTCAATAAGGGAATATCATCGTGAAACACATACCGATCACTTCAATATCTCCGACCCTCTCGTCCAACTTCAAAGCTTTCACGTTTTATGTTACGCACCGCGCACCACATCGTATTACATCTCGTTTTATGGTGCGTTCACGCCGATCTTGAAAACGTATATTATCTCTCGTATCGAGAAAATATTTTTAAAACAATAAAATATTTATAACAAAATAAAAGCATTTGGAAAGATTTGCTCGAATTTTTTTAAGTATTAAATACTAATTTTCTCTCTCTCCTCTCTATGAGTTTCAATTAGCAAAGTAAGCTCATGTCATGTATGTATCGCTTACGTTGTAAACTTTCAAGATAACGCGAGATAATTATACAACGTGACGCATAAAATGCGAACAACATCCATCGTATCTCGCGAAATCTCTCGACGAAGTGGATGCACCATTAGGATTTTCCGGCGACGTCGAAACGTGCTTTTCTCTCACACAAATGTATGCGTTTATTCGTACAAAGGACGTGGCCGGGATTCGACACACAGACGCGCATCCGAGATCAAAGTCGAGACAGAATTTTGCTTCGGGGGTCTTTAACTCGACGTTATGCGGAGATCGAAGAGTCCACATTGTACATGCAAAACGCGTATATAGCTATACAGTAAAACGTAGACGAAAGTTGGAGAAGTAAAACCTACACATTGCCTTTGTGCAACCGTCATGGTATTTGTCATGGTTATATAAATGTCGAACTCCTCTTATATTCGTATACGCGTGTCTATCAAAATATGCTCAAATATTAATATTTTATGTGTCCTCACCAATTAATAACAGCTGACAATACAATTCTTTATTATATGCCCGTATTACCGTTCTATTTATATAAACGGTATATATTACAATATTTTAAAATTTTGCATAAAAAATTATACACATACATATATGTATGTATGTATGTACAATATATTAAAAAAGGATATTTCTCTCTATTGAAAAATTTGGAAACGTTAATAAATCAATCCCTCTTGCTTAAATAAATGCAGAATGGATATTATTGTTACTATGTTTTTTTTTTTTATCTCGTGGCAAGTGCACGCACGTGCACACATACAGACACGCATATATATTTCGAAATATATATTACTTCTGTAACGAGAGAGAAATACGGGACCCTCGGTGAAATGAAAATTTTTTTTCGAAAATTAAAAATTGTTTTGTACGATATAAAACGTGGAAAGTTTTTATTGAAGAGAGAGAGAGAGAGATGACAATAGAAATTATTCCGCTTGCGTTCGCGCATGTCGATATTAACGCGACGTTTACCGTCAGGAAGTTCAAGCTGACGATGCTCGTCCGTCTTTACAAAACTAAAGTTCGTTCTACGGGACGCTCGTTCCGCCCCGAGGAAATCTTTACCGTCGATATTGCCGTCGATAATGAGTTTCTACGTCAATCTAGCATTACTTACTTAGTCCGATCGAACAGGACAAAATGTCAAAACATATCGACCGCCGCGTTAACTAAATAGCTACTTTGTATTTTAACACGTACATAGAGTTAGTCTTGCTTTCTTAGGAAAACCCAATGTAACGGGAACGAAAATGGTTTTATAATAACGTAGCGAATACGACTTATCGACATTTCCTTGCGTTTGTGTTATTGTATAGTTTTGCGGAATGTAATTAAAAAGTTTGTCCCAGTTTTCTTGCGAGCCAAAATTTGTCTTTCCAATTAGAAGCTATTGATAGAACAATTTTATTTGTTAGTAACGTTAGTTTTTAAAACTGCGCGCTCATACAATAAAAATATTTTGTATATATAATATATATAATATATCGTAATTGCAGGAAAAATATACATAGTGTGCAATGTATAATATTTACTTTTAGCACAATTTATCGATATTATCACTTTTATGAAAAGACCAAAATTCCCTTTCTAAAAAAGACGTGAAACCTCGAACTCGAATATATCGAAGCGTCGAAGCCTTTTTTCCGTGATGCTGATGAGCTGCCTCGTTTGTGCGCTCATCGATTTGCATCACTCGTGTTATTTGCGACTGTGAAATAATGCGAATTTTGACAGTTTGACAATTCGTGAAAGGAAAAGTTAAAGTTAGGAAAGAAAAGTTAAAAAAATTGGAAAATGTACATAAATAAAAGCGTGCGCGCGGCGCGCGTTTTTCTTGTTCTAGTAGGCAATAAAATATATATATATATATATATATATATATATATATATATTAAAGCAACTTTTCTTTTTGTACAAAAACTTTTTAATAAAGAAGATCTTTATTCTCATATGATTAAAAAATATATCTGCAGACTATTTGTTAGGAAAATTTAATTTAAAGAATATATATTTTTGTTTGCTCGCTTCCCGTATGTAGTTTGCTCGCTTTCTAGATCTTCCTTCATAAACATTGGAAGTAAAAAGAAGCATGAGACATGAACATCCATTGTGATTATTTAAAAGTACAACCGAGAAGAAAACCAAAGTGAAGAGAACGTACACGCGCCACTTCCATATACTTTAATTAAGGCAAAGTTTATCGCGAACAAAAGTACATGTTCAACCTCTTTGCATTATTAATTATGCGGGGCCACGTTCTGAAAAGTTTAACCATACTGATTCAGAAAGAAAGAGATGGGCTCTTTCTACTTTTTCATAACAAGACCAGTGCTCCGCCAATGGTATAAAGGTGCACGAACGGCGGTCTCTAATTAAAAAAGATTCCGCTCACATTTGCATTTAAAAAATGTAAACGCGAAATTTTGTGAATTTAAGAATCAATTGGACAAACTCTATATGCAAGAAAATTCATACATAAAATAATCTTTTCGCTGCGCATGTCGCAACTGAAATTTGTGTGTGTGTGTGTTGGGGAATTAATCTTGCTATTATTATTTTTATGATGCTTGGAAATCACGTAAAAATTGAGCTCTTCTAATGATGTACTTTGGCGGGGTACTCGGGATCGCCGCGAAGAAATACTTGTAAAAGGACAAAATTGACGCACAGTAATGAGCGGATATATAGTGAAAAGAGGAGAATGAGTCTCATTGAGGGAAGTATATCCCGAAATGCAGATTAGATATTTTATAATCAAGATTTTAATCAAAACATTATGCAACACAGCATCTTATTATTATAACGATGAATTTAAAGGTAAAGATTCGCATAATGGTTAAAAATCTAGTTACTCGAAACTCCAACTAATAAATAATTAATTTAGTAATAATGAAAGATTCTTAAATCTATATTAATTTTACAGATAATAAAAAAGAAATAAGAAAATTATATCCATCTAAAAATGAACTCTGAATACACAACCCATCTTTTAATTATTATAATACATCGGCATATATTTTTAAGCGTAGCTTTAATTTACATATTGCTTTTTTGCTCTGTATTAATTTTAGGCAATACGTTTTTATATGAAAAATCAACAAATGCATAGAAATTTAAATCTTTTGCAATAATTGATAACTTCAATTAATACGTAATAAAAATAATATTCTCATGTTGCGTAAGAGTAAAAGATTATGTTATAATATTTTATAATATATTATCTATTGATAATAAATCAATCTCCTATATATGCGATAATGACAAATAGATATTCAAGATTATTGTAGAACGTATCTCGCGCGCGCGGAAATTTGTTCCGATTGTCTCTCGGTCTCCTTTAAATCTATTCAGGATTGTTTTAAAATTCTGCATCAGTGCAAAGTCTCTTCGCCCTTGTAACGAGCCCTCCGGAAAGACGGCCCTGCGTAGATGTACGGCTCGCCACTCTATGCGTTGCCCGAGGCAGGCCATTAGACGGCGACAATGCGAACCCTTTTCCCCGACTTTTATACGTATTTCCGCCATTACTGCGCATTCTATGTCGCGATAAATTCTTTCTCCGTCGCATTAAAATTCTTGAAGGGCATTCTAAATACTTGGCCCAGCGCAGCAACGATATTGACGTCCGAATCGTGAATAAAACGACTTATAGCGACCTACCCGATCCTTAAACTCTTTCGTTCTGAAAAAGTGATGAATGTACGCGCAACTTTTGCGTAAAACAAAGAAGTATTTGAGAAAAGATACCTACGGTGTGCGCGAACTGAGTGGCATCATTAGCAAGTGTAATTCTTTCGCGTTAATTAGACATCTCTATTATTATTTCTATTATTATCGTTGGAATAAATACAGTAACATGCATAATCTCTATGCAAACACAATCCATTAATGCTTTTAATATATCTTTTTGCATTAGTAGACTTTATTAAACAATATAAATAGTAGAGATTAGAGATAGATTGTGATATAAAAATATATCTATTGAAAGTTATTAATAATAAACTCAAGGAAAATTGAGAGAACATAAAACAAGATAAAATCAAAACATTTGTTAATTCGTATCTTATAAATAATAAATTTTATTCGTGTGTCTCTCAAGTTACGTTATCCGGAAAAAAGGCGGAGAAAAGATTTTTGTGAAAAAAAAATTGAATAAAATTGCTATGGCGGAATAATCAAGTAAACATTGACTGTTATTGTTCGAAAGACTAACAAGCCGAGGGAATTTCGTAAAAGAAAGGATACTCCGCTTGATTAAGCAAGACGCTTTTTCTCCGTGTCAGCTCTAATTAAGTGTGTAGATCTCCGCGCGTTTAGAAGATAAATGAAAAAGGATTGCCCGCTCGTGCTTATATCGTCCCTTTGTGCACCGTTTTGACATCATTTCTCTCTTAAATAAGCATTAGCTGTGCAAGCCCGCTCTAGAATTAATCCACACTTGCAACGCGAAATATCGTACTAATCAAATTACATCACCTCTCACTTCATCCGTCGTCCTACTTTACGTATATGCGTTCAAGACGTTATATTACTAACTCCGTCATAATGTTGGTAGCAACACAGAATAGCGTGGAAAATGTTTGCCAGCGCTGAAAGGCCGGTGAAATTAATTGATCGAAGGTAAGCCCACAACATTTTCGTGCGATGAGTAATTGGACGGCAGAAGACGATGAGAAGTAGAGCCCTTTAGGGTCTCTATCGGGGAAGAGGTTATTCGGGATTGGGGGATGCTTTCATCTCATAATTACTGGTTCGCTTGTAAACTCCTGACCTGAAATGTGAATGATCTAACACGGGTAGACACTCTTGCATTTTGCACGCAATTATACTGATTGGTCCTGATATTATAAAATATTAAGTACGTACTCCTGTTTGTCACAATTCATTCAATCTCATCCTGTGGACTTGCTCATTTGATTTGATTGTGAAATATCGCAGTAAAATTAATTTACTTTTACCAAATAAACATTGATGAGAGACAATAAGCCCGTACATGTATGCTTTCAAAATTTAATTAATTTTTGATATTGCGATAGAAGGAGATAGAGAGATATTGTACCGTAATTGATCTTGTATTGCTTCTCTAGAATTGTGTGTGTGTGTGTGTGTGTAATAATACGTAAAGAAATTTAAAATATATAAAGAAAATGTAAATTATAATTAAACATATATAATTATATTTATCTATTATTTTTTATACATAATATCGAGAGGGGGTATGATATTAGAAAGATATATCGAATATTTATGTAATATAAAAATTAGAAATGATTAAAATTATATATGCCAATTATATAATATACAATATAATGATATAATAATTTTGGAGATAATAGGCGCAGATCGGTAGTTTAAAGAGAGGAAAAAATAAATTTGATTGTGAATGGTTCGATTAACGTCAGTCGTGAATAAACTATCCAGCATTTCACACCTCGATAGTAAACATGGATCGCATCGATATACCATATAGCATTATCGCGAAAAAGTTTATAGCTGTTCCGCCGCTGTCAAAAGTTTCCACGTTTACTGTCAGATATCTGCAATTATCTACGAGCAATCTCGCACGAAATAGAGATCGTAATTAATGATCGTTATTTCACCGGGGCGGCACGATATTCTGCGAAATGTTTAAACAACAACCTCCATCGTGTTCGTGCGTGGGGTTACCTTTCGACAGACTTTCGATAGCCCGAATATTTTATAAATCGAATGCTATATTTTTTACACATCTCGCGCAGGTACGAGAGTCATAAAACACAAGCCGCATATCTCTCTTCTAATCGATAGATTTATGCGTACGAACGGTCGACACATATCGTATACGGAATTAACGCAAACGAACGTACGATTGGCGTAGATTTTTAGGTACAATGCGATAGCCGATTTGCATTTGCGGCTACAAGCTGTTTTTCGATACGTGGATACATATCATCGTCATCGTCATGTCCAAGGACGCGAGATTCAATTTAACCGCGGCCGCACATGTTCGCATTTCATATGCGATATTGGATTAATTTACATCGTGAGTTCGTTAATCGGCGAGAAAAAAAAGGGGGATTACCCGGCCGCCGCAAAATAGAATGAAAAAGCAATCCTGCCGGGAATGGCGCGGCTTAGCCTTCTGTGATTGTCCATTGACTTGGAAAATCAATTGTACAAATTGGCACGATATATAATACACACAGGCAAGTACGCATGCGTTCCTCTTTCTATCTAAATAATATAACGCATTAACACATTCGAGAGAGAGAGAGAGAGAGAGAGAAAATATGTCATCGATTTAATAACGCGATTGCAATTTGCATATTAATCCTGACCGCATAGAGTAAAAACAATCAGAGAATAATGGAGGTAAATATAAAATTACAAACGTAATAAACACGATGCGCCGGACATTACGCCACATTTTAATGTTTAATTGGCGCATATGAGTAGCGCGATGAGAAACGAGCAGAGTTTGTTGGAAAAATTTTTCTCGTTCATGCTAAATGATACCATATGCGATGTACGCGCGCATTCTGCATTTCGCATTGACACCTTGATAAATTGTTATTGTAATACGATAGTTTAATTTCACGTACGGATGCAATAAATGATGGATTGCGTTTGCATCAGTAAATGAAACAAAGCGCACGCATAAATTGGAAAAGTTAAAATATGGATATATAGAATTAACACGTAAAGATTAGAGAGATACATATTGTTATGTATTTCAGTTTATTAATATTATGCATACAAATAAAATAATATTTGCTGCTTTAGATTACATATGCAATTAAAATATGACAAAAATAATGGGTACATATTTAATACATATATATCGTATATATATATAGATAATTTATATTTTTTAAACATTATATATTATGTGTATGTGTGTCGCATGCATATAAAAGTTTCTTTTCTACAAACTTATAAAGTTTACATATAAAGTTTATCTTTTATATCAAGTTTATCTCTATGGTTACAATTTTATTTAAATCTATAATACAACAATAATTTGCGAAATTTGAAAAGAATTTATTTGTCGAATTATTGATGAATAGTCTCCTTTTTAAATTGTGTCATGTCATAAGTGGCGTTTCTTTTTCATTCAATTATTTGCCAATTTGTCACGTACAGCAATTTGTCGGGAAATTAAAGAAGTAATTTTTATTTTGACATCTGTTTAAATATAATTCGTATACAGCATTGAGTAAACTTATCGATAAATACTTATCGCAATTTTCCTATACGACCAGTCATTTCTGCACTTCTGTAATTACAGTTTCAATAAGTATTTTGCATCACTTGTGTACTGACCTGCTTACGTTAACTGATAAGATATTACTAGATTCTTCTGCATTTTTATAAAATTTTTTGATTTTAACAATATTATTTAAATCTCTGGTTTTAACCTAAAATGAAAAGTTTGCTAAGAAAGAAATAATAAGCGCTGTTGTAAAAATTAAATATTATATATCTATGGATAATCAATATATTTTATCTTTAATAATGTCTTTAATAATTAAATATGTAGCGATAAAGCTGTTTTATAATATTTGTTGTGTCCTGTCGGTTTCATAAAAAAATCTTGTTGTTTCGTTTAATTAAATCAGTTAGATAATTTTACAATCTAATTTTGTAAATAAATCTAGATACAAGGATATATATCAAAGAAAATGTAAAAATATGTAATTCGATTCATATTTTCTTATATTATTTGTAGAATTAAATTTACTTTAATGAGAACTGTGCTCAAAATTATATTTTTTGCTACCATTTTTGAAAGTTCAGTATTTAATAAATATCTACTACAAGATAGATTTGTTAAAGTCTACGTAAAAAATATATAAGTTTTTTTTAAACCTAGATTTATCAAAAAGTCCTCAATTTATTTCAATCTAAAATAATTCTATAATTAAGCCATTATACAGATATTTGTTAGGTCCATCAGACGCAGCACTAATATTTAAAAAAAAGTCAATTAATATTTTTATTATTAATCACTATTTAATAATAAAATAGAGTAAATTTGAAAAAAAATCATACAAATTCGAAATTTACTTTAAAAAATGAAGGCTTTAAGTGCGCTATTCGTTGAAATTTTTACCATATTAAATTACTCATGTTCTTTGCAGATTGCTCGCAATTTTGTGTTGAGAAAACATTGACTCTAGTTTCATTAAAGTATCGGCAGATTCTATCGCAAAATGAAATTCACCTGTGTAATATTGATTCTTTCATTTACCATGGCATCAGCCATACCATACGAATTGGGAAATTATTTATTCCAAATAGTAAACGTTTGAATTTTAGTAGTATTTATCTCTGTTTTATATTACGTGAAAATAATCGTATAGATAAAGAATAAAATTAATTCCAAATTTTATAAAATTATTTAGAGAGAGAAATGCGATATAAAAATGATATCACAATATTACTATTTCTTAAATATAATGTAATTACTATAATACGAATAAAAATTTATTTATTATTTATTATAAATATTTAATAAAAATTCCCTTAATAAAATTACATTACGATATACTATTATAAGTAATTATGATAAGTTGGACTTTATTCGAGCTTTTAAGACGTCTTACGTTATGTTAGTGAAATTCTTGTGCTATAGTTAAAAGCGTAATTGGTATCAATATTTATAATTAAAAGCGTAATTAGTATAAATATCTCGAGCCTTGAAATTTTAAATATCGCTTGACATACGTTTTTATCTTTATATCTACATTAAATATTGGAAAATATTAGAAGACAAAATTTCTATCGTTAATAGAAAAAATAAATTAATGTTCTTATTTCTATTTTAGCGCTGTATTTTATTGTGAAAAAATATATCGGTAAAATTAATAAAAAAGAAAAGTAACGTGACGCAGTATAGAAATGAAAGAAGATAAGAATATCTCGTGGCGGTCGATATTGCTATAAATAAAGTTTCTCCGATCTCTCATATGTCGTCGTTTCCGGCATCAGCCTTTTCTTGTTGGAGAGATAAAAGTTCGTAGTCCCATAGACTAGATCGGCGGAGGCACATTAGAACCGATATCATATATAAAATGGGTACTTGGGATCCCATCTCTCTATTACTTCTCCTTTCTTTATTCCGTGATATTAAGGTTTTTCACCTTTGTGAAAACGCATTACTGCCAATGAAACCGTGTAACGTTGTTATAATCAAGTAAAGATAATGAAACCAACAATATTTGTATAAATTATTGGGAAATAATTTATAATGATGAGTACACAAAACATCTGCTGTTATTTTTACATATACATTACATATATATATTACATGTACCAGTTTTTCTTTTCCAGATTAATTCGATGTACGAAAATTGTAAATCAATCGTTACAGCTAATATGACTTACAATAATGTAAAGAAAATTATTAATAATTACATTGCCATCAATTTTACACAAATAATACACAATTATAAAACACGTATATAATAAATATTTCAAACTTACAATTAGATCAATAAGTTCGCATATAACGTTGCGTGCTTTTACTTTAAAATATTTCTCTCTAGATATTTTTAATAAAATATTTTTTAGCCAGGTGAACAACTAATATAATAAGACATATTTTAATAAGCGGTTGTAAAGACGGTACTTGTTGTTCGGGAGAACCGGACGTATCGATTGAAGATATTAATTGCAATGAGAAAAATCTCTCGGAATCAGACCTTGTAAGGCTGCAGAGGTAATTATTTTTTTATAATTTATAATAAATATATGAATATTGTAGTGATTCGAAAACGTATATATATATGCGTTAAATTTTCTAATCGCGTCTAAATTTTAACCATTATATTTCTGTATAATTGATGGGAAAATAGTTGTATACTCTCTTTCTATAAAGTTACATGACTAGTTTACTTTTTTCGAGATTTCGCTGAATATAGTGTATGACTTCCGATCGGGCGACGTCGTACAGAAGGGGGCTGCGACTAACTGTCAACGACACATTTACATGCGTACATTCTGTCCTTGCATTGCATATGCCGTCGTGTTAACACACGAACAATCGAATGTACACGAAATTTACGCGCGTGCGCTTAATGCGCTCGAGTGAGAGGAAACTAGCGTGAAAAGCTGTTTGCTGAGTTCCATTGTTGAAGATATACGGCACCGCATACCTATTAAATATTACGTATAGCACACAATGCCGCAGGTGTAACGCGTACTAATCAGAAGCGTAGGAGAATAAATGATACGTTCAGAAAGGCAACTGGATTCCCACAATATCCGTATAGGCTGCTTTACTTTTTGCATATAATCTCTAATAAATAAATGTTACATATAAATGGCGTATGTTATATAACGCGCTATTTTCACTTATAAATTTTCGAATAACTGTAAAATTAATTTTACAACCTTAACAAAATTAACAAAACCCCTTTTATAATTTCGCGATTAAAACATGATTAAACATGAAGAAATTTTTATAAATTTGGAAAAGTCAATATATATAAAGAATCGCATATTTTATTTGATTTTGAGTTAAAATCTCGTTTTATAGCTTGTAATATAAATTGAGAATATCAGCAAAGATATGAAATTTGTTGGCATAGAAAAAAAACATTCTTTCCATTATATATATATATATATATATATATATATATATATATATATACAGGGTGGGGTATTTATATTGAGACACTTAAATATCTAAAAAATAAAGCAAGATAGAAAGAAATGTTTCGGACAAAAGTTGTTCGTTTGTAAGGGGGTCATAAGATGGTGCCATTAGTTTGATCTTGGGTGGAGGCACTTCAGAGATTTCAATGTCAATCTTGTTTCATTTTCTTTACATCAATTGATGTCTCTCATTTTTTTTGAGCTATATTTTAAGATATTAAGGTAACATTATTGCAAAATAAATAATTTTATGAGATGTTTTATAGTTTATGTAAAATTATGTCGAAGTAAAGTAATAAAATAAAATATAAAATATCTCGTAAACTATTAAACTTTTGGCCATCATACCCCTACAACTTTTTATGCAGAATATTGCAAGGAATCGATTTATGTAAAAAAATCAACTCAAGGTCAATGGCACCATCTTATGATACCCTTTAGAACCGAACAACTTTTGTCTCAAGCATTTCTTTCTATCTTGCTTTATTTTTCAGATATTTAGGTGTCTCATATAAAAATACCCCACTCTGTATATACACTGTCTTTAAATTATGTACTAATTTATATGAAGATGCGCACATTCACGTTTGCTACTTTTTTTGCGAGTAACATCGAAATACTGTCTAATTCACGATCGACAACCGCCCTCGCAACGTTGCTTCGACTTGAGACGATATACGGGTATCTGGCGCGTCATTAATTAATCGCGAATGTATCGAAATATCCAGGACCGTCGGATGTAGTTTGCGCGTCTTGAACCACCTGCCGTGACGAGACAGCGTCTGTCAACAGTAGGGAACTTGAAGGGTGTTTCGGCAAGTCGGGAGGAAGGAAGAGAGGGTAGATGCTGGTTATCAAGCCCGACGCGCACTTAAATATTAACAGTGTACTCAGCGGATACATTAGTAACGCCGGAACGACTTGTACACATGGTAGGAAATCACTCGGTTTTACTTACCTATCTACCTATCTACCCTCGAAATGTAAATCGGTCGCGGTATCAAGGGAAGCAAGCGTCAAAAGGCGCCGATTAACGTTCTTAACGAGCGCGAAAATCATTGTCGGAAAATTAAAGCGAATAATTGCGAATCTTCGATATATCTTTTCGTATATTGTCGGACATTGAAATTTATCTTTCGACGCGTAATATCTTTTTTTGAGTAATAAATTGAGAAAATTGTATAGAGATCTTAAAAATTTAAGATAAATTTTTTAAAATCGTAATTAAGATATATGAATACATACATAGACAGGCATGAGAAATCCAGAATCACACTGTGCAATATTTTACATTATATTATGATTATCGATCTAGTCTCTGTATTACGTTAATAACGATATCGAGAGCGCTTATCAAAGAACACTTTGCGTAAGCAAGATACATAGGAGCTGAAATTGATTTAATACGCTGTTATACGTAATTCAAAATGTATATACATTGCATGCGATACACGATACACCCATACATTACGGGCTTCCTTTTCAAAAGCGAATATATTCGCTCGACTGCGAAAAGCGCGCAACAGTCATGACGTGTCATTCAAGCGTTCCATAAAAAGGCTGATCTAAAAACGCGGGTCTACCGTATACAGATACGTCGGCGCAGTTTCAGGATCGCATCCCCGCAATGAGCTTACACTGAATGAGATTAAAGCCATCGTGGACCACCGTATGTAACTCGGGTAGACGCGTCGCCCTTGTGCCAATAGCATTCACGTTCCGCTCTTCCGCCCTTTCTCCCTCTCTCCCTCTTCACCTTTCCCCTTTTCCCTCTCCCCTCTCCCCGAGCGCCGAGAGCGGAAATAGGATGAAAGTGGAAAGATTAAAAGGGACGGCGGGCTTAATGAGACAGCCGGTTGTTTCGAAGCGCGGCTATATACGCGGACACGATACTTCCCGAGTTCAAGTATTAATGAAATCGATACCGACGCCGGATAATGATCAGCTAACGATTTCAATGGCGGCCGTCTGAAAAATGTGCTCTTTGTTATAAACGCGAATAAAAGCGCGGGCCGCGTTAATTGCTCGATGACGAGGCGATAAACAATAGTCGTCTGTGATCGCTGAACGAGTTTGAGAATTTTTTCGTGATTTCGACTATATCTGTCATGTATACATCCATCTGGAAAAATTCAACTTTTTTTTTTTTTTTTTTTTTTTATAAATTTTGGGCCACTCTTGCATAGAATATTAGTGAAGGATTAAAAATTGTATAAATGCCCTGGCCCTCATTTACAGTTTAAAGATTTTTAATATGTTGATTTATTTGTGAGATGCGAGATTAATTTTGTCATCTAAACTTGCAAAAGACGCCTCTCAAATTATTAGATCTGCTTTTATTTTCTAATTGGTAATGACATTTAAAAAGAATCCTTAAAAATTTGCTCAATTTTTAAATTTCTGTTTTACTGCAAACATACTTTGATTTGGAAAACCAATAATACTATTCAACTAGAATATCGCGCTAAAAAGTATCGATTATATTACTGTTATTGTCTGGCTGCTTTATTCCTAATTTAATATTCTTTTATTGTTTTATAGCAGGGTTGGGAAGTAACGCGTTACTTGTAACGTCGTTACCGTTACAGTTACCTTTTTTCGGTAACGATCGTTACTTTTTTCCGTTTGTAACGGTAACGGTAACGTCGTTACATTTTTACAGTAACGGTAACGAATTAGCCGTTACTCTTATCGTTATTTTTCGGTTCTTCATTATCTTATATATCTATTCAATAGATAGATGTATTTTTTGAAAAATATTTTGTAACCTTCTATCATAGGCTGCATTCCGATAGTCACTGCCAGTACTGAAAATCTATAGTAACGTAAATTATAGATTTTACAATTACCGATAGTGAATATTGGAATACACTCTTAATAATATCAATATTTAAAAACAATGTTCCATAAAAATTTTCGACAAATTTGAAATTTGTAAATTACAATTTAAATTCTTATAAAGATAAGCGTATTGAAAAGTAAAGATGTTAACTTAAAAAGTAGAATCATTGAATAAGTTGAATATAAAAAAACGCTCGCTATATAGAGACTAATTTTAGAGTTTTTAATTGTAACATAGATTATTACATTTAATATTGATTATTAAATAATTGTATAATCTAATAGCTTATTTTAGCATTTTAGCAAAGAAACAAAGACATAACGAAAAAGTAACGAGTCGTTACTTTTCAAGTAACGGTAACGCGTTACTTTTTAAAATTAGTAACGAGTAACGGTAACGAGTTACTTTTTACAAAAAATAACGGTAACGGTAACGCGTTACTTTTATAGAGTAACGTTCCCAACCCTGTTTTATACCTTATTCTCCGGTCAGCCATAAAAATCTTTCGAGTTCACAGGCGTTACATATAACTAGCGCAATTAGATGTATCCTCAGTGATTTAATGACAGTCGGTGTTTGTCGTTTGCTCTCAATCATATTGAAAGACACGCGAACCGATTTGCGAATGATGCATGTGGTCGCAAATGGCGAAATTAGATCTGGAAATGAGGTCGCTGCCAATGTAACTGACATTCTCGTTACGTGTGATGCCAACCAGCAACATTACGTCGCGCGTAATCGGATTTACAATACTTTGTATAATATGCGGATTAGTCGAAACATTTGCAGCTGTATTCGTAATTCCCACGTTACCGTAAGCGCTGCAAATTGCACGATATTCCATTACCACGCGCATAACGTTGATTTAGAAAAATCTCGTCCCTATCTCTCTCTCTCGGTCTCGCGTTTATATTTTATTGTCAATGACACAAGATATCTGTTGAATCAAAGTGACAATACAACTCGATTGCCATTCTTCGTAACGAACATGTCTCATGTCTACGAGTGTAACAACGTGATAATCTCTCGCATCGTTGAGTTTTCAATTTACGATCACAATCCATTATACCAGCCGTGTAACATTCGCTACGTGGATGTGAAACGACTGTCGTAATAAAAAACGTTTGTTGGAGAAGGAAGGAAAACAGGCGTGAATAAAAACGCGTTTGTATCGTATGACCGTGAGGGATACCTATCGAGGTATTTCGCTGACAATTATTGACTTGGAGAGAAAGGGAAGAAAGATAAAGTTGATACAGAGTCGAATAATCAGAAAGTTAGTGCGCCCGGTCCATTGAACGCTCGATCATCTGTAACTTGCGGTTGGAAAAAGCAACAGTTTAAACGGCGCTGAAAGAGACCGGTGCAACCGGCGCGAATGAAATTTTATTCGAAAAATAACAATTGCAAAAACTAACAACCAAAGCAAAACAAACGGACGGACGCGTTTGTTTTAAAACAATGTTTTCATCACCGACGTCCATCTCCGGTTATTCTCCTGAAAAGATCGCTCGATTGGATCGGAAGCTCGGAACTCTCGACTAAGGGTAAAAAATTCTCTCGTATAAATTTATCGTCGTAGAACGAAGGAGATGAAATTCCGATGAAATTTGTCGTCGCGGCCAAGGTAAATTCTTACGGTGATCCCCGATTGGGATCGCGATGGACGACTTTCTCACCACGTTCGCCTAAGCGGAGAATCCGGTTAGGATCTTTCTTCCCGAACGTGAGACGTGCGTGTATATGTGTGTACGCGCGAGGCCGGAAAATGCCGATATCGCGGTCCACAAACGTAGCGTCGTACGGTGCAGATGCAAGCAGAGACGAGCGCCGGATCTAAACGAGCGTTCGTGACCCCCTTCTCGAAATGGATTTCGGGCGAGTTTGCCCGGGCCGAAAATAATCGCGAATGAACATACGTATGTGGCACGTATAGCTACGTGCGTGTACCATATATGGCATACGGCTTTCATAGGGACGAAAGTTGGTCGAATTTTCGAGCTCGGCCATTATCCACATCGGACCTCTCGCGAATACGTGTTTGTCCAGCGTACGTATGCGCGCGTATATTCGGCCGCCTACGCACACATACGGGGGCGCGTCGCGTCCCCTCTCTAACATACGTGCTTGCGAAAGCCGCGCATTGCGCGCGGGGGATACGAGGATGCAAATATTAATGATCGGTCCCCAATGAACTAGGAATACATAATGCTTATTTGCATGACACCCCCGCGCGCCGCCGCGCGCCGAGCTTAGTTAATCATTCGCACGCTCTGATGTTTGCCGAATTCGCATTGCGCGTACACGCTCGTCCACAAATCACTCCAGGCCGGATGGCGGCTAACAAATCGATAATTGTTTAATGATTTATGTATGGGATAGTTAAGAAGAATCGCTCCGCCGCCGATAACGTTTAATTAATCGGTCTCGATGGATCCAAATTTTTTTTTTCGCCGTTTATAGCATGTCGGAATCCGAAACGCGTTGTAAACATTTAAGTAGTGACGTATATGTAAATTACTGAATTTACATATATACGTCATGTCATTTTTAAAATATATCTCTGATGTTATATTAGGTGTACAACTTTGCTTCCGCCGTTTTCCTATAGATGGCTTTAGCGATAAATAGCGGTCGAAATAAATAGATCATAGACGTCGTGCGATAAACTTGGGCATCTGTCAACATAACCCCATAGAAACATTAGTCGATTTGTGTCCGCGTCGTAAAGTTATTCTCGATTGAAAATGTCAGTTTACGAGCCAAATTCTCGTCGTTTGCGCGAGGTTTTAATTTTCTGCTTCAATATGAAGAAATCTGCGGCTGAGGCTCGTCGAATGCTCTCAAATACTTATGGTGAAGCCGCTATTAGTGAAAGAACGTGTCCGTGAGTGTTTCCAACGCTTCAAGAACGGTGATCATTTCACGTCGAAGACCGGTATAGCGGTGGAAGAGAGAAGGTTTTCGAAGATGCAGAATTGGAGGCATTACTTAATGAAGACTCGAGTCAAAGTCAAAAAGAATTGGCACGATCATTGGGAGTGACTCAATAAGCAATTTCAAAACGCCTCAAAGACATATAACCAGTTTTTTACAATAAAGCCTCGAATTTCGGGGAAAAAACGGCGGAAGCAAAGTTGTACACCTAATAGCTTATTTTTATAATAAAAATTATCCCAATTCTCTTTACAAATAGTGGAGAGAGGCCGTAATACGATTCAGAAATAGATCCAGTTTTGTTTAAGTATTTAATTGGGCGCGGAGGCGACGGTATATTTCAATAAAATATTTGAATATTTGAATATTTCGAATATTTAAAGTTTTTGAATATTTTATATTGCGAAATACATAAAAAAATATAAAGACTGACATGGAGCATGGCCATCGGCGCAACGGCGGCGGCTGCGCATTTAAAAATATCCGTGACACACAGAAGCAAAGTGCATCCATAAACAGTTGTCGGCGTATTTTATAACGCTTTAAATAACAATTATTTTATAATTCAAAAGTGGCGTTTTGAATTTCACGTTAAATGCTTTATTTATATGCCATTGCTCGAAGACTCGAAAGCAGACGTACATACGTGTAGAATTTTAATTGGTCTGCCGCCATCCAATTAATTCTGTTTCAATATTTCTGCTTCCGAGTGCAACATTGCGTAACACGGGGGGCGCAATTATCGAGGGACTTTTCGGTATAGTCTGACCGGAGGATCCTCTGAATCATTAGCACATACAGACGCATCTACGTATATATAAATAAATTTCCTATCTCTGAAAAAATATAGAGAATTTTTTATGAAACATCTTTTCTTATAGATCAATATCATTAGGCTACAGAAAATCGTATGTTTGTTTCACTTATTATGCATACATTTAACGTGTTATTATTATTATATTATAATTAATTATCGAGAATACTTGTATAATTTTAATATCAATTCTGAAAAAAAGATTGGAGAGAAAGCTTTTTAAAGCTTCATTTTCTACCTCATATAACGCCACAGCGCGGAGAAATAATAAAGAGAGATTCAAATAAATAGAAAGAAAAATAATATTTTTCAAGCTCCCGATTGCGAAGGTAGAAAAATCCTTACGATCTAGTCGAGGAACGAGCAGTATTTTCTCAACAGGCTGAACGAAAAGACGTCATAAAGTCGTCGTTGCCGTCGTCGACGTCGTATCTGGAGAACTCCATGAACAGGCAGGCAGGCACGTGACTTTCTCACGTGCAGCGAGCGACGATGTACGATGACAATTTTCACATTGTTTGGCGGTAACGGCGGAAAAAGGTGGTAGCCGCAGAGACACGAAGATTACCCCCCTAGTAGAGAAAGTTGCGTAAAACGAGCTTCGGTAATGGTCTACATCGTCGCTAAAGCTCGAGTACGCGAGGCGCTTTTGATGTGGTCGCCTCAATGGGACTCCAACACGTCGTTCGTAGCCCCCATGTAGCGTACGATGAGGGAAAGGGGTGGAAGGGGGAATGAGAGAGATGCGCGTCCTATACGACGGCGAGAGAGGAGCTTACCCCGTCCGAGTACTTTGATGTTATCCGGAAGGGTTTGTTAGGACGAGGCCACTCGTTTGATGTTACTAACCATATTTGCCATGAGATTGAGCACGCGAGGTGAGAAGAACGCGCGACGTTACCGTTCTCTCACTCTCTCGTAACATCTTAAGATTTTCTCCGCGCGTCAGGCGAATGGCGAGAAAGAGAGAGAGAGAGAGAGAGAGAAGTAGAAATTGCGTGGTGTGTAAACGTAACGCTTGCAACCGGAATTATTCGCCGGATAATGGCGGTAACCGTAAAAGAGACCGCACCAATTTTCCAGCCTAATGGCAATATTATACGATCGAAAACGTAAATAGAAAATATAGGGAATACACACGGTGTAAGAATTTTCACATTTTTATACAGATTATCATTGTGAGTATTAAAGAAACACGCAAATTAATGAATGAAATTGTTTATATTCCTTATCATTAATAATTAAAAATATACAATATCTTAAATATGATTTCTCGCAAACGTTTTTCTATCGCCATTTGATAAAACTTTTGACGTAACAATCGGACACAGTTTCAAAATATATATACGGTACATCAATACATATCTATAAATATTCATTAAAGATCTGTTAATTATAAATACGTATATAATTATAATTATTAATTTAATATAATTATTATAATTAATTATAAATTAATCCTAAATATCTGCAGTAATGAAATATATCCACTATTGGGTGAAGTTAATCAAGATTAATATTAATGAAAGTAGAGTTGCAATTGTAGCGTGCGTGTGTATTTCTTGAATTAAATTTTCTCTAATAAATTTTAAATTTTAAAAAATTTCTTTTCACACAGTGATTATTTTAAAGTTTAAATATTGAAAATACAATACAAAGAAAGATTTATGCATGTACCCCATACAACCGCCGACGATGAATGCTACGTACGAATAATAGGCGAAAGAATAAATCGCGGAAAAATAAATCGCGTGAAATGTACAAACGAAAGGTATGTAGTTGCATTTTTGATATTTTCATTGTCGCGACATTCGCGCGGGATGACGTAATTATAGAACGGAATACATAGTAAGGTATCCTCGTTTTATTCTCACGCGTTCTCTCCCTCTCTTTTCTCTCTCTCTCTCTCTCTCTTCACTTGAACGGGGTAAATTTTTGCGATAAAAGCGTGGAAAATACCGGAATCGGACTGCCGAGATGTCGAAGTAGCTTCTGTCGCGTGCGCACACGCGCCAGATGGTACAATCATAGGGAGAAGGAATGGTAATCGTAGAATGAATTTAAAAAGTACTTGCGGGAAAACGAGCGCGCGCATGGTTCAGAGAGTCCCAAAATTTTATTCAAATATCTATGTCAGCATATAATTTATCTCCCTCCGGCGTCATATACTCCCTCGCCGCGATTTTTCCACCCTGCCCTGACCTTTTCATCCGCGGACCCGAGCACGCACGTCAAATATTTTTCTTTTACATAATCGTGTCATCTTGTGTTTTTTTTTTTTCTTTCCCTTAATTTCTCGCGTATATACGAATAATTTTCTTAATACGGTTTAATTCAAACTAAAATAATGTTTGTTAGTAAAATTGATTTAATTAATTTAACGTCTTTAGAAAATATTATTATCAATTTAAGCAAATAGATATTGTAAGCAAATATCTCGTATGTAAATCTACACACGCAATGCTAGTTTTCGTATCACATTTGCGTACGAAGAAGTTATTTGATATTTTTGTAAATCATTTATAGACAATGAACAAATTCAAGATAATGCAATAATTATATTAAATTATATTCAAAACAAATCATAACACACATAAATGCTAACGACGTACGATTTTCAAACAATATGCTACTGAAAACTATTTAAACAGACCTTAATGGATAATCGGCGTGATACTACATTGTTCTCGAACACCGGAGAGAGAGATACAGTCATCAATAGCAGAATGCGGTTGCATTCGCTGCGTGCACGAGAAGGGCGCGAAGACGGCCTATGTGAATGAGGAGTGGAAATATCGGAGAAAAATATACGGGACGGAAATAAGGGAGAACGCGGAACGGAAAGAATAAGAACGTTGCGCAGCACGCATCCGTCGCGTGTAACTGGTTCTGGATTATTAACCATTGCGCGTGAGATAGAAGGGACGTACGTATATAATAAAAAGCCATAAAGCATGGCGGTGACATCGGCAGGGGGGAACAAAGCGGAAGCCAACCTGTCGAGAACGGGGGGTCCCGTAAACGCGCACAATGGGTCATAATCGCGACCCGTCAGATTTTCACCCCCGTCAGCAAAACGGGCATGGTGGTACAGGTATAATAATCCGAATCGGTTGGTTAACATCCTCCTCCTTCATCTCCTTTTACCTCTTCCTCCCCCGGGGATCGTACGCCGGTCGGTTAAGTGGCCACAGATGGTTAAACGTTACATTCGATACATCGCCGCGTTTACAGGCCGAATGATTCACGCTTTCGAAGGATAGGCGAACTTAATTAGGCGGAACCAGTTACGCACGGTGCCGTTGGGACTGACACGTGACCACCGTGACAGTTCGCGTCCGTTATGTGTGCGACGATTAAAACGTAAGCCGATTATTCGTCCCTGGTTCTTTTTCCGAGAAAGATACTCGTACACATTAGAGATGTCTAAAGCTAAACAATAAAAATGACACGTAATGGATATAATCAATTATAAAGTAATTTTAAAAAATATGTTGTTAATATACATAAAAATAATAATCTTAGATGATGAAGATAATTTAAAAATATGTCGCTAACATAAAAATAATAATTTCAAACTGAAACAATATAATATTTATTTGAAATGTCAACTATATAACTCTCTCTTGAAATAAAATAAAAATATTATTATATGAATAAATAAAGCTATATCTAAACACAATTTTCACATAAAGACTAGTTTTTCTGCATAAGAGAAAATTGTCATGCAATTTTCTCGTAAAAGCACTCTTGATATTTTCCACAATAGCGCACTCAATTTTATCCATTTTCATCGTCAACAATTTCTCTATTATAGTTATCAGCACTTTTGAGATTTCAGATTTCGCATTGTTGCTAGATTTTAAAAAATATCTAGCATCTTTAAATGATCTTACGCATAAAATTGATATCGATCGAATAATATTCTTCTTGTCACACATTTTACATCATTAGCGTGTCTTGGTTTATTACATGTTCCATTTTAATTATAATTCTCTTAAAATCCGTATTATAAAACAGCTTTTATTTCGTTTTTGGGTGAGTCAAACTAATGTATATCTTTCGTGTTTATATATAATTACACGTACGTAAATTATTTTATGACGTCTGAGCAAATGAGTATCGATCAATTAAAGCACTGGCTAATGTTTGAATATTTAAATCGTAATCGCTCGCATACTGCGGCAAGGTCCATTTCTCGTAATGTGGAATTAATAACGAGAAATACACGCGCGCATTATATCGCGATTCGATGATAAACCATTAATTCGATCGCAGAGTAGACTTGAACGTGAATAATAAATGCGAATAACAAATCCGCTTATTACGTATAATATGTTTACATTATGTTAATATATTATTATATAATTATATTTATCTATCGATTCAAGCTTTTTGATAAATCCAATTTTTTTTTTCGAGAATTCTTCTCGCGTTTTTTCGCGGAAAGTACATTCGCATGAAAAATACATTCAAATGTATATGTGCGTGCAAGAAATACTTTGAATAGATTTACAACACAGTGAACTTAATTATATGATATCAATTTGGCAAGTCAAAAACTTTGTCGCGCGCGCATTCAAAAATAAAAGCGATTTAATATTGGCAACCATTATCATAATCATAAAGATGCACAATCTTTGGATGCGTAATCTTTTATTTCTACTTATCTACGTTATGCGTTTTCTCATATTCCGTTATTTTTCTTTGACTCTATTGTTATCGTTACTGTCCCCTCTTGGTACACTTTAACTCGCACAATTGATACGGTGATCTCGTTTTCACCGCGTTTATATCCGATTGTACAGTTCTTTTGCCGATATTATGTGTATCTCGGAATAAAATTGAATATATCCCGTAATGTGTAAACCTGACAACTCCCTTTTAAAAAGTATTATCGGAATGAGAGAACAGATTATTAAAATATTATTTTTATCTTATAATGTACAACATGGTAGAAACATGGCCGATTTAATTATCTGAAAAAATATTCATCAATGTGCAATCTCGATATTTCCTTGATAATTAACACATTAAGAGAAGAAGATGTCAACAGTTTTCGATTTATAAATGATTAAGAATTTAAGAGTAATTTAAATTTTAATCTTTAGACGTACATAAATAATCAAACTTACTCGGGTAAATTCGAATAAACTTCGAGTAAACAGAATCTTAATTCGAGAGACCAGAATATTTAAATATTGCAGATATCAATATACGCTAAAAGTTGTTTTCATTGAAATTATTAAAGCTAGCAAAATGATCGAAAACTCGCGGTGAGTCATTTTCCAGAAATTAACATTCAATTGTCGACTCTTCAACTCTCATCCTGTGCGTTTCTCCCATTTTTGCGGGCCTCGCTCGGAAGCTGTCTCGTTAATAATTCAGAAACCCATTAAAGCAACGTCAAATATATGTGTGGGACATAATTCCTGCAAATGTACGAAACGAAAGGGACATTTCGTTCCCCAACGTTTTTCCGTGCGTACGCTTAATTAGTCTTCATTAACCACCTTTTTCGTTGAGAAGCGTAATAAATTCGCTGCTACTCTAACGAATTATCATGATATGTATGTTCGTGTATTCGTGAATGTGTTTTTTATCTATCCACACGATTTTACGAATTATTATTAGAATCGAGAAATATTGACGAGAACGATAGAGGAAGAAAGACAGAAGAAAAGAGAGGAGAGGAAAGAGAGAAAGAGCATTTAATTGCGCTCCCGTAACGAATTATGCCACGAATATTACTGGGAAATCATTCTCACTACTGATTTCATTTCGCGAGTCCACGAATCCGCCCGTATTTACTCTAGTCGCTGAGTAAATCTAGTCAGGTCATAATATTATGCCAAGTGCAGCGCCCTTAGCCGAGCATAAGCATAATACCATAAATCCTTTGTTAACAGCCCGCCGTGATGTGGATTGCGCGCAACCTCAAGCGTTGTATGAGCATCCGCGATATCAAACGCAAACTAACTAATGAATACCGTCCGCTAATAGCGCAATGAGCTTGTACACCGTATCGTTACGTCATGTGCGCGCCATTACATATGAGTGATGGTTGCGAAATCGGCGTTTGTCGTATCAATATTTTTGACACCGTCGTATGAAAAAGTTTTGTACCCCGATTTTAAATACGCGCTGACTATACGCTGACACGCGTGACGATTCTCTGACATATCTCTCCCGTATATATATATTTTATCATATATTACCGCGATATCGGATGACCGAAACGAATAAATCAGAAAGACAGTCGTGTGTCCCGTTAACGCAAAGGAGGATGCATCCCTCGTTCAACTTTGGCTAACTTTCATCGATACCCCTACAAGTGCCCTTCCCTATTCTAGTGTCACTGATTCGCATCGCTAAACTACGGTGATTCGCTACGCACATGTGTCCAAATCTAATGGCCGTTCTACCGTGAAAGCTACTTAATATCGTGATCGATATAGTCTCCTAATCCGTTAAAAGCAATGCATCATGGTGCAGGTTTAATGCGTACAAAAATTAATGGTGCAAAAATACATCGAGTCGATCAGATTGAGAAATCTACAACTGCGCTTATCTGCATCAACGATTCTGTATAAAATAAGGATATTTTTATTTTATCATGATATCGCGTATTGTTTAAGTTATAAATAATTTATGGAAATTCTATTGATATTAACATCACAATTAAAAAATGCAAAAAGTAATATAAAACTGTATAAATTAAATGTACAAAAAATTTACAAAAAATAATTAGATTAATTTTAAAGAATAATTTTTTTCCATATTCTATTACATATTCCATATTCTTGTTTCAGACTTCGTAGATTTAATAAATAAGTAATTTAATGAAAATATTACATGTCGGTAAGATTTACCATTTTACTTTTTTTTTTTTTAATTACGCTCAATTTCTTTTTCTACTCTTCTTCCATTTTTTTCTATCTTTTTTTTTTTTTTTTTTTGCTTTTGTTTAACACGTGTATTAAATACAAAAATACATACAAAATTTTTGCATTATAAATTATTGCTACAAGAGAATATAACTTATCAAAAGTTCAAATTGTTTAATCCGATTACTTGACATCAATATACATCTAATAAAAAGTGTACGATGCACGATAGAATATACTTACTTTGAAGTAAGCAGCGTAAAAATAATTCATTCCCGCGGGTCGTCTTTGCTAAAATTACCGCGCTAACCAAAGTGTAAAAGTTTAAGATGTCGCACGAAGCTAATAAAAGTTTTATGCTATACATTATTATTATAGAATATAAGAGAGATAACCGATGATTGTTGAAAGAAAATTGATTATTTTGTGTACATTGTTATATGATTGAATTATTATATTAATGCAATAGCCAAAATCTTTATGATATCGAAACATTATGATTTTTACAATGCTAACATTTATCCGTTAAAATGTATTAGCTTAAATCATATTAAATATTCAATATTCAATATGTCTGATTAATTTTCACTTAGAAAAATTCTTTTTTACCGAACGATCGTAAAATTCGTAGATTAATTGTGATGTGACGCGAATATGGGATTTATCGTATAATAAAGCAATTTGACACCGAAGAAAAAGATAATATTCCTCGACGTTTCATATCACTCTCTATCAATATTTCCAATAAATTATATCATTAAAATCTGTCATATTTCTATAACGTGAAACATTTTTCTAGAATTTATTACAATAATTCGAAGCCTTAAATATATCTTTTATTTATGTTTCCTCTCTTTTCGTAATAATTTTAATTTGTGCTCTTTCGTTTGTGTAACGTTTCCCCGAGTCACTCAGCCGGGGAGATGTGGAAATTTAGAAACAGCGTCCCATATCGGCGAAATCAGAAGAGCTTTCGCGTTCGTTAACAATGGATGACGGATTTCCGTGTGAGCGAAAAGAAGGAAATATATTCGCGCGGTTCAACGATCGCGCCCCTTTAAAGGTGCCGCGGAAAATGCATCATCCACGCGTGGCGTGCACCGGCATCCGGCGAGCCGGAAACATTTTTCAGACGCGCATTCCATAGGCACCGTTATCACATTGTGTCCGCCTATCCGTCGCGTATACACGACGAATGAGACACCGGCTGCCGCGACCGCGTGCACTTTAATCAATTCCCCGCATGCAACGACGACATATTCACGAACTTAAATCTCGCCGCGCGAACAAAAAATCATTTCGCTCACGCGCGGAGTCTCGATATCTGGGACGATATTTTCCGACCGTTCATCGTAAAAATGCGACATGGTTTTTATCGCGACGAAACGCGCCGTCACCTCAGATATTTCAGTCCTAACCAGATTAATTGAATTTATTGCACGTTGGTATCATTAGCGAGTCGAACAGGCATATTCATCCGCGATTCATTTAACTCGTGACATTTTCGCGCGAGATATCGAATTCTTGGCGCCATGTATGAACCTGATGTAAGTTTCACGAACAAGATATCTATTACAGAAGTACTATATATGAAATGATTAAGCTATTTAAGCTTGGTTTAAAATATCGCGTCGATATGTGAATGTAGAAGTCTACATAAATTCTCTTTTTCTCTTTACATTATCCTCCTTTCCTCTTTCGATTCTTTTAAGTTCAGTTTGAAGAATTCGATAAAGCGCTAAAATTAATTTACACTTTATAAAAATTTATAATGTTTCTCTTGTGGCTTATATAATTTTTACAATTAATAATAATTTATCAATTATACGCAGCTTTAAATTGATATTAATCATTTGTAAACATTCTTGTAAGATTTATGATAAGAATTTAATAATTTTCAAGCGGAGATCGATACAATTTCAAGTAACATTGACACTTACACAATTAGTTGGCTCGAAAATTGTAACCAGGTCTCTGCTCGACTCGCCACCGTTAAAGGCGGTTCGAGATCCGCGTTTCTTGCGCGGAGATTTATTACGCCAACTGTGCGACGATAAATGCAGCAAATAGTCGAAGAAAGTCGGTTAAGATGCCAAAATATTATTCCGCTATATCTCCGGCACTGGTTCTCTCTCGTGGTTTACGATGTTTGAGTGGGTTCGCTTATCTAAAGTCCGCGAACACACCAGACTACAGCGAGGCGGCGTTTGACGGCGCGCACTGTAACGGTGTGTTTTTACTCCTCGCGTTTGTTTTTATAATCGTGTTCGTAATGTAAACTTTTATATCCAGACCGCGTGTAAACCTTGTTTCATGAGCGTAATGCAGAAGATTTTCGCTTCATTTTTCTTAATCGATCAGCCCGCTTCATTGTAACGCGCTAAATCACTTTTCCACCATATAACTGATGATGAAATATCGTGACGGAGAATTACGCATTTCGGTTGAATACCGAAATACTCCGGTAATCTCATCTCAGATCCTTACAAAACTATAAGATTAATTGTAACGTTTGACACATTGAAGAATTGCGTGAGTCGGACATTGAAGCGTCAGCTCTGAGCACGCAAAAGGAGCTATCCATCAAGCGAGCGTAGTCCAACTTTGACGGCGCCAGAATTAAGACGGCGATCCTTAGATAAGCTTTAGAAATGTCGACTAATTCAACCTTTGCTAAGTTCCTCGCCGTATCTTATTCGTGCCCTTCCATAAATAAAACCGTCAATCAGCACCATCTATTTATATTGAATCCTCAAATTTATTTATAACAGCTTCTCGCAATTATTCGCGCTTGTGATAAAGTTTGATCGCAGTTTATCGACTTTAATTTTGAGGTCAATCGAATTAGAGTTTCTTGGATCATGATATCATGACAACATCGTCGTAGCGTTCTACTTTCTCTTTTATGTAACACCTGAAGATTAAAAGCAATACACGCGAGCTAATTTCGTACGGGAATTGAGAATTTGAAGTATTCTCTCCTTTTCTCTTTATATCTCTCTTAACGGGGATTTTCATAGCGCGCACACGTAAGACCAGTGGACGAGTTAAAGTACAAGATCAAAGCGAGCCTTGTGCCCAGCTCTCTCTCTCTCTCTCTTCGTGATCGCGTTGCCGGAAACACGGTGGACGTAACCGAGGCGACGGACAGTTTCAGGCATCGCGCGCGAAGGTTAATCAATTCTAGTCGCGACGCTGTTTCCGCAGACTTAATTCGTGCCCCGGATGCCTATCCCCCCCCCCCTCTCTCTCTCTTTCTCTCTCCTCAGACTGACTTTGCCATTATTATCCGGCATACGGGAGGGTAGACGCGCGCGTACCACAGGGGAGTCTGGCGCCGCGAGGAATCTTCCAAGGATGAGACACGGTAGCCTCCGTCTCCTTTCTCCTTCCCCTGCCGTCGTCTCTATACCGCGGACCTCGCGTCTCTTCCACCCTTCCGCTTCCATGGCCTTCACGTTGTGGCAACTTTGTTCTCCCGAGAAATTCCCCGAAGCGCTATCTACATATTTGATGTCGCCTCGTCCACTCCGCTAATGCTTCTCGTTAGAAACTTACCGCTTACCTGCGTCCCGCGCTGCTCATTCTCCCTCCCACCCTTCCAACTATTCTCTCTTCCAACCGCCCTTATATCTTACTCCCCCGCGTCATCTGACGGCTCCTTTGCAGTTTCTCTCGCAACGTGACTGCGCAACCACGGACCACGTACGCAGAAACGGGACAACTGTCGAAATATCGCGACATCGAGATTGTTAGTTACGATACAGACGATGAGAATATCGCGGGGAAAAAGCATCGCTTATGAAAGAGCATAAATATATAGATCTTCATTTTTAGAAAATCGCTTTTTCCGTAATATATGATTTCGTTGATGAGTAATCGTATTTCTGTCGTTTAGCAACGCGATGTGATAAGATAAAATAGATTAAACGCGTTACTATACTTTATAGAAGAAAAAGAAATTCTTTACAAAAGACTAAAATATTATCTCACGTTAAATCGAAGAATCGATCTTTTATTATGATTTGATATAATTTTTCTATTTATACGATAGGTATCGATTTTATTTTTAAATTTGTCTATGTTTTGAGAAATGTCGAAATGACTTTTTCCACATTTTACGAAAAACAATCCGATAATGCCCATTAGTCTTTGACATTTCTCAATCGTATTACGTTACGTCGTGTTATGAAATCCAACTCTCGCGTCATTATCGAGCTTGCTAATTGGCCGCATTCGTTAACCGAGGAGGCAAATAAACGCGAAGAATGGAGAAAGAGGTATGGATATTTCTGTTTTAGCTGCAAAATGGCTCCTCTTCGTCAGTTAACCTAACCTAACAGACTTTACCGATACGTTCCGACACCCTTTACAATCAGTCTCGAACCACGCATTGCATTATGCGGTATTACTAACTGGGGAATGGTCTAATTCAAACTTCCTATAGCGGCGGAATGGTAGAATTAGTTAATATGTAAAGCAGCCGCGTGCAGAGAGAGAGAGAGAGAGAGAGAGAGGGGAATCACATAAATCCCAGCAATTCTCTGTCGTTTCGAGATCCACGCGCGTTTACATCTTATATACTTCGAACTTTCTCGAGATCTCCCACCGCGCATTCTGATATATATAAATATACTTCCGTGACAAAAGTTAGGAAACGGAGATCGCACGTTAATCCTTTTGCACGTTCTCGTCTTCATTACGATGAACATCTTCTTTTTTCTATGCGATCGTCCGGATGCAAAAAATTTCCCCTTGACTCAAATTTGATAAAAATTCTCGCGTCTAGTTAAATAATATAACATTTTGTGAGGCTTTTTAAATGAATTAATAAATAGAAAAATATCAATGATCTTTATACAATACATTGCAATGGGCTGTTTTTGATAATTGATGCTTTTTCATCAGTTTATTCTAAACATTTTATTATAGATTACAAATATATTGTATACAGGGAGATGGGGATTCACAAATATTTTATTTAATAACTAAACATTATAAACGCAAAGAGATCAAATAACTTAATATATGAGAAACAATAAATTGATAAATATTTCTGCATGTAGAAAGAAAGATTTTAAAAACTGTATATAAAAAATTTAAATGATATTCTATTATAAGTGATAATTCAGAATTTAAAAAGTTTTAAGCACATTAATAAAATATCTTTAATTCTCCGTAATATTTTAATCTAGACCTTTTTTTTACACAAATGCCATTAAATATATTGTTTAAGATTGTCTCTTATAATAAGTACAAAAATCAATTGATATTTCCTGGAAATTTCCTGGAAAATGTGTCGCGCGAAGACGTACTTTTGACATCCCGCTGAAATCAGTCGATGGATGAAAGTAGGCCACGCACACGCACACAACGCGCAGATCGAAATTAGCGCAAATTCGCACAAGCGAACGTGAAAAGTACTCGTCGGGGGGGGATTGATGGATGTAGGGGATGACGTTCCGCTGGCTGGCTGGTACCGCGTGCTGAATCAAACTAAGCGTAACACGTTGGGGCGAGCACGAAGGGGGCGAAGTGTAACGAGAGTAAAGACACGGGATGGCAGAGGGGACGGGTGAGGTGAAAGGGGCGAAAAGGGATAGAATGGCGGATAGCGGAATAGTGGCAGGGCGGATGGTTAGGAATCGGTGAAGTATGGGAGCCAGAAAAGGGATGCTCCTCTCGGCAGCTTCTCCCGTAAGACGGGGCGATGCCCGGGGGAGGAGAGGGATGGAAAGGGATCGCTCAAGGAAGGAAGAGAGAGAGAGAGAGAGAGAGAGAGAGAGAGAGAGAGAGAGAGAGCAAAAGACGGGAGAAACGTCGTAGCCGAATCGTCGTGGTGCGGGCGACGAAGAACTTTGGTGTACCTTCAGCACGTCGTCGGTTTCTCCCTGCCGAATGGAGCGTCGGTCTCGCGAACCCCGAGCGAACGAAACCCGACACGTCAGCCGCGCCTCCACTTAACGAAATGGAATTTGTCAACGCTCTTCTAGCCGTCAAATAAAATTCAAATAAGACGAGGGTCAGCTGGACCGGTTTTACTCTTACCCGATCAATTTAAGCCAACTCGCGTTTCAAGTTTGCAAAGAGAGAAAGAGAGCGATATAGTTCTCTCATATAATCGATTAAATTAATTGTTGATTTTAAACATGTGATAAAGCATATTTAAAACTATTGCATAATATTCGTCGATTTGGATATATTTTCCGCCAACTTTCACGATCTTATAAATACATGTTGATTATGATGATAAGCCGTCTAGCGTAAAATCTTTCTTCCTCGTAGGGTAATTACTTTGGGCCTCATCCTCTCTTTCTCTCTCTCTCTCTCTCTCTCTTTCTCCTTTCATTGTTATTGGACGGCTCCTAGCGAGAAGAGCAGTAATTTTAATTAGCGGGTAGACGTCTTTACATCTCGAAGCAGGCGAGCAGACTATTAATTTCCCTCTTGTCTCCTCTATGCTGTTTAACCTTGGTTGCTCAACAAACAACTGACGTTTTCTTACCGATTTCCACATCGTTTTATTCTTCCGCATCCAACTTACCAGGGTCCTTCGATGACCCTTGAATAAAAATGATCGTTTGATTATAAATCAGATGCGCTTGTATAGATGTCAGAATTGAAACAACATCAATTTATTCGCAGAGTAGTTTACTCGCAAAACAATCAATCGTAAGTAAAATGCAAATGGTATTATTATTATGGCTGTTATTATTAAAATGCAAATAATATTAGTTGTGCAAAAGATCATAAAAAAGGGAGGCATTAATAAATAATATAGTATAATTATTGTTCTCGATTTAAATTAAAAAAAAAAAGAAATTTTTCTTTATTTTCGAATTTTTTACATAATTATGTCGAGAAAATTGCATTGCTTTATTGTATCTCGCTTGAAAAGCTTTATTCTTAAACGAAAGAGGAACGAGAGATTGACCCGAGTGCGTTTACGTTTAATATTCGGCGATTTTGTCCACTTTAGAGAAAATTTCATCCCTCCTTACGGGCAAGATTAAAAAGGAGATAAAAGGAACTATGGGCGGGGCTCTTTATATCGTAAAAAATTTCATGCTGTTACGTACCGTACCGTACCGTAATCATTAAGTTAAATATTCTCGGCATATTGTTAATAAAGGAACCAATATGGCCGGCGAGATTCATTAAAAATCCATCGGAAGGAATTAAGGAACTTGGCCGTAGGGGGTGTGACGGCGCGAGTAATATTTCTCAAGACGGTTTCACGTTCTTTGTCCTGTCTTTGTGGCTTTGGAGCATTATCCGTGGAGATGATACCAGATCCGCTAATATTCCGGTACAATCGTCCTGCGCGCGAGCAGTAAACGGATCTCCTTTTTGCGAGGCCAAAAGAAAAAATTCGGCAGACGGGCACTTTGAGCAAGTTTATTTTCTTAATGCCACCAGGACGTCAGTCTTGCGGCACGCGAGAGTCACGAATCCATATTCGGAGTATTCATTAGAGCGATTCGCATTGTCGGATACCAATTTATTTCTATACGACGACCCTCTTCTCCATGAGTGTCGCTTTCAAGATCTAAAAATAAAGTACGCGTCTTTGAAAATTCTCAAGCGCGGCGTGCGCATGCAATGATTATTTTCATAAATAATTTTTTATCATTTCCCCTAATTGTAAGTTCTTTATTTCTACTATAATAGAAGTCATAAAAAAAAGGTAGAGAATGCATACTTAAAATCAATAATGTACAGAATAGCAAAGATTCATAGCAATTGAGGTCCTTTTTTCATAGTATTTCATCGTGATATCAAGTTAAAATCCCGTAAAATAATGAATGTTAAATTACGAAAAACGAATCCTTATTGAAGAGATTGAAATAACATTGGCTAACGATCTTCCGCGTAATCGCTGCTGGAAATGAAGTGCTCGAAAAGAAATAAGGCGAAAGAAATGAAGTAAGAAATGAGAGAGAGAAGAAAGTGACAAGAGAGAAAGCACGACCATATACAGTGTCTTTAAGGATGTTTTGTACCTATTTTTGAAATATTAGGAATTTAAATTGTACAGAATGTTCTTACATATGTTCAAAAACTTATAAAAAAATCCTGAGTCGATTTACCGAAGCGATCAAAAGTTATGACGATTTTAATTACGATTTGCAGCTATTTAACCCGTGATCCTATGGAAAACGTGTGACCACGTCGATTCAAATGGCCAAAACAAATGGAAATAATATTCAGAATTTGTTTAAAATTTACAGAAGTGTAGTTTATATATAGAGGAAATATTTGATTAAATAATATTTAACAAGTCCTGATTGGTTAAGAAGATATTAAATATAATCCGATGAAATTGGTCATGTCATCCGATATGACGCGAAATTCACTGTGAAAATAGTTGAATTTGAGATATCGTCACTGCTAAAAGTTAATCATTTTGATTCACAAAATTTGGAAATTCTCAGTAATAAGGCGACAAAAATTCAAAAATACATGTCTACACTGTAGCTATTAGGTGTACAACTTTGCTTCCGCCGTTTTTTTTTCCGAAATTCGAGGCTTTATTGTAAAAAACTGGTTATACATTTATGATTCAAAGATTCAATGATCGTTCCAATTCTTTTTGACTTTGATTCGAGTCTTCAATAAGTAATGCTTCCAATTCTGCATCTTCGAAAACCTTCTCTCTTCCATCGCTATGCCGGTCTTCGACGTGAAAATCACCGTTCTTGAAGCGTTGAAACCACTCACGACACGTTCTTTCACTAATAGCGGCTTCACCATAAGTATTTGAGAGCATTCGACGAGCCTCAGCCGCAGATTTCTTCATATTGAAGCAGAAAATTAAAACCTCCCGCAAATGACGAGAATTTGGCTCGTAAACTGACATTTTCAATCGAGAATAACTTTATGACGCGGACACAAATCGACTAATGTTTCTATGGGGTTATGTTGACAGATGCCCAGGTTTATCGCACGACGTCTATGATCTATTTATTTCGACCACTACTTACCGCTAAAGCCATCTATAGGAAAACGGCGGAAGCAAAGTTGTACACCTAATATATAATTAAATTGTAATATTCCACGCAATTTTTCATACTTAAACTATACATAAGAAGTGGACATATTCATCAATATCGAATTTTAGCTAATTTTTGCTACGATTGTATCTGCAATACATCCTCAAGTACAATACGCTTGTTTATTCCACGCGCTCTTATGGAACGATGCATATAAAGCAAGCAGGGAAATTATGTTAATTCGATCAAGACTGTTTAATCTTTCGGATCATTATTCTTTGGATTGTATGGAACAATATGTGGCGGGTGCACTTAAAATACAAATTATTAAAAATAATAATAATTATTTCAATTGATTACTTGAAATCTGTGGCATAGAAATATATATTTGGAATATTTATTTTCGAATCGCATAAAATTAATATTATATTTCGAAGGATTTTAATTAACAGATAAATGGGTTGACATGGTTTTACATCAATCATTTTGTATGATTTAATAGGAAAAGCATAGTACTTATATACGTAAATATTTTTGTACTTTCTACTTCAAATACTATTCTGTTGGTCTCTAGAATTCGGATTTCAAATTATTCCGCTCATTGTCATGACCTTTGTTAATTCGAGGCTTAACGCTAACGTAGATCCCAGACGCATACGGCCGCATATATCGATAATAGAGACAAATAGAAGCAGCTTAGGCCGTTAACCTCCTCATTTGCAGCGCTTTGATGTAACCCTACTTTCCAGCCATGCAGCGACAGCAACAGCCGACGGTTATTCCCCCTCGGCGTCGGCTCATCATCTCCCAACGATCCAATCGATTTCGAAACACCCCTTCATTTGATGCTAACTAATGTCCCCCTCTTCCCCCTTCCGGCCACGCTGCTCCGCAACGCGATACAAAACGGATCCGACGATAACCGGATTGGTTTGCATAAATAATTGCGTACATATTATCAAGGACACGGGGGTAAAACGCATGCTAATCAGTATGCGTGAGGTATAAACGCACGTAATGTATATACGCGACCCGATAATCGTATGACGGCTTGTATATAAAATTGTTTTCAGGACATGTGTGGCATTATTAAAATTTCCGCAAATTTTTATCGTGACAAATATTTGTGGTTTTGCGGCATTTCTTTGCACCCATCAAGCTTTGATATATTTTTAAATGGAAACATTCCGCATAATGTATACGGATATTTTAACATCTCGAAAATAATTTTAATTATCTCTTTTTTTTTTTTTAATTCGGAATTGATTTTTTTTTTTAGATATAAATAGTTTTTGGATTATAAGCGATTAAAAATGGCAAACTTTTCATGAACTTCACCTTGAAAATATAATTAAATAACAAATGTCTATATATTGCTCATTTAAATTTATATATACAGGGTGGGGCATTTATTATATTGAGACATCTAAATATCTAAAATATAAAGCAAGATAGAAAGAAATGTTTCAGACAAAAATTGTTCGGTTCTAAGAGGGTCATAGGATGGTGCCATTAGTTTGATCTTGGGTGGAGGCGCTTCGGAGATTTCAATGTCAATCTTGTTTTTTTAAATGGAAATACCCCAATTTTTTTTACATAAATCGATTCCTTGCAATATTCTGCACAAAAAGTTATAGGGGTATAATGGCCAAAAGTTTAATATTTTATACTTTATTTTATTATTTTACTTCGACATAATTTTACGTAAACTATGAAATATCTCATGAAATTATTTATTTTGCAATAATGTTACCTTAATATTTTAAGCTCAAAAAATGCGAGACATCGATTGGTGTAAAGAAAATAAAACAAGATTGACATTGAAATCTTCGAAGCGTCTCCATCCAAGATCAAACTTAATGGCATCATCTTATGACCCCCTTAGAACCGAACAATTTTTGTCTAAAACATTTCTTTCTATCTTGCTTTATTTTTTAGATGTTTCAATATAAATGCCCCATCCTGTATATATTGTATATCATTTTATATATTATCTAAAAATTTTAATTTGAAATATTATATTATATTTTTTGAAGAAACTTGTAAAATTAATCGCTTGTCTCGAAAAATTTTCTCGTGTAAGACAGAGTCAATTGCAAACTAAAATTAAAATCTAGATTTTTAAGATAATCTATACTATTGTATATGTACGAGTATTTTAGCTGGAAAGATCGATTTAACAAGAGATTTGATAGATGCAGCTGTTAAACAGATGTTTAAAAATTTCGATATCCTTATTATCTCCCGCACATCATTTCAATATATTTATACGAGATAAAAAATTAGCGTAGGTTCAGCATAAGACAATCGCAGCCCCGTAGCAATTAACATTAACGTAGAAAAATAACCGCTTAAAAAATACCTAGCGGAGCAAAGTAACGCGAGTGCTCGTGAGTGGCAGTGCCATTAATTCACCGCTTTTGGAAGGCACTCTCTATGAGCTACAAGCATAATGTGAGTAAATAGACGATTATCCAAATTTGCAATTCTACATTTATCTAGCGCATCCTTGAATTCGTCAAAGGGGGAAAGGATAAGTCTCACAAAGGTAACAACATCTTGCTAGTAATATCGTTGGATTTTCTTCGTAAGCTTTGTTCCACTCATTACTGCGTACTCATTATTAGAAGCAATTTTTCGCGTTGCGAAAAGAAAAGGATTAATTACACATTGAAGAGACTGTAACAATTCCGCGCTGAGGGGGAAAAAAATATGGCTGGAAAAAGAGAGAGGGTTCCATTTATATTGCTGGAGCAACTACCGGCCGAACGCGTGGACGAGACAACGATACTGACAATGCGAACTCGAGCACGACGAACGGCCCGGAATTGCGGAATTGCGGAACGGGCGCGCGACGATTCATTTTAACGATCGTTAACACGAGGAATGGAGAACGCGATGTTACACTTGGCGATCGTTAAAACTTAACGAAATCTCGTCGTTCCCCTTCCGCGTGCGCGCGCGAAGGGGAAGGGGGCAGTATGTTACATGGCGGGTGAGTTTCCCCGCATTTATACGCCTCCGGATCGACACGAGGGAGAGTCGCGACGGTAATTGCGTTCTCACTTAACGCAACTGCCGCGCAGCTGGACGAGAGAATCGAAAAGCCCTTCTTCTCCCTCCTGTTTTCCAATTTTCGCACGAGCTATATAACGGCTAGCGAGCTTGACTAGCCACGTCAATCATGGAAAGGTTGCGGGGAAGTCCCGAAATTATCGACGCGCCCCCATGAATGCGTTTCGCATTCATATGAAAATTCTAGTGTTGCGATTCGAGTATCCGGGGGCAATTTCAATAATTTTAACTGACGCGTGGATGCTTTTCGGAAAGGCACTTCTGAATTAAATACAGTAGAAAAATCGTTGCGGTAAATGGGCTTCCGCGTCATCGAGAAATTCAACGAGCATATTAAATAAATTTATTTTATACAAGTATACAATATTATTTTATTAACTTTTTATTGTTATTATATAATTAAATAAATAATTTATATATATATATATATATATATATATATATATATATATATAAAGATTTATTTATAATATTCGAAAAAATAGAGTTTCTCTCTTTCAACATTCTTGATGCTCAACATCTTTGATGCTTTGATGAGTTATTAAACGAAATTAAATTGACTTGTTAGTTTACACAGATTTAATAAGAATTTTGATAATGCTGTTTTTGATAAACTTGATAGAAACTTTAAACTTAAGTCAAACATTTGCTTGCGGTAAGCTACAATATATTATCATAATTAAATTCAAGTTGACCGAAATTTGGGAAAGACACACCTCAAGGTACACAATTTAAATTTCATCTAACTTTAGTCATAAAATTATTTCTATAACTACGTCAATTATTCCTATGTCGAAAGTTCATGTTTTCTATCGTTTTCCAATTTTGTCGCTTTCTCGGAGTTTACAAAGTCTTTCATTATTTTAAGCGTGATATTCATGATTCAAAAGCCAAAGGTTTCACCAATAAAATTTTGAATGTCCGTCCATTATCTTTTCATTTTAAAAGATAGTTGAAGACAATCATTAAATTACGTTTTAAAGTTATTCGAATAGTGCCGAGTTTTGCGACCTGTAACGTAAATTTGACGAAGTGCATCTGCACGTGCGAAACGTATAATTTTTGTAATTTCGATGCAATACGTATGTGACATTCGCATGACAAGCTACGACGCGAAAATCGCAACGGAATAAAAGTTTAGAGTTGGAGTCCCTGAAATTTGTGAAAGAGACGAATCTACCCTGATGCCAAAAAGAGTCATAGCAGAAATACCTGAAAAATCTGATGCAAAATTTGCTCGCTAGAAATTGACAGAATATTACATATCCGGAAAGCGAACGAATCGATATCTATTGTCGAGGAAATTAACGCACGCTCGTTGTATTATGCAGTAACGATAGTAACAATCACGGCCGGGCAGTCTACAATAGGCTCCCCCGGTGGCCCTTATAAATTAGTTCACGTAAAGTACTGTGCATAATTAAGCGACGCGCATAAATGACTAACGCGTTGCGATTGGCAAATTAGACGCATATAACAAAGTCATGCATGCATCATTACAAAATTCGCATCTTGATAATGTGCGATTGAATTTAATTAAACTTCACTCTTCGAATGTACGCAATTTTCAAGCTGAAACGTTATTCTGTTTTATGAAAAATTACGTTTCATGAGAAATTATGTATATTTTGCACATTTAAGTTAGTTATTAATTTTTATTTTTCCACAGGTCTTATCATATATTTTTACTCGTGTTGTACTAAGAATTAAATGAATTGAAAAATTGAAAAATTCTAGCAAGCTCGTAAATTAACTTTTACGCTGATAATTTACTTTTCTTGTACATTCTCTTGTGTCCCCCAGGGAGGTGCTCCCCACAGTTTGGGGGCCAATGACCTAAACCAGAGGCGGATCTAGGGTCAATCAGGGTAATTGTGACTGGAGGGTAAAAGTGTCACAAGAATATTTTCCAATATGACAGGACTAATAATAGCTATCAAATCATTAAAAACGGTAACTTATTTATTAAATACATGGAATTGTGTTAAATTATAATAATAATAATCAATCAATCAATGTGTAGTAGCGTCGCGACTATATAAAAAGCCCCTGAATTAATTCTTGAATTTGAAAAAAAAGACCTTTTTTATAAAAGCTTAAATTTAGCAAGAAAAGAAATAATTTTTTTCGAAAATTACATATAATTAATCTATTAAATATTTTCTCTCTCTCTCTCTCTCTTTGCTTATTATTGTATGCATCAAATTGTATACAATATTTGATGCATACAAAAACAATTTCTTAAAATATTAATTATGTTAAACACTACTATAATTATATATATATATAAATTATACTAATTTAATTAATATATAAAATATAATTAATATAATAATACAACGTTTATGATTATTTGAATATAAGATGACTACGCAACATTATTTACGTAATACGATTTAATAATAAGATTGTAGCGTAAACCTGTCACATATTAAAAAGTTAGACGGTAATGATCTACCCTTGGCACTAGAAGCCAAGGGTAGATCGTTTCCGTCTAACGAGCAGAGTCAGAATGAGTAGGCGAAAAGAGTAGGTATTCCCCCTCTCAAAATATGAAATGCAAGGGCGGGAATCCACGGTGAAGGAACAAAATTTTTTTTTACCGCCTCGGGCGTTTCGACGACAAAATTAATAAAAGCCGAGCAAAGCGTAAGGTATATAAAGCGCAATGTTAAGACTACCATTTAATTATCCCTAAACGGGCGGGTACACACGTCAGTGTCCACAAGCAAGAGAGACAGAGCTCGCATAGTAAAAACCCTCTACGCACTGCATATTTACGCTCTATTCGCAGAGGGTGAGAGAGGGAAAAGAGAGATAGAGAAAGAGAGAGAAGAGTCCTACAGAGGTTTGTGCGATGCGCGCCGCATCGACGGAGATTCATTCCAATTGAAGGTCCGTTACCGAGAGCGAGATGATATACAGAAACCCGCGATAAATCCCATAATCCACCGTGTCGCGTTACGAATACGAATCTCTCACAGCGGCGCGCCACGAGAGAGCGAGAAAGCGGGACGAGCGCGCCGGGCGTGACGTAACATCGGGGCGGAGAAAGATTGCATTTTTTTTTATTAGGTAGAGGGTTACGAGAGAAGGTTTGAGAAACTGGTAGAGAGAAAGAGAGAAAGAGACACCGTGTCTCCATCTTTCTCACGCAACGTAACGCGGACAAATTACACATCCCGCGAACTTCCCGAGAGCGCGTATATACGTGTTAGTGTGCTTATAAAAGTATATATGTGCGCAAACACATACTCGAGCCGTTTTCCTTTCCCCGTACAAGGGAAGAGGAGAGGAAGAAAAGGGGGCGTGGGGGAAGGGGGGGGGGGGAAGGTCGGATCTTTGCCGCCACGTGTAATACACTCTTATGTCGCGCGTGCGAGGGGAACGCGACCCCTATCCCGCTCCACGTAAGGGATGAGGGAGAGGAGGAAGCTCGTCGTTCCATCCCGCCGGACGATTCTGCCGATTTGATGCGCCTCTACCTTGAAAATCGTCGAATCGCTCCTTCGAAACCAGCGGGATATTCTCTCTCCCACCCACCCCCTTCCCCTCCCTCCTTCTCGACCCGTACGATTGACGGTTTCCTCGCGAGGATTCCTTTTCGCGGTTAGGTTTAGGGTTTTTTGCAAAACCCGGCGCGGCAAGGAATTCACGACTGATTCAAGATTCAAGGGAGCTTTATCCCCTGTGACCCTCGACATACGATTCGACCAGGCGAATAAATCGCCGAAGCTCTTTTAAATACAAATCGATCAATCTTTTTTTAAATCGTTTTTTTTTTTTTTTCCCCAGTCTTTATGCAACCTTCGGCGAAATATAATCTCGTTGTAGCAATGCAAAACGTTTGAAAGTAGACAGATTCTGAAGAGATTTCTCGTTGAAAGATTGGAGGAAATAAATTTTCTCTATCAAAATTTCACTTAACATTATTTTCACGGATCCTTTTCCCAAAACTTTTACGCATAAAATTTAGTGATTAATTATTAAATAAATTATAACAAAATCTACTGTATAGAAAAAGTGATATTTAATCAGCTAATCTGCTTTGTACGCATTTCATTGCGATCTATTGTCTTTCGTTTAACGTTATCGTAAAAGAAAATTTTTTTTTAATCCTTTAAATCGATGGTATTAGGTGTACAACTTTGCTTCCGCCGTTTTTTTTTCCGAAATTCGAGGCTTTATTGTAAAAAACTGGTTATACATTTATGATTCAAAGTATTGTCCATCGCTGGCCACTACTTTCTTCCTCTTTTCGACTTTGACTCGAGTCTTCATTAAGTAATGCCTCCAATTCTGCATCTTCGAAAACCTTCTGTCTTCCACCGCTATGCCGGTCTTCGACGTGAAAATCACCGTTCTTGAAGCGTTGAAAACACTCACGACACGTTCTTTCACTAATAGCGGCTTCGCCATAAGTATTCGAGAGCATTAGATGAGCCCCAGCCGCAGATTTCTTCATATTGAAGCAGAAAATTAAAACCTCCCGCAAATGACGAGAATTTGGCTCGTAAACTGACATTTTCAATCGAGAATAACTTTATGACGCGGACACAAATCGACTAATGTTTCTATGGGGTTATGTTGACAGATGCCCAAGTTTATCGCACGACGTCTATGATCTATTTATTTCGACCGCTACTTACCGCTAAAGCCTATCTATAGGAAAACGGCGGAAGCAAAGTTGTACACCTAATACAATAATCAAGGGCAAATCTTCTCGGGGAATTATATGTGTAACTTTTAAATGTAAACGAGATCATATGTATCAATGTTTTCAATTTACAGCTCTTTACGCGAAATACGTTTCTCTCTTACGATGAATATCGCATACGCAAATTTGTATTTGTATCGGATCTCGCACGATGAAATGAACTCCGCCGTGCAGATTATTTGATAGTAGAAAATCAGAGATACCGCTGTTCATTTATGCAAACTGCTTATTACTCGATTACTGAAATTATCATAACCGATGCGACAGATAATGATACAATGGGGAAAAACGCAATAACATATACAGACGACAATTTAACATTTATTTAAATATACCAAAGCATTAATTTAATATATTAAATATGTATGTTTATATATGAGAAAATTTGCCCATCCCCTTTCGCTTCTTCCCGTCTCTCTTTCTCTTCATAAATTTATGTCTCGCTAACATAAGTTATTTAGCTATAATTTTGTTTTGTACGCTCACGTTAGAAAAATCGTAAATATATCAAATCGTTTATGTTAATATGAGATGTCAGATAAAAACAATTCAAATATATTTCCATGTTATAATTCGCACTCTCAGAATTCTGATACGATTACGGACCAATCGGAATCACATTCGAACTATATCGAAACACATCGGTTCGTGACGGAAATCCGGGTCGATGTCTATACTTAACGCGGGACTTGGGATTTTAACGTAAAATGCAAGGATGATCCGACGATACCGTCCTGTCGTCGATGACCCAATTATCGTACTCGTAAAGTGTAACGGCGGAGGACGTGAACCACATGAAAGCTTCGAACGGAAACTCGGAAACTTTGTTCCCATCGTCTTTCAACGCGTTAAGGAAGACACGCGCGATAGAAAGAGATAGAGCGCCGATCTCTCCACTTCGGTACAGGATAATTACTTGAGCTCTTCTAATGCTTTGATACCTGAAATAACTATTAACGAAATAATCGAATTAAAACAGGTACACATACGTGTGTGTCATCGTTGTATGTCGAGGAGGACGTAATGAGATCGCTCGACTTCCGGCAGTGCATACTCAGGGAAGCGACGTGTTCTTCGATAATTATTAGTCACGCCGTCGATGACACAATTTCTGTCGTTATCAAAGTACCAAAGTACCGTGATACCACGGTAAATGCATCTATTACGTCAGGATCGCCAGAAAAGCAATTTCAGGACACTTTGACATGCGGGAGATTTCGATGTTTTTAGAATTTGACAGTATCGTGATATCTGGAATCTCAAAAATACTTATATATCGTTTGTAAAGTTTTTATTACGACGATGCGAATCGAAAAAAATTGCATGCAATTTTACGGAGGATACTTAAAATGGTTGTGAGAATTTTCATGCATACAGAACGCGTCTTTAAGTGTCTTTAAATAGATTCATTTTTTTTATTGTATATTTGTATTTTTTTTTTTTATTAAAATTGAAAAATTGTTTTAAAAAAAAAATCAATATTTCTCAGCATTGCATAAAATATATTAGAAATTTACTGCATAAGTATTCATATGTTTCTTAATTTAAATGGAGAAAGGAGCACTTTTTTTACTTTCATGAATATTAAGCAAATTTATTTTTATGGGTTTATGTTCTCTTTATTCACAAAATAAAGATTAAAGTTATTTTCTTCAGGTTATATTAAAATATTAAAATATAACCAGAGTTAATATGTAATTATTATTTTTATGTTCGAGCATGAAATGTTTTTTTAGAGCATGTTCCGAATTATTATTATCTTATTTTCATATAATACGACGATAATAGGAAATTCTTTCTCACCTGACAAGTCTACAATATAACATTTCATCTGCATTATTAAATCCATACATTTTTGTATCGTATATAATTAATATAAAAAAAAAAAATTAAAATTTTCTAAATTATACAATAACGAGATATCGAGCGACAGTTAACAAATAATTTAGATAATTCTTGTTAGGGCGCGCGTTTTACGAATGACGATATTTTGACAGTTCGCATCTGCGATATACTATTCGGGTGTTTCAGCCGAGATAATTTTCAACGTCGCCATATTAATTAGGCAGCAAGTATCGCCGGGAATTCCGCGCGTCTGCGAAGGTGGAATTGCAATTGAATTAGTAATATCGATATCACGTTGAATAATGCATGGGGCGATGTTCCCCCGCTGCAACGGCGACGCATTCGCTATATCGCTATACATATACAACTTTCGTAGAGTTACCGACCCCGATGTGTTGGTTTTAAATAAAACACATCCCTCTTTACGTGTACGTGTGCGTATCCCCGGTCCAGCGTATCCGACCGATCTCATTGCGCGTGCACCCTTTCCGGCCCTCTCCAGCTCCCTCTTTGTGGCTTCTATAATCAAATTCGAGTCGACGTATCGCCCCGCGAATACGAGAGCGAATGCGCGAGCCTCCACGCATCGGCCTGGATTACTTTCGGCAGAATTTATGTTCTACGTCTAATGTGGGCGGTCGGTGGTGACGATAAATGTTCTCCGGTACGTCCAAACGCACCAACTGCACCACCGCAACCGGACTTTGTAAACAGGCTTACGCACCCGAGCTTTTTTTATCGCGTTCGTTCGAACGCCCCTTGAACAGCTCAGCTAACCGCTAAGCTTGATAAACGACACCCCGAGACTACCCGCGTTATTAGGTTTCGTGCACCGCCGTCTCGGGTAGTTTTCTTAATATTAACATAGTTTCGGCGAGACTATACTGCGCAAACTATCAGCATCGTACTGTGTTATCGTAACGCAATTAAAACAAATTACTGCGGTGAAAAAATATAATCTCGCATTATGCGATAAGCTACGTAGAGTGCTATGCTATCTCAGCGTTTGTTATTTCTTGATTTTTAAATATTATAATTTTTTTCATATTTGAGGTAGCTTTTCCCTTATAATGATTTCGTCATTTAAAACACATTACGTCAGAGAAGAGAACGTACCTCTCTCATGTTACAATAGCAAATATTGTTTTTCTATCGTATTTAATAAAATTAATAGCGTATCCGTATAAAAAAAAAAAAAAAAAAAAAAATCTCCATTGAAACCATACGTTTTGGCAGAATAAATAGTTGCGAGAAAAATATAGCCGAACAATTTTTTTTTTTACTAATGTGTGCACGTATCTTTGTATATAAATATTTTTTCTTTTAAAAAAATTTTATTATCAACCGTCCAGATTGTGAAATGTGTCATACATCTTGTTAACTAGATTATCATGTTGCGAATCTGCTTTGTTTGCCCATGAATACATAATACGACGTAATATTACGTGCGAGAATCTCACGGAAAAGTGGAAGAGAGGAAAAATGAAGCGGCGGCTGAATTAGACGACCTTAGGCATGATTCTAAAATACGGAACAAGTAAATGAACACTTATTATATCATAACTCACGGATAATCATGTTATTTAACGGAATCGTCCAATTTTGCTGTCGCACTGTATATCTTTTGCATAATTATGGAGATTCGGTTACATCATAGATGTGTAACTGTTCTAATCTAAGGAAGATCTAAAACTCTCATGTATTTACTCCTTTAGATCCATTTCTCAAATATTTTCCATCTATCTCTCGCATATTTATTACCTTTATATTCGAAAGAAAAATTGGGATTTTTTTTAACTTTTATATATATTGTATGTATACATATAATTTCGCACACGATTTCACCTCACGATTTTACTTTACGTAGAATGTAACAAATTTCTATATAGCTTTAGTTATATTTTAACGAAGATTAAACCTTTAAACCAGATGTGATACATATCCATAAATAATGAAAAATATTATTGACATTGAAATTTTTGATAAGAGAACAAAACTTTACTTTCGATCTTAAGATCTCTTGATTAATTTTTCAATCGTGATTGCCGTAAAATTTTCATCGCAGCGCAAATTTAATAATCGTTCATTGAATCAAGACGGATTTGAAAGCACGTCAAAGCGCATATGAAAATCCCCAAATTTATTTTCACAATTGCAATATTTTATCTTATTACAAACGCAATAAAGTATGATAAGCTGCTGGAAGCAACGCGTATCGTGTAATGAAAAATTACAACGTGTTTTTTTTTCTTTTTTTTTTTTTCCCATCGCCGCGATAGCGGAAGTTACGTAATTAAGCGTCGCCGCGCCGCCGTCGCCTTATCCAATTTATCGATCCGTTGAGATGCGGTACAGCCCGTGCCAATGTCTACGCTAATTGCAACAGAACAGGCCACTAAATTATTTAGCTCGCACGTGCTGCAACGGAGAGAGCACCAGAGTGTGTGCGCGCGCGCGCGCGCGCGTGCGTCTAATAGCGTCCGAGGAGAGAATGCATGAAGAAGAAATAGATACTGATTGCACGCGAAAAGTCCAATGTAATTGCGCGATCTTGTGTTGGCCACTAGAAATAATACTAATATTAGCATAAATTATTCACAGATCAAACGTGAAAAAATAATCTATTGAAAAATAGTAGAAGACACACTCGCTTATATAATACGCCGGAGTCTTTTCCTGATATTTTTACTATTGCTATTTGTAAGTCAATTCTAGAAAATTGATGCAATTTTCATGCTTCTTATCGAGATAATATCTGTTACGCACGTAGCACATGATTCATTGCATCGCTGACAGTTCTGTTTATATTTTTTGCGCATATTTTTTACGAAACATGGATTATTGAATGTTAAAATTAATAATATATATTATAGTATATTTGATATATTTTCTGTCAACCAAGAAAATTAAAAAATAGAACCATAATACGACATCAATGATAAATGTATTAATATAAGAAGGTATATATGTACATATATGTGTAGTGTATTAAATAGAACAATCGTTATTTTATACAGATACATAATAGATTTTATTTTTTTTTCTTTTCTTTCCAAAGAGGATAACAGTGTACTTTTATACGCGATAAATAAAAAGATTCATTTGTGTAAATGAATTATTAACACGTTTGGAATATTTCCGCCTATGACTAAAAAAAAAAAATCATTTACGCGCGCACGACAACGATGGATATCTGACAAGACAAGCAATGCGGAAAAGTTCGTGTTCTTCGCGAAACTCACAAAGTTCAGCATTAGCTTCTTTCGGCCGGCTTCCCTCCCAGACAAATGGCGGCATCGCAGAAGTCGGACAGGCGTCCTAATACGGGCTCTCCGTCCATGGGGGAAGCGACACAACGGGGCGAGGCTCGTCTAACGGAAACCGAGGATACCTTAAATCCCAGCTCCGACTAATTTATTTGTTGGCCCGTTCGTTGATTCGCGTTCTCTCTTTCAAGACGCCGCCGTTCTCGCTCTCGCTCGGAGATCCGTAATTTCAGACACGGTTCGCATCAGCCAGCGGCGAGCCACCCCCGTCGAGACCGTTTACCCCGGAGGTCACGGAAAAATCGATGATCCATTACCGCGGTTACGATTGGTCCCCCGCGGCCCGGTACGCCAATCATTTCGCTCTGTGTGCCCGGCGCCGTCATATCCATCCACATCCCGTTCTGACAGTACCTGATTTACTCTGGGCATACCCCAGAGAGTAACGTCGAGAGCGCCGTCCCTTATCGCATGCGCTCCAACGAAATTCTTCCTCTCTATACGCGCGAATCGTGTGAGATATACATAATATCGCGAGGGGATCGCCGAGATATCCATCGCGAAGATCATATCCGGGCAACGTGATCGGCCGTCGCGATGCGATAAAGCACCGTTGCTGAATAATTATCGCCGGATACGTGCTAGAGAAGTTCCCTTGTCACGTGCGCTACGTTATTTGACGTTATGTTACATTGACGAATCGTCTAAAGAGCAACGCGATGTCGACGCGCACTTTTTACAGTAACGCTCGACTTCGTTGAAATCTCTAGTCTGAAAAAGCATTCGAAATTGATTTTCTTTTCGGCACGTGCAAGACTCCTATATCGAGCTTGCATCTTTGCCCGGAAAACCGATTAACCTTTCCACCTCGTCACGCGTGTACGTCCATTTTCATTTGAAAATATTTACTCACGGCTTTCAGCTGTATTGGAGCTTCAGCCGAGCGTGTTAACGCTGTTAACGCGACAGCAAATGCGAGATTATTGATGTATTAGCCTTTTTTTTTCCTATATTATACGGTTGCGTGATAGGAAAAGAGATTCGATCGTCCCGCTTGCGTCATTTTATTCGAAGAACGGTAATCAATATGCATACAGTAATAGGATACAGGATTACGGTCGATTTTAAATAAAAATGCATCGATACCTGTACAGTGACAGCTTCGATTTCGACCCGACAGTTCTAATTCACTCCCGTGATTCGATCGATACGATAGATACAATTATATAGATAGATGCATTCGCTCAATCGGAATTCTTTTACGGCCCAGTTTGCATTTCACGATTTATTCTAAGTGAGGAATCGGCTACGAAGGCATTTTTAAAGCAACGCGGTGTTCTTCGTACACGGTTCTGACAATCTTAATCGCGCATCGTTAATCAAGGGGAAAAGACAAATTGCAGCATTGTTTATACACAGCACTTCTTTTTTTAATACGCGGATATCGCTCATAATTATATATTTTTTTCTATTATTTTTATTTATAGCCGATTTCTCTGAACTTTTTTAAGTATTCTTTCTTAACATATCCCGCAAATGTGTCTTAAAATATGATCGAGCATTATAATTTTGCCTTAATCGTATATTGCCAAAAATTGATACTCTTTTGATTAGATTTAAACTAATAAATTGAATATCAATTTAATTATACAAGCATATTGAAAGAAATAGCAAATTAATTATCTCGGGCATTCTAATCTCAAAGTCAAATTTAGAAAGTATAGATGAAATGAGTAAAATTTTTAACGCATTCATGTGCCTCGTATAATAGCCGAAACTTCAATGTGACGCGATTGCGATAATTTCTTTTCGTTAATACCGTCATATTACCGTCTCTTACGTAATATCGGTTCAATCGTTCGCACTCGCAGTGCGTGGCGTGTGTTTGACAGGTGACGGTGCAATTGTTTGTCGTTAAAGGTTCGGCGGAAAAAAATTCGGTGCCGTTTTCATTAAACGGCGGCTACCCGCCGAACAAAAATTGCGCTTTTCCGCCAGCTGGTCGCCTGATATTAACAACGTAACAATGCGCGCTCGTGAGACCCCCTTTCCCTCTTCGCCCTTCATTCGTTTTGCGAAAAAAAAAAAAAAAAAAGTGGACCGCAACGTGAAGCGACGCGAGCTGCAAAATTGTTTTCATTTCGTGTCGCGCGTGTTAACGCGCTCGCTTACGCTTCGCTCTTTACAAGTTACGCGTGAATTATCCTCCGTAATCTAACCGAGCGAGAGAGAACCACGTGATAACAACGAGAAGCCAATTTACCGCGGCGATGTCGCAAAATCATCTCGTATGATCTCGAGGATGCTAAATTCTCCTTTTGCCGCCTCCCAAACAAAGGCATCGATTACACTTACACGCGTTTCATTCATAAATTAAGGGCGGCGTGATATTATCTCGGTCGCAAATGCAAATGCTAACGATGAAAATGCATGAAGATGCAAAGTGACGGAGTTCGCTAATAACGTCATCAACCGACGGGAACTTGCCGTGTTTAAACGTGAAATATAATCACCGTGACCGCGATTTAAAGCTTTCAATTATATCAACATCTTTTTCTCAAGAACGGCACCAACGTCGGTTTTACTACTTATTGTTAGATCGTGACGACGGTGTACGACAAGCCTCTCTTTTACGGATAGGGAACACTCTGGCCTCGACAAGGTACACGTCGGATCGTGATCAAGCAGTGCAACGGTGTAGTTAATCCGGGATAAAACTTGTACATATAAGGGCACATAGGTGATACGCGGCTAAAGATCCCTCCGATACATAGACGCGTATCCTCGAATTTATAGAGCGCCGGTTGAATCGAGAAACCGTGCTACGGATCGTAGATCGAACGATCGATTTCTCAAGCCGAACTGATTGGATCTCGGCATAAGTGCGACAGCAAGCAAATATCCCCTTGCTTGGATAGATCAAATCAATCCCGCGCGAAAAATCATCTCTTAATTATACGTCGATACTTGACGGGAAGAATGCGAACGCTAACTTCGTACGTACGATTTGGTTCGCGATTCTCGTTGATATGATAAAAAAAAAAACTATCGTGTAACGGGAACTCCAGGCGGACTAGAAGGCGAGACAGGAGCGTATCCCTCTCAAGATTTGTGGCTCTCAGGACGAAATTTATTACGGCGCGCGCGGATGTTATCCGTATACATAAAATAACAGCGCGTACATCGCGTGCGATGGCCCTGTTGCATCGCAAGCTTCAATTTCAGTCGGTCCGACTGTGCGCGACGAAAATTTCTTCTGTCGAAATATTCCCACCCGTTCGTATTCCGTTTCGTTAAAAATTGAAGAGAAAAGTACAGTACACACGCTCTTCGCGCAGCGATAATATCTCTCTCAGAAGAAAGTTATACACTTCGTGCGTGGGAGGGGGGGGCGGGGGGAGGGGGGGGGCTGCACCGTGTTTTAGAAAGGTCTCCATTTTACAGGCAACACGTATATATATATGAAAAACATGCAAATTGTATTTTCATTTACTTGCTTCTGCACAACAGGGAGACTTGTCTGAGCGCGATAATCTGAAACTGCATATTCCTTTAGAGTGAAACAGTGAAGATGCACTCCAACATGCATCTTTATTTGACAATTAAAGTGTGAAAATAAAATAAAAAAATAAAAAAAATATATATTTCCGTGTAAAAAGAATAATTTATTTTTGTATCTTTATACGTGGTACTTTAATACGTAATTCGTCTGAATAATTCGTTTGATTAAATTTATTTTTCTTTTCAACACTATTTAATCCTGTACAATGACGATACATTATTTCACACACACACATACAAGCTCGTATTATACAATATTATACAATACTCTAACAAGTCCTGCTTTTAAAAATCTATAATACTTATTGATATTTAATACTTTACTATACAACGATATAATGTCGAATGTCTCGAGAAAAAGTATTATCAATTTGTTTTCTTAATAAAAAAAAAAAAAAAAAAATAAGCTCTATCGCGTTGAAGAAGCTCCAACCGCTAGATTATCTTTAATTAGTAGTACTTGAAATACTTTATATCTCTTGAGTATATATTGTATATATTGCAATGTACAATATATATATATATATTCAATACAATTATTCTGAAAAAAACTTTTATATATATAAAAAAGTTTTTTTCAGAATAATTAAAAATAAGTTATAATAAATGAATGAATTATTTCATGCTATTGAATTACAAGATAAACGATGAGAATTGAAGTCAATTAATAAACGTTCGTGTCATACTGAACAGAATCGCGTGAAAATATTATATTACATAAATACACAGCGGAACACAACGCAAAACTTTTTTTTTTTTTTTCACGTTGACAGGTGCACGTTCGAACAAATTATCGCTGAGTAGACGAATTTGACGAGGAAAAATGAATAAGTTTGCAACATCTCTCTCTCTCTCTCTCTCTCTCTCTCTCTTTCTATTTCTCTTTCTCTCCTTCCTCATTCTTATAGCGTTTATCTTACGTACCGCGTCTCCACAAGATAATAGAATGAAGTGAAATGCAACACGTATTTACTTTTAAGAATGACGTATTAACACGGAACAGAAATGTACAAATGTTTCAAGAATATGCGCAACGAAAAGGAGCGAGAATGTGATATACGAATATTGTAGAAACAGGATCGGCGCGATCTATTTCCATTTGCACGCCTTGTGAATGCCGGCGAGATCGCTGAGAGATTTTACTTCGCAAGATATTATAATCCTTCCTCCGTATGCAGGGTTGAACGCGGGGAGTAAGATGAATGACGGGACGGCGGGGTAGTTTTACGGAAGGTGAACAGTGGCCGAAAATATGTCGCGCTTATTCAAATCGCCGACAGATAAAATCTGCAGCGTGGCGAGCTTTCGCATACGGCCAAATCTCAGTATCTGTAATTAATTATATCTTTAACATATTTTTCTATTTCGACATTATAGCCTTGTAAAGATCATCATCCTTATCGCTATCTGGCACGTCTGAAAGAAACGCGCTGTCGATAAAAGTTGTCGCCATTCCCCTTTCTCTCGGTAGACTTAACGCGTCTTCGTGTCGTTCTTAAGATCGGGAATTTCGTGGTTTCCGTTTGACTTGACTCTACCGATGTTTTCCGCCTCCCGTACGGTGTCCGGAAGTTTCGTTCCCAAAGTTTCCGGAAAGATCAGAGACATAATGCCCGCGATTATGCCCATGAATCCGAATAGGATGAGCGGCAGCGAAGGCATTATTTGCGCCTAAATGCAAACAAGACGCGATGTAATCGGAAAGGATTTTCGATCTTCTCATAGAATATTTAAACAAAACATTTCAGATAATATTAAAAAGTATCCTGTTTTTTTATTAGCTAGACTCTTATAATTCTTTAAAAATATAAGTGCTCATTGAATCCATCATTTATAGCCACACGTATTTTTCTCGTTCAATCTAATCGATATAAAGTAAAGATGCTCAAGGATGTGTCTCTCCTTCTCTCACACGTATCGGAAAAGTACAATACATTTGACGCGCGTCTGTTGACTCACCAGTAGAGGCGTCTGCGGTGATAAGATTGAGCCGATGCGACCGGTCATGCTGCAAAACCCGAGCAGGGAATGCCTGAGCGTCGTCGGGAACAACTCCGCCGTATAGACGTAGATGGTGGAGAACGCAATGGTGATGCACAATTTTCCGGCCATGTACAAAAGTAAAGGCCCGTAACTCCAGGCATCTGAAACGCGACGCGGCGATAAATCATAGGGGGATCGAGAACCCTCTTCTCCCCCCATATAGCTTACCGGGACATAATTACAAGCGCGCGTATACGCGCGGTTGCGAACGCTAATCCGTACGAGATGCTGGCACGTTATTTCAACACGTTCTTTACATTAGGACTCGGATTATGCGGTAATATATTGTACAATATTACGCGGCGGCGTTATACAATACATGTTACAGCTTATCATACCTCCGCGCGATTATAGCTCGTTTACTCCCACACTCGATTAAATTTCGCGATTCTAACAAAAGTACGTATGGAATATGCAGATTGTAACGAGGGAAAAAAATCGATTTTCGCATTTCCAGGCACCATGAGCTTCTCAATAACTTAATAGCTATCTCAATAGCTTATTGTACATTAATACTTAGATTCTTATAGAAATAAGTAGAGATACTCTCAATAAAAGGCAACAATTTCCAAAAATCTGATTAGCACACAGAGAAAAAGGTTTCTCTAAATTTAATGTGTCTATTTGTTTGACTTATATTTGTTTCATTAAAAAAAAAAAAAAAAAAAAAAAAAAAAAAAAAAAAAAAAACATACGAAACATTATTTTGTTGAATAAAAAATTTAATGATTTCGTTGCATTAAATCATGTTGTTTGACGGAAAAATAACTATTATTTGGAGTAATTTATTCGCTTGTCGCTATGCGGTACGCGTATTCAAGTTTCTGTCATAAGAGTATATGAATAAAACCTGCAAAATACAGTTAATAACATTTAACAACTATTTCTATCAGTTTCATTTTTGATACGATCTCTATAGAAGAGAATCGAATGAAACTGATTTTTGGAAAATCGTACAGATAAATGCTCGATATTCATTTATTTGGATAGAAATTCCGAATAAGCAAAATATTAAGTTTTTCCGTATGCTATATGGTCTTAAGATGCTTCAAAGATATGATTAGAAGAAAGATTAGAAAGATGCAAAAAGATGAATCTTTTTTTAAATAAAAGAAAAATATTGTTTCAAAGACTAATATAATTGTTAAAATTGAAGAAAGAAATGAAATTCATTCAAAAAATATTTTATTTAAGATAAATAAATATATTATTTGAAAATCGAATAATCATATTTGTTACTTCAGACAGAATTAGTATGGTTGGATCGTTTCAAGCATTTTATATTTCTTTGGTTACAACCAAATTTATTAAATCCGAAGAAAAATTTTTCTCTCTGTGTATAGAAAAAAAAAAAAAAAAATAATAATAGGAAAAGAATAATGATTCAAAAATTTCTTTGCAAGACATCTCCGAGATAAATTCCTTAATCGCAAATTCAGCTACTCTTCATAAGGGACTCGCGATGATACGGACAGAGGGAGATCTATCTCCGACTGTGAGAAACGGTTTTTTTTTTTTTTTTTTTTTTTTACCTGCCGATACGAACTGGATCACGAGGCAGAACAATCCGCTTAGGAGGAACGCGCCGGAGAGCGTTGGTTTACGGCCGATGCGATCGTTCAGTAGCCAGGTAAAACAGTACGCCGGTATCTCGACGACGATGACGAGTATAAAATTGATGTACTTATCCCCGGCGAATGCCACGGAATTCAACGACAATCCGTAAAAAACGAAGGCATTCGTGACCCAGCAGAACGAGCAAGCCAACAAACGAATGAGTATCACTGAGCTATGTAAAACCTGCACGATCGGCCTCCTTTCATCCAACTCAATCGCTAACTCCTTTTTCTGAAAGATTATATCATCGATTTCGCATTTGTCGCGGAACGAAAATTATTATCTTACGTCAGCGTTTATAAACTACAAAAGACGAAAATTGCCGAGTGTAATTTATATATTATTTAGTGTTTTATTTTAATATTGTTAGAGAGATAATAGTAAAAGTAAAAATTTGCATTTTCGAGATAATATATTGTAACCGAATATGTTTGCGGGAGAAAATAAGAAATAAACATACTGTTTTGTTTTCAGCAACATTTAATTCCTTGAATATATTAATAGCCTCATTCGTTACTTGAAGATTGTTCATCCGCGCCATTTTGCAATATATTCTTTCCACTTCGTCGTCTTTACCTTTTGACAATAGCCACCTTGAACATAGCTTGAATATAGCGTCGCGCGCGTAAAAATGGTTCACAAAATTTTACTTTATTAAAAAAGTATAAAAAATGTTATAAAAACAATTCTCGCGTGTTCGTTAATATTAAGAGATAATTACCTGATCGATTCTGGAATAACCAGAGGCAAGAGAATGGCCAACAGTCCCGGCGCGTACACCACCCTAAGAAGCATCCGCCAGGATCTAAGCCAGCTGGCGATCAATCCCAACAGGATCTCGCCTATGGTAAACATGCAACACATGATGGCGCTTCCGAAAACTCTGTTTTTTACTCCTATCGTCTCTACTCCTGCGAACGAAATTACGCGTGTAAATTATTGTCGCGTGTAAACGTGCGAAACGTGTAACTATTGTATAATATATATATATATATTTTATAATTTTGCTCGATCTTGCATAAGTTGATGATCACTGATAAAAGAACAAACGTGAAAAGATACACGTGCATTCATGCGATCGATACAAAGTGCATTCGTGTTTTCGAAGATTTTCTGCGATAAGATTGTTTTATCTTACGAAATGCGCCGAATCTCTTGATATTATTTACAATCAATAAATATATATCAATGTTTGATAAAAAAGACGCATGACAATGATAAATATTAGTCACATATAAACTACAATCAATCAAAAAAGACATGTTTCGCCAAATTTTTGAATTATTCCATATTATACATTTCCGATATCGCGCAATTCATTCTTCATTCTTTTCATGTTCCGCAAAAGTATTATAATCTCAAAATTTTGAAAAAAATCATTATTCTCACACAATTCGTCAATTTTACATTTTCCCCAAGAGAACTTTTATATTTTTACGGAAAGAGTTCGTGTGTTGTATATCTTAATGCGTATCGTATAAAACTACAATTTGAATAAATAATTAAATAAGCCGGCGATAGAAGAATCGTCAAGAGAGATAACTCGAAAATATCCGTATACACGTGTGCTGTCGCGTATTGACGCGTATTTGTTTTTTAAAGACTTCGTAAAGAGCATCGCGTTGCATTTAGAATTTACTCCGTCGTGCACACGTAAACGGGGCATGATTGGGCAAACATAACGCTTCACAGGTGTCGCATATTTTTTTTTTTTTTTTTCCCCCTCGAGCTATTGTCCCCGAGTTGTTAGCGTACCTAGAATAAATCCTGCGCTGTAAATTCCGGCCGCCATAGTGGCGTCGAGGAACTCGAATGCGAGAAACATCCAATAATTCACGGAGAAGGAATGTATCAAGCCGCTGACTCCGGCCAGAGACGTTGCCAGCGTCAAAAAGGTTCGCCTCCCGTACCTGGAAATAGACGGGAGAGCGTATAAATGCGCGAGGAGATGCGTTCCTTTTACGTTGTCGTGTGTCTTCTCCGGTATAAAGCGCATTTTTATACCATCCCATGACACGACATTTCACGCGACGCTATGCCTTCTTATCGAGAATGCGTGACATCAACGAGCTACAGAAACTTTGTTCCATATCACGTGTATTCTCGTATTGCGCGTTACGTAAGAAGAAAAAAAAAAAAAAAAAAATTGATGATTTATCGCCGACTTGATAAAAAACGCGTAATAAGAGGAGTGTTCCGCGATACAGCTGACTATCCATCCGAGCATATCGAACGACTCAAGGATAAAGACGTAAAAAAACGATAATGAATTTTCAGACCTACGAATAGAGATGTTATCATTCGTAAGAATCAATTGAATTTGAATTTATCACAAATGCAATACTTGTTCTCACATCAATTTATATAGGAAAAACATGCAATGATGTGTAAAAGAGAACTGAATTAATAAATTCAAAATTATTCAATCGTTAGACGTTATACTGATATTTAGAATTACATTTTCTCTTTTCATACGACGATAGAAATATGTGAAATTAAAACGCGATGACGTCGCGTGCCGAATGTTGGGAAAGATACTTTTATTCGGAGTTAATTAATTAACGTCGCATACGGGAGAAATATTGCACTAATCTGCATCTCACCTGTCAGATATATATCCAGCGAACATCAAACCGATGAATTGCCCGATACTTTGCATCGTGCCCACTAGCGTGAGTTTCCATCGATTAGCATCGCAGGTAAAATTCCACTATATAAAAATAAAAGAAAAAATGAATTCACCGTTAATATCGTAAAAAAAAATCCGCGTTGTTTCAACGAGTCAATCTTACCTCGTCGAGTATCGTATTCTCGTATGGATTGTAAACCCAAGAATCGCATTCACGAGTCACGTTGGTGAACGATGTCTTCGAACATGTGTCCGAATGATTATCCCGCAACGTATAACGTGTACAACCAGTGATCTTTCCGTTGACTTTAGGAGCGGAAACGTCGATCCACGGCGAATCGAACGTCGCGTTTTCCGAATCCTCACATTCCGGCACCAAACATCTGTATATTTTTGTGAATGATTTTATTACCCTCTAATCTTTGAAGATTTAAACTTTCTCATATTACACAAATATAATACATTTAAATTAAACGCCGCATCCGAAACAAAATCTAAATAATTGACAAAAATACACGCCCACCTGTATTTAACTTCGCCTGCGGTAAATATGTAAGAAAGCGTAAACATTGCCGTTAAAATTAATGGTGCGCTTATAAATGCGAACATCACCATCTGATAAGATCCAAATTTTTCTATACCGCTCCAAATTTCTACAAGAGAAAATTAATAAAATAATACACAAGTAAAAAAGATTAGAAGAATCACTCTAATAAAAAACTATTGAATACATATTAAATTATTCGATTTATATTAAAAAGTGAAAATTTGTCAAATATGTATAAATAAGTTTTCATTAATTACGATGCATATTATTTGAATGGATTTTATTTGAAGAGAAAAGGTACTATATGCCAATTCAAATATTGTATAATTTTGCATCTTTTAGTTAAAGAAATTATAATATGGTAAAAAGAAAAGAGAAATATATATCACGATATATTAAATTATTATTTTAAAAATTAAATCGCGGATAAAATAAAAATTTCTCTTTAATATATATAATTCACATTAAATTCATAATGAAAAGATAATTTTATTACGGCCAATTTATATTGCCTCTCATTACATATATGTAATAGAAAGGATAATTATACGACACGCATACTCAAGTTTTGAAATAGCGAGTTATGTATGTAATATTGAATAATCAAGTATATAGAGTTCACGTGCAATTGCATGGTACGATCTCCAGGATCTACTTAACAAGCTCGTGTTCATCGTACATGCATACTTAGTGATTTAATACCACGTTAAGCAGTGATACTTAAACAACGCTCTCTAACTGGAAGAATAATCCGGCTGCAAGTATAAGCCCACCTTGATCCTCCCTCTTCAAACGGCTGACTATGCACGTAAGACTTTGTACAATTTGCCTCTGTTATGCAACGTAGAACGTAGGCAACATTTATCACAAGTTTGTGCAAACATTCTTCCGAATGTGAATAATAGGAGTTAAGATTTTTTTTTTTTTTTTTTTTTTCATATTGAGATGATTCGAGACGAAATATACGGAAAGAGGCAACTTTAAAATCCTGCTTCACAAATACAGGGCAAACTTGGAAAAATGTTAGAAATAAGGTCATATGTTACACGCACAGCGTATATAGCAAAAATCTTTAAGATGGGCATAACATAGACTCATTTCCATTTCATTTTAATGTTTTCCCGACAATTAATATTGTATATAAATTGCAAAACATAGATATTTTTAATGCTCTTTATACTTTCCTACTATTACTTTTTAATGCGCGCAAATATTAAAATTTATTACAATTTCATACATATTTCTTCAATGTATTTTCCTATTATAAAGCTAATTCTCTCAGCTTATCCAAAATTATATTCTTTTGGCAGAAGAGTTATTTTTCATGCATTTCGAGTTTACAATTTACATCAATTCGAATATCATCCGTACCATTTTCGTGTGCCGGTTGCAACGAGCGCGCCTCGTTTCTCTTCGGATAGCACAGCCTCATGCTCTGTCGTCCTTTATATCCCGTAAACTGCAATCATATACGAAGTTTATAGCGCTCGTCGTGAATCGCCGCCGCGCCGGCCGATCGAAAGTTCAACCTGGCGCTTTATGTTTCAAGTTTCTTAAGGAACATCGCGAATGAAAAATGACGCCAGTCGCGCGTCGGACTTGGGCGCGGGCGTTACATAAAGAAACGGGATCAGTTCCCTGCGAAGGCGGCTACAGAAAGCTTTTTCCCATAAAAAGTCCCGCAGAGGAGAGAGGAACTATCCCTCGGAAACGGCTTCACCGAGAGCAGCCGGCTATCCCGGCGGTGCATAAACAACGTATGCATATAACGACGATGCAGATGCCGGGCGTGTCGGTATGGCGAATAATAGGTAAAAAGGTATAGTGCGCTTTAGAGAAATATATAAAACGATCAGAGCGTAAATAATTATTCCTAGATCCGGGGGAAAAAAAAAACAAATGCAATATAAGATTGCGCGCGAGATTTCAAAAGCGAGTTAAGATATTGATTTAAAAAGCATTTAACGCGCTTTACACGCGCGATTAAACGAGATATGAATTAAACGATCGATTTGCAAAGAATTTGACAGTTTATATCTCGGCTAAAAATTATTGTTATGGATTCGCACGCGATAGCATTAAATACATATTTTAATGAGAGAATGTGAGAATTTTTTTGTAAAGCGGCTCTCTCGCTTCTTCTTAGTTTTTTTTTTTTTTTTTTTTTTTTCCCCACAAAATCGCACTTTTCCACGAGAGACGCGATCTCTCTATTGTTAAAATAAATAAACGGACAAGATGTTTGTAAAATATATTGTATATGCCGAGTGAAAAATTCCGTATCTCACAATGGCTGCGTGCTGACCTCTCGCAAGCACACGGTTAACTTCTACGTGGTTATTGATTTCCCAACGGAATGCGGGAAAAAGCTCTACGTCTCTACGAAAGAGAGATCGGAAAGAAACTCGGAACGCTGAACTAAATAAAGTAATCTTGCAATTGTGCAGCCGCTGCAAATCTCTGCTCAATTGCGCAATTTATCGTATCGCGTCACGAGATATATAATTTTAGTCATGTCGAATGGTAAAATATATCGCGTAAAGAGTAACTTTTGTGTATCCATATTCAATTTACGATACCATTCCGATATCATATTAATGCACTTTGCGAAATTCGTTTCGCAAAGTCGTTAAGTTTATTCGTTTTCGGCGATTTATCGGCGATCAGGAGGCATTTTATTCGCGAAATCGAGATTCGGGAAAAACTATAGAAAATGTTAATAATATAATCGAGCATACCTTGATACATTTCAACTATCTTGATTTAAGATAAGATGATTGGAGAAAGTTTTCGCACGAACCACAATGGTCGACAATCTCGCGAGGATATTGAAAGTTCACGAGGGTCTTTTTTAACGAACAATATTTCATCAGGCATAATTCATCGGCAAGAGAAACATAAATCTGTCAATGTGTTAGATTTTTATTTTTTAACAACGACATTTTCATTTTTTTAATTTAATACTTTTACGGATTAAAATTACTTTATCCCCATTATTACTTGCTTATCACGATCATCGATAAGTATTACGTATATAATGCCGAAGAGCCGTCAAAAGAGATAAATTTATTTACATTTCACGCTGCATTCTATCAATTTTCTATTTATATACAAATTCTGAAATACTCATGCATTTATCGTAACGGCATTTCAATATCTCCGACATGTTTACATGTGAGAAATACAGTACGTACTCTGATATCTTGCGGCAGATATGATGATTGCAGCGTAAATGTCGTACGCTTTTCCCAAGTATCGGGTGCACTCGCGTTTCGAAAAATACAGCGCGCTTATAGAGACGACATTTACGATGCCTCACTTTTGTCGCATCTGAAGGAAAACGTTTTCCGCGTGGGCACGTATCTCGTTGTCGCGCGCGATAACTGAAATCTACATATTCTATTACCTTAACCTGTCTATCGGACGAGTATATACGGACGTTCTTTTAAACGGATGATCGCGTTGATAAGCGAATTAATAAATCGTCCCCGACATCGGATATCACACACACCTGCTTCCTTCTGTCTTGGAAAGACAGTAAGTACTGTCTTTAAGAGTAAATGCAATCCACAGTGGTGACCACTATAGTATTTGAATGAGTGGAGGGAGGCAAAACAGTCGAAAGAGAGAAGAAGGGAGAATAATGATTCATCATTTTTTCAGTTCCGAAAAAACGAACATTGAAATTCACCTTCGTCGATGATATTCTTGTGATCGAAGCTGAAAAATATCTTTGAAATATGCAGTGATTATATAGTAGTCTAGCAACAAATGAAAAGCCGCACGATCGCATCGTGCATCGATTAGATATCGAAGATATTCATTCGAGAAATATGAAGAAATTTTTCAAATAGCAAATTTTTATAACATACCATCCACATATCGGAACGTGTCTAATCGTTCATTTTTAAGCTGAAAAATGATCTATATATTCGATCGCCGGCGGATATGCATAATAATAAAAGTTATCTTCTATGCTCCAATTTGATTCGCAATAATCTTTCTCTCTCGTCGAGAGTATAATATATGATCATTCATAAGTACGATGTAAATTAATAATTCATTATCAAGATGCATAAATATTGAAATCGGTTATTACGATTATAATTTTATCGCTAGTTTAATCGATAATTTATTTCCTCGATATATCAACGATATATAACAAACAATCCAATATACATATGTAATATTACATGAAACACGAGTGTTCGTATGTAAAAGTGAACCGTGTGTTCTCGTATTTGATACATAATTTGTGCCACGGTCAATTTGAATAGAAAAGCTTTGACACACGCTCTTTGATTTCATAATCATGTCTAACTCCCGCATGTAATTTGATATTAGCTTAGAGAGAGAGAGAGAGAGTAGAAATATGCATCGATATTAAAATCTAGCGTTCGGTATATCGAAAAATCTAAAGAAATATCGTAACATGTAATTGGTTTCAACTAATCAGTTCCGACTCGCGTCGTTTTCCTCGTATATATAAACCGCACGAGCATTGTCGTTATTATACAAACATATCGCATAACAACACATTAAAAAAAAAAAAAGTCTGTGGCCAATTTACACGAGCTTGTCGCAATTAATTCCTGGATGCCTGCCTTCATATTCTTCAGCGACGTTATTTTAACGATCGCATGATATATGCTGTACACGTATAATTAATGTAAATTTCCACGTTCGATGTTGAATCAAAGTGAATTAATTTATATAAAACAAGAAAAGTATATTGAAACTAAAATGAACAGTACATTTATATATTATCCTATTTAGATAATGTTATTTTATCATTATGTACACTCGATAATCGCGCGCTTTCCGTAATCTGTTCATATCCAGATGTGAATTCAATATGTCAGACAAGCTTTGTATAGTATTGATTTTGTAAAAATGATAAAAGAGATATCGAGAAATTTTAATACGATATTAATTGATCGCAAACGTAACATCGAAAAGAGAAAGTGATCTTTTCAAATCAATTATCTTTATGACGATATCATGAGTACAAAATATCAGTAACGAATAAAAATAGAGGATATCTGTCGAATTTGTGGAAATTGAGAGAAAGCGGATAAAAGAGGAATTCAAAGACCGCCAAGCATAAAAATAATTTTGCTTAAAATATTTCAAACTATTTCTTATTTATTTAGATACGAGAAGAAAAATCTGGCAGATTTTTTGCGTGATTCCATTTATGTTATTTTTGACATATTTCTTTCCATACAAAAACTTCTTAAATAACCGAAATTTGCATACGACCACGAATTAGTCACTTATACATGTGAAACGCTATCTATGACACGAAATGTTTGTGAGCTTATCGAGCGATTGCATAGTATATACATATACGCTATATATATTTCCTAGTATTTTTGAATTTCTGTTTGCATAACAGTGCTATTGACGGTAACGCGCATCTGATATTGATGATAAAGCAATCGATTATTCGAAAACTATACGCCGATTATCTGATGATAAAAAATAAGATTCTTTTGCTGAGGAACTCATCTCGTATTACACCGCGTTATTTGCGAAAGTGTCATCATAGTTGCGAAAATATTGCGACAGACGTTTATAGACGCGCTTAAAAGAGATAAAATTAAGAAAGGCTTTGTCGTACGAGAGAAATATGAGTGCGTAATGATGATTCACGAACATTAAACATTAAAAAGACATTTTTTTACGCTATATATTTTCATAATTAACCCTGTATTATTCTGCCCTTTTTTTTTAATATAATAAAGTTAAATTTTTATCGAAGATGTATTAGAAGTTTTGCTAGCTAATTTAATTTTTAGTTAATATTTTATCGATTAATTACTCGGTTATACTGTGATTACATGATATAAAATAATGGATATATAAAAATATTGTTTATTGTGACAAAATTACAACAAAGTAGAATTAACAACAATTGAGCAAAACAAATATCGATTTTTGATAATTTCCTAATCACGAGTTCATCATTACTTATTCGCCAATCATTTTGTGAGCCGATCGTCCTGAAAATTTTCCGTTTTTCGTTTTCATTGATGATGATGATGATGATGACTAATTTTTTGGCGACTGATAAGCTGCAAATTTATTAATAAACTGCTAACCTGCTAGCGTGTCATTATCCTTGTTATCGAATGTTACATGTTGTATTTATACCGAGTTTATATGAATATATTGATAATTAATTAAAATAAAAACTCTAAAATAATTTTAAGTAAAAGTTTTCTCCATTTCCGTTGCATGTGTGATTTAAATTATGTTTTTGCATATTCCACCTCGTGTCACGAAGGAACAATAGAATTCATGTGCAATCATAATTATTATTCGGCTTATTGTTAGTCGTGGAAAACTGATTATAACACGTGCAATGGCAATAGAAATATGACGAATAAAACGAAATTTCAAGGTAATAACCTTATATGCCAGAATCAAAATGCTTTCTTTACGAGACCTGATAGTTAGTAAACCTTGATCGCCATTAGCGTACCGTGGCAATGAACTGCGAGAAAAAATATACGTGATGAGTTTAATGAAAAGGCGAAACACAGTGCGAATACTAAATTTATGAGAAAACACCAGACATACAAGATCGTGCTGAAAGCCGTGTGCTAAATAATCGATTTAAATAATTAAATTAAATTTTATGACAAATTTTTCGACTCTTTTCTTTTTCGGTAGAATTTTTTGAGGCAAGAGTCGTCATTCATTACATTTAAAATTTTCAACGTTACATATTTTTATAATTAATTCTCAAATATGTTGCAAATTTAGTAAATGTTTTCACTTAAAAAATAAAATTTTTTTTATCCGCTTAATTTATTTTTGTATGCTTAATTCGAGAAAAGCCATAATTATTTGTTTGTAATACAAGAAATATTGACATCTCGATATTGTTAAGAAAAACTTCGTTTCTAATTTGGTCAAGAACTTTTGTCAGGTAAAGTTTCGTATAGCAATGTCAGATGTGCGCAATATACTGTATAGCAATTTGCATACACGTGTAAGTACTGACCTAGACATTATCTTAACGATACACGACTTGGGTTTCGAGCGTATTTGCTGTTTCGCATTTGAATATTTAATTTACATTTCATTGATACACTTAACGTTGATATTTACATATATATATTGATTTTATATGAGTATATATATTAATAATTAAATATATGACGTCGCCATATAATTGTGATTTTTGTCAGCAATTAAATTTGTTTACTAATTATAGGAAGTTATTTTATTATTAGATCAAATTGTGAAGCATAAAAATATTAATGCTAACATATGTTTGTTATATTTTCGTAAAAAGCTGACATTCTTTGATTACAATAATAAAATAATAGATATGCCGAAAAGTTATTTAACTTATCGTCAACCAGGAGTTGCACTACTTTATTATTAATATATATTAAATAAACGAATACACACACACATATATATATAAGATATATATAAATAAAGCGAAATTATAACAATATCTATAATAAAATGTGTTAGAATATTAGTTGAATACCTAGATCGATACAAGTATCACAAAATCTTTATTCTAATTAAATGCATCTTTTAAAAATAATCTCTTTCTTTTCTTTCTTCGTTGATAAATCCAAAATCCAATGTGCAACACTTTATAATGTATAAAGCAGGAATATATATATATATATACATAAGAATCAAGCAGTCTCGTAAAAGGCATCTTCCATAAGGGCATTTTACATGATTGCGATCGTCACGCGCGATAATTGGAAAAATGAGGAGAAAAAAATCACGCGCTTTGTTCTATATTTGGGCATAGTTTAGAGAATTTCGTAAATTTTTCCCGACTATGCTGAATCATACAATGTAAACAGAAAAGTCCTGCAGATGTTAGCTGAAGCAAGGTATGACGTCTCATGACGAGAACGAAAGTTGAAAGAAGTCGTCAGATGCGGAACGATGGTTTTTCCCACGATGTCTCTGATTTGACTCACATTGTGAAAGTTGAATTAACAAACCTTGTACACGAGATACAATCATATTGTCGTTGCATCGGACTGATTAATCGGACATGCTGTTCTCGCTCGTTCAAGACACGCGAGTATCTTTCTTGCATCGCTCGTATCTAATCAGATAATAGAGAATGTATTTACGTCCACTGAAAGCGGTTGCCCACTTTTGCATCATTCATTCGCCGCGCACGTGACAGATGAATTATCAAAAAAATAACTTAAACTTTCAATGATCGGGTTGACAAAAATTTGAATCACGTATGACATTCGTGCTGCTTTCATTAATTTAAAATTTAGTGTCCTGCTCTAGGCAAGTCGAATAAGATGCTAGAATAGTATATAACTTACACACATAGAGAAACGATTATATATATATATATATTTGTCTAATTCGATTAATCCTTAAATATGTCATCAAAAAACTGTACGTTAATTGAAAAGATATGATTTAAAAAATTTAAAAATTTTAGATTTTATGTTTCTGAGAAACAGAATAATTGTCATAGAGAATACATTATTATCTACAATTTAATAATTTTTTCTCCCTATGATTGATTTTGTTGAAAAGCCAATTTCGAGAGACAATCATAGATGCATAAAAATAATAATATTTGAACATTTAAAAATGGAAGGTATTCTTTTATTTTTCATTTAAATTTGTATCCGTCATCCGTATTCTTATATCTCACTTTCAATTTTAACGTGACAGCGATTTCCACAATTTATTTTCATTAATAATAAGATATAAATAGTATATATTTTATATATTGTATTATATAATTGTTAATCAATTCTTGAAAGAAATCTTTTAGAAAAATGTAAATGTTTTCTTGCTGTTTTTTTTTTTTATCAATATAAGTAACAGAGAAAGATAATATTGTCGATAATGTTAATATGTACATTTTTACACATTTTTGTCTTGAGTATTGCAACTTATCTGCGTTCAAATAGTTTAACCTCAATTTACTCAGCCAATTAAGTTAATGTACACATTGTAGAATTACTATGTACTATAAGTATAAGTACAATTAGATAGATCAGTAAGCTTAACAAAGACGTGAAACGAAGGCATAAATATTCTTGAAGAACGGCGTTGCTTGATTATGTCAAAGTGATATATATGTCAAGTGATTTAACTCGCATGTCTGTACTATAAATTATGGTGCGACACTGCTCGAGTTCTTTTTTTGCGCTTCTTTTTCTACAATTCATTATCAAAATGCTGTTTATAAACGTATTTATCATTATCAAATTAAGACCAAAATAAATTATGCTTCTCTTCATCATAAATCAATACACGCGTTCTAATAAATTTCAGCGAAATAAAATTTTATAAAATTCAGATAACTTAAATAATTATAAGTACGTACGTAATTTTTATAACAGTTACAACTTGTATGGAAAAAAAAAAAAACTAAAAGATAAGATGTACAAAAAAAAAGGAATAAAAACAGAGATTATTTATTATTATCATAAAAGAATAATTTATTTTATATATATATATATATATATAAATAACTCGATGTATATGTAACAAAAAATACACACATTTTTTTCTTTATAAAATAATATATATTTTCGTTGTATCTTTTTCCGCGCGTAACGTTAATATAAAAATATCAGATATTTGAATGCATTCTTACGAATATACTGTGTATGATCAATATATAGTCTTTTTTATACTCACCGTAAATAAAAAATTCTTCTTTTTCCCCCGAAAAACGAAGTATATATATTCCACCATATCGCGCTTCTTGTTCCTCGTCATTGCTTCAACCTTTCGCATGCAAAAAAAACAGCGAAATAATAAATAACATTCCTGCCTCTGTATACTCTCTTTTCCGTGACGTCACCCCCCCCCCCAAAAAAAAAAAAAAAAAAGGACTGAGAAGTCTCCTTGTACTATTCTAGAAGCGAAAATATAGACGAAGGCGGTCGTCAGTCGTCGTCGAGACAGCGTTGGCGTTTGTAACCGCAAATTTTGTAACTATTCGTGAATGATATGTAACTCGTAAATTCAATCTGATATCTTACACCGAGATAGACAAGATCATGCACAAGTCCACCGATCGCGAAATGTTGAAAGGAAAACGATGCAGAAAGGACCTTGACAGAATACACTCGAAGATCTTAAAAGCCAAGAAGAAATTGGTATGTTTTTCGCATCCTCGTGATCTCCTTTCGATCCCGCTCTAAAAGAGGATACGATTCACGAAACCGACTTTATATTCGGCCGATCTATCGGCCTCGATAATTGATAAATGCTTTAAGAGGGAAAAACGCACAGATATATCTGGATCACGTCGTTCGCGAATCCAGCATGTATTTCGATATAGACTTGCAATACTGAAAGTTATTCGTTATACGTATACGTTCATTCATATCGAACGTGGCGCTAGTTTCAAGTTACAACTCCCCTCGCGTAGTAGTAATACGTAGTAAATAGACCCGTGAAACGCGCTAGCACGTGCTTGCGCGTATGCGACACGTGAGATGTAGTACGTATAATTATTACAACTCTTTATAAATCATACATTTGTAAAGATGTGTGTAATCAGCAATAATTAATCTATAAGAAGCATCGGATCAATATCATGGTATAAATATGCATTTACATTCCTCACAACAGTGTTAGGTTAGTGTCGACATAAAGATTGTATTTTGCTTCAACTGATAGCCAGTACTAAAAATCTGTCAGAACGCGAAATATCAGAAGTATTAGAAAGCGTAATATTTATTATTTACTAATTTTTATAAATTATGATCCTTTATGTATAATTATATTTGATCAAAAATTAATTATACATATGTTGTGTATTAGTACACATATTATTATTGGAGAAGTTTAGCCGCGTGAAAAACTATATCTACACAAAAATCTAATAACTATAATTTTATTACAAATCTGCAGAATTTTGCGAGAGAAAGAGAAAGAGGATAAGATTTATATATAAAAATCACCAAAGCTTTTATATAAATTTTTTAAATATATCATTGTACAAGAGGGCATCGAAATATAATTTACATGTATAAAATACTTTTAACGATGATATCTTTGTGTATAATTGAAATATACATATATAGGAATTTCTTACAGGATAATATGGGAAAAAATGGCGATAAGGGTAGACAAAGAAGACAAGGCCAAGCAAAAATTTGTACCAGGCTTCTGCCGAGAGCTGTATGTAACTTTAATAATTCTGATATTAACTATATTCCCTAAAATCCATTGCATCTATAGATAAATATTTTATATAATTTTTTCAGACAATTGGCATATATAGAAATGGCGCAAAGAGCAGAAACATCCAAAAAGGTATTTATATCGAAATTTATATGTTGCAATAACAAAATATTAAAAATATAAGGTTTTAATAATTGTAATATTCTATAATAGAAACATCGGCAAGTACGTTTGATAGAGCTCGGCTAAAAGCAGATGCTTTAAAGCTTTTTAATGGCGACACTCCAGAATTCAAGTAAATGCATTATCAATTGAAGTCTAAAAGAATGTTTTGTAAATATAAATTTGAACACATCTTGTTTTACAGATATAAAGAAGAGCTTTCAACCCATAATGAAACTACTAAACAATCACCAGAAAAGAACTTTGTAAAAAATAGTTTAAAGTTTTGGACACCAGGCAGTATCCTGGAGCAAAGTCCCAATTTGGGAAAGAAACAAAGGTATATTTGTTCATTCAGATAATATTTATTAATGTTATAACAATATATATATATATATATATATATATATATCACTTTTCTAAATACAGATGTAAGAAAGATTATATATATTAATATTGCAGTAAAAATCAAAAGCTGTATCTTGTGAAAAAGAAAAGTGAGGAAAATTTTTTCAAAAACTTTGATTCTGATAAAATTGCAAAACAAAATGTTAATAATGAATCAAAATATGTTGCTCAAAAAGAAAGCATATGTAAGCAAAAACTGTTTCAAAATAAAGAGCAACCAAAAGCTACTCAGACACAGTAAGTAAAGCTATAAATTATCTTATCACTCATTTGATTAGGAGATTCAATAAAGGAAGAGAACAGATTGTATATTATAAAATAAAATATTTATTTCACAGAATATTTGAAAATGACGATTTTATAGAAGAAAATAGAGAAAATGAAAACAGAACACAGACAGATGAGGATAGTAAAAGTATATATAGGGTTATGAATCAGTACAAAGAACTCTGCAAAGCAGACTTTGCCATAAGTTTTGGAGATTTTCTACAGAATCAACCAGGTATGTTATATATATAGAATAATTATTGTAACCTGATTATACATCATTAAAATTTTCATCATTAATTATTATTTGTAATGATTTTAGATCCTTTTACAACAATAATTAAAAAATTGAAGCATATTTATTCTAATTCTTTACATGAACAATATTTGCGTGGAAAGAATGGATTAAAAACTATGAAATCATCTGAATTGTCTGTAGAAAATCAAGCTTGTGCATATTCAGATGACTCGCAAATATCACCAAAATCGACCTCGACTATCGAATATGAAATTCCTAAACATAGTGAAAATCGCACAATCTCGCCTTTTTTAAAAAAGATATCTAACGAAGATGATAAAATCCATTTTATGCCAAGTGATAATATAGAGCCTTATGGTTCTATATCTTATTCATCGCAGAATATTTTGGAAGCATGTGATGCAAATGACTGTATAGTAAATCGCAAGAATAACGATAATCAATATTCAAAACAATCAGCAGATATTTATCAATCTAAGAGAGCAGTAAGTTTTAATTCTGTGAATGAAAAAGATTCTGTCCGAAATCATTCTAATTATATTAATCATCCTTGGAAAAATAAACGACATAACAAAGATAATATTTATGTCGATTTTCCTGATCATGAAAATTCACAATACATTGATAACACGAAACACGCAAAAATCGCGACTTTTTCAAGCGATTCCATGTTACTTGCCAAGAAATATTCATCGAAAAATAATGCTGGCAAAGAATCGCCGATTAATATTTTCAACAGAACAAATGAATGTAATGCAAAGAACTTTAAACGACCTGTTATTCTTCATCGACATAATAATGTCACTGCTATTAAGGATAATCATTCTGTACAGGAAAATGATGCAGACTTATTCTATAAGAAGAATTATATAGAAAAATTATATGAGCAGTTTGGTATCAATATAAATAATAAAAGTCTAGATAACGATAGACATGCTTATGTTGATTCTTCTCATCAACAACTTTTACATGAAAGAAATAAACAAAAATTGGAAATTGTGAAGTCACCTGATCTGTCTGAGGAATATCAAGCTTGTACATATTCAGATGTTTCGCTAATATCACCGAATTCGATTTCAGTCTTTGAAATCGATTGTGAAACTCCTAAATATAGAAAAAATCACACAATCGAATTTCCTTTCATAGAAAATACATCTCAGCAAGAAAACAAATTCCATTTGATGCAAAATAATACAGATCTTTATAGCGATATTACAAAAGAATCTTATGAAATGCAATTCCCAAATGCATCTGAAAATTTTCCTACGCCTAGCGTAATAAACACACAATTTGTGAATTTTCATGATCAAACTAAAACGTTTAAGCCTCAGAATGGATCAATGGAAATAAAAGATTCACAAGAGTCACTTGTCGAAAAGTTTGACATAAACATACATCCTAACAAATTAGATGGAAGAAACAAATCATGTCGATTCGATGACTCTTTACAAACTTTTGAAGTTTCGTGTAATACGAATGCACATATCGAACGATTAACTCGGAGACAAGAACAAGTTTTACCGAAAGTAAAAAAACATCTCTTCCATTCACATAATTATAATGCAATTAACTATTTACGAGACCCAAGTCTTTGTAATTTCAATGTAAAATCATCGAAAACGTTATCTCAACAAACCAAATTACATATATCTGAAAGAAATGATGCCAAACAAGAACTTTTACAGAAAAATCCACACAATCAGAATCAAAATGTTCTTTTAAACAGTGTTAACGCAAGAGCGATACCGTCAACATTAAACTTCCCCTGTAAGAATATTCAAACCGACAAAAGATTTAGAGAATCTATATGTAAAGAAATATTTAGTAAAGCAGACATAGAACGCGCTAGGAATCGAGCTAATTTAAGTCGTTGTGATGCACAATATTTGGATTCTACCGGATGTCAACATAATGTTTCACAAGCGCATCATTTTTATAAAAAAGCTGTGCAAACGACAGTGCAACCCAGAATCTTACACAATGATCATAATAGCAGCATGGATAATTGTATTAATTCATCGAGTGATGTACCATTATTGTTACTGCAAAAGCATAATGCATATACGTACCCGAAAGTGATCGACGATCAGCATTGCTCTGTGATGCTACAAAATATTACTCAACCTATAAAATATTTAGCTCTAAACAACAATTCGGATATCCAACGAATTCCTGTGTATATAAATGACAAAGATGTTATAGAAAGTGTCCCACTAAAAGTAATAACTTTAGTAAATCCAAATGCTCAAACGGAAGAACTGTATTTCCACAAGAAATATAATTTACGACGCGAATAATACCATTGAAAACGAATGATCTGTTGTGTGATAATCTTGCAACATTTAAGACTAGCCATCAGTCTTTTGTAAAGCGTTTAGATTCTATCATAGTGTTTAGTCGAATATTTGATTCGTAATCTAATACATGCTCTTCGAAATTATAATAAGAATAGATGTGCAATTGTAGGTTCATCATGTGATTAACAAAGCATATCGATTATGTTTCTTGCAGAAAATGATTACAAAACATAAATATTTGTTATTAAGATAAAAGTTATATTTAAAAAGGCAAAAAAAAAAATACGTTTATATAAGCCTATTATAGTTACTCTCTATAATCTATTTTGTGAAAACGTAGGAAAAGCCTGAAAAGTAATATATTTTTGGAAATGGCTTGTAGATGGGAAAGGAGGCGTGTTTGATAAAACTTGATATATATAAAAATTCTTCCTTATTTATCTTTCTATATATACGAGCTATGTAATTCTAACACCAAATATTTTCTTAATCAATAATTAATATTTGATTTGGTATGGAAAATGAAAATACAAAACTACCTGTAATAGTTGGAACATATATGTATTATTATGTTACCGTTAAGTCATAATTCTTGGACATCAAATATTTAACATAGGAGAAATCCATTTTCGTCAATTTCACAGCAATATCGATACATATATTTGTGAATTTCTGAGAATACGTGTGATAATAGCTGTTTGTAAATAAATATCGCAGAACGCAAAGTGTATACACGGCAGCAAATGGCTTTCTAATAAATTTCTAAATATTTTCTAACTCGATATTCTCTTCGGAGCTGGTTTGGTGAAGCGCAATTAGCAATTAATCATCATAGGGTATCTTTTTTTTCTTTTTTTTCTTTTTTTTTCTTTTTTTCTTCTTTTTTTCTTCTTTCCTTCTTCTTCTTCTTTTTTATTTTTTTAATGATGAAAGCATTTACTTTGTCTTTATTCGCGAACATGTTTCCATAAATTTGAAATAAATTAATTATTTAAAGTTATATCAATGACGAAAAAACATGGAGCGTGCACACAAGGCGAAGGAGATGTCTCTTCGTGTCGGTACCAGAAGACCGGATCGACATTGAGTTTTAATTATTATGTTTATTTCATATACGCATTAACGTCATTTGCGGAGTGATTTGATTAAAAACATGAGTACATTTCTGTTACAATCTTAGGAAGTACTCTAGGAGGAAATCTCTAGGTACACGTGCCCGTTCCTTGCCAAACGGTACGATATCGTTCGTTCCTATCGGTTTGGCGCGAAGCCGCGTGTTTACTCTGGGAATGAAGTAAATAGTTCTCAGTCTTCAAAATTACTTTATTGTATACCAAAATAAAGTCGTTAAAGAGTTAGTACGATCTCGCGGAAATCGCTCAATATGAAATCGTAATACATCATCTGTGTGGTATATATTAGCTGGTATAGATATGCTTAGAAACTGAAATTATTCAAGTCGGGTACTCTGGTGCGCCATACACAGCGGCGTTAAAATGCCATAACTCTCTTACGAACTTTATTTATAACATCCTAAAAGTTCGGACACCTTATAATTTGTACTTTATGTGAGGATATCTTGGTTACGAGATAGACCTTGCTAACCGATTTTTAGCGTAGTTAGAACCATGCCGTGCCATCTCCTCTCGGAGATTAATTCGAGCGGCCGTATTCATTTCTGGGAAAGAAAGAGGAAAGGGCAGAAAGAGGCTCAGAGCAAGAGATAGAGATAGAGATAGAAATAGAGAGAGAGAGAGAGAGAGAGAGAAGTACAGAGTGAGGTATAGAGATAGAGATAGAAAGAGAGAGAGAGAGAGAGACGGTTCATCTTAACGTTCCCCTGAGTTTGATTTCAATATGAACATCTCTATGCGCCCAACATAGAGAAAAAACAGTTTCCGGAAAATAGATTAATGTAGGAGAAAAAGATATGGATGAATATATATAAAGAAGTTAGACTTGTGATTTTATGTACAGATTGGAGGTTCATCGTCAACAAAGAAGGAATTAGCGTCCCCTCGCCCATCGTAGTATGGCGTCCGCTAATACGTCCAGATGCGCCTTCGTCTGAAACATATCGGAATGCGATAATATCGTTTACTAGCGTACCGTTCATTAGTAGAAAAAAAAAAAAAAAAAAAACCCAAAGGCTATGGATTATCCATAACAGAGTTCACTCTTCTTCCTACACGTTGTTTGTATCTCACATTCAACTGTAATTAATTTATAATTAATAATTGAGATATTTTTTTCATATGATATAGCTCCACCATTTATCTTCACGTAACTCAAATTCTACCATGAAAGTTCAATGTTTAATATCAATGTATAGTGTATCATAATACTTGATCAATACTTTATCATTTAGCCATTTAATCTTACAATTTATTCATAAAGTGAGTACAATTTATTCTTAAAGTCTTAATTAAACTCAAACATTATCATTAAAAATTTATAAATATTTATATTATTATTTTTAAAGGTTAATAAAGTATCAAGTAATCAAGTATTTTTTTATCGTACATATTTAATTTCTATATTTAAAAACTAGGATCTCCATCCCTGTTCCTATCATTGACTGACATTTCGTCGGCTTGACGTGGGCTTGTAAAAGTGAATCTGAAATTATCGATATTCGCGCTATTTTCCAAATACAAATATGTAAAGAGACAATGTACAAATTATTAAAAAGTTTGTATTTTGTCTCGTTTTCAATGCTTCGGAAAATGCTACTAGCGAGTTATATAGAAAAAATGTGTGGCTCTTGATATTACACCCACGATTAGCGCAAATACACGTCCCCATTTTCGTTTGAACTTTATAAGGTAAGTCACACTACAAAAGTTCAGCAAAGATTTACATAGAATCCAGAATACATATAGTTACGTATTTTATCAATCGATGCGTATGCAAATTAAAATGGCATTTTCGAACGTACAAAAATTCTTTCTCTAGATTTATTCGGATATTATTGGTAAAACAACACAGAGTTGCTTAAAGTATATATATTATCTACTTAAATATACTTTGCCATTTTTTTTTTTTTTTTTTTTTTTTTATTACTTTGTTACTTTATTAACTTGACTTATTTAATGGGAAAAAGAGAAAGTTTCTTTAATATAATTCTTTTAACATATATTCCTTTTTAGTATCTACTCTATTACTGTTCTTTTAACAGAACTCTAGATTATTTGCATTTATTTTTCCTCTTTCTTAAGATCTGAATATATTTATTTCATATTTTTTAAACGACAGAATATAAGAGAGTAACTAAAATAAAAATCATGTTTGAAAAGATATACTCTCTTCATTGACAATCGAGTTTTATTTTACAAATGTGAAATACAAAATCGATGGTTGATTGTGTAACGATGCACCCCCCATCGTTACCCGGCACGTAGCCAGCCGGAAGTCTGCCGCCCGGCGAACACCAGCCGGGCAGTGGCAGAGGCGCCTAGCGCCCTTTTTTTTAATCTCTCAAAACCGCGGTTGTGATAAACAACCATACGGCCGTTATACGGCCGCCGTTACGCCGAAGACCGAGCATAGCCGAGCGCTACCGGAAGATCCCGAGCGTCACCCGCCGAATTGCCGCGTCGTTTCGCCCAGGGGAAGCGACGCGTTTACCGTAATTTACCCGCCGAAAAACAACGCGTCGTTATCCCCACCCGGGGGCGAACGACGCAATTACCGATAGACGCTCGGGTATAAGAAGACAGCGTTTCGGCATCTCGGGACCAGAACGATTCCTGAATCCGCTCGAGCTGTACGCTCCGAGATACCAGAAACCGATCCTGAACAGTCGTAGCAACGACGGAACGTGGGGTTGACGAGTTCGCAGCCTCCGCCGAGCATTCTCGGCTTCCGTGCAGTCTCCGAACTCCTGACACAGATCCGACCGACTCGACGAGAGCGGAGTGTTCGCCGCTCTCCGAGACTACGGTCTATCATTCAACCGCTCCAGCTAGCCGGATCGTGGGTTTGCGAGTTCGCTGCCCCGTCGAGTTTTCTCGACTCCGACACGCTCTCCTCCACTCCGCGAACGGAAGCAGGGACGGAGAGTTCTCCGCCCGGTCGAGGGTACTCGATCTCCGTTCGAATTCCCCGACCACTGGGAACACGCGATTAATCCCGCGACCACACTAATCCTAATATTATAATACTATAATTATAATTATCGCGCCGAAATATCTACCGCCTAATAGTTCATTCTATTCCGCGCGCCGTCAAAATAAACACGGCCTTGCCGTATACGCGCCGACCGACCGCGCCCAATTTCTTGCGCGTCTCGCGCGCCGTCAAAATAAACACGGCCTTGCCGTACACGCGCCGACCGACCGCGCCCGATTTCTTGCGCGTCTAGCGTGCCGTCAAAATAAACACGGTTACGAATATTATAAGCGGTTCGATATATATCGAACATCACGCACCGAATAACGAACGCCCGTTGCATCTAGCGCGCTGCATCATCCGCCGCGCGCTCACTATTGTAAATCGACCATTGCCGAAAGAGGCAAATAAAGACAATATCTAACTCTTTCGTGTGTCTCACCTTTTCACGAGCCCTGATCCCGACCGAGTTTATCCACGCACTCGCGAAAAGTGACCCCGTTACAATTGTATTATTTACAAAATGATAAATATAATTACACAAAATTTTATATTGAAAAATAAATATCGGAAAAAAGATATTCAACGTGCAATCCAATAATACATATTAACTTTTTTACAGATTTGCTTGCGTAATTTTTAGAAATTTATGTTATTTGACAATTTATATGCGTTTTCAAAATATATTTTAAACATAATCACGAGAGAGTTTATAGGCAATAAAATACATCGTGAACGATATATTATCAAGTTTTCAGGAAAAGTAGTATCGTTGCGTATTATCACAATCAATTCTTTTTTATAAAAAAAATTAAAAATAAATAATTAGAATTCTCTCTTTTATATCTAGAAGGAATGTAAAGAAAATAAAAATTATCATAATTGTACTCACGGTTTTGTAAAACATGCAATCACGTCTGTCTTCATCCTCACCGTTGGGACAGTCTACAAAGCCATCGCACAGGACGTGATCGTCGATGCAATGATATCTACCCATTCTATCCGCACTCGGACAAGCGAATCTTTCCATTCCGTCTTCGGAGACTGGACATTCTATAAATAAAAATCGCAATAATTCTCCTCGAATCTGTTTCTAGAATTATATTGAATATAAAATATAATAAAATTATTATGTAGATAAATGTTACTCGATATTCTCCCCTCTCTTCTCTTGATCGAATTGAAATAATTGCGCAGAAAGAATCAGAAAATTGAAAGATGTAGGAAAATAAGTCATTTTTACGCGATATAGAATTTTTTACATATTGTGACGATTAAATCAATGTAAATTTGATTGGCTATTAATTATGGCATATTAGTGTGCGCAATATTCTGTAATCTAATATCCCATTAATATCTAAGCATATATACATTTTAATCTAAACATATATATTACAAGCTCGTATCTTCACAGTGTGTTTAGTATAAATCGAATTGACAAATACTCTATGTTATTTATCCGACGATAGTGCATCTCAAAAGCCTGTATGCTCAATACATTCGGAGCTAAATTGCAAAATGTAGTTCCCCGATTCTCTCTGTGCTGCTTGCTTAATAAGAAAATTCTATTCAAAGCGTAGGATGAGCAATATTAAGCAGTAAGTATAATGCAAATGCATGTATGCGGAGGAGAATATGTGGATCTAAATGTCGATGTAATTTTCAACACAAATCGTAAGTTGATCGCGATTAGTTTAGAAAAAAAATGGATGCTTAACATTTAGTACATCATGACCTCTATCTTTACCGCTTTGTATATCGTGACCCAATAGATCGGTACAGGATAAAACAACGCTCCATACTTTTATTTTATATTTTTATAACAGTCTCCTTTTTTTTTTTTTAACGAGTATGTGTATGGTTATTCTAAAGAAGTTTCTCAACGAAAAAAAAAAAAAAAAATATTTCTCTGCATTCTGCACACTTCTCACGTTTTTCTCAACAACGTCTAGACTCTACCGAAGAATGTTCATTGTATAGAAAAGGATATATCCTGTTCTCCTTGTCGCAGGATTCGCCGTCAGCTTTCCCTTGGATCAATAAATTTGGGAAGGACACGGCGGACGCGCCGTGTCGTGCGTTTCGTCACTTTTTCTTTATTTGCAGAAGCGCTTTGTCTATATTTTTGCACGCGGACACGCTTCTCATTTGGATCTATAAATCTTTTTGGCCATATAACTCAGGTGGTATGTATTCATTACACACCATACACTCTCGTTCAGTTCACATTTCATTGGAAATTAAAGTATCTTTTCCACGAGCGCAGATTTACAGGGACTTTATGAGATTTATTTGAAATGCACATAGAAAATTTCAATAATGGCCTTTCGACACTTTATAAATATCAAGATTATATTTAATTTTGGAAATATAAATAATATATATTTTCTAAATCACTTGAGAATTCTTTATCTAAATTATTTAAAAATGGATGAACTGAAGAGAAAACTAATAGAAATTTATTTTATAATCTACCTAAAAAAGTTACTCTGTGAAATCGTGAATATTTCTTGTCTAGCTTCACCCATCCGTTTTAATTCTCATATGTGACAAGCAATTAAAAATCAAGGAAAGAAGCTTTTTTATTCAGAATTAAGATGCGTTAAAGTCAATTTCTTCCTATTTTCGATGCTTTATTTAACTATCTATTCAGCGCTTAATTAAATCGGTAAACTATTGCGATGTTGAAAATTGAGAAAGAAACGGAAGAAAAATAATTGTAAATCCGTTTTTTTCAGTAATCCTTCCATTTGAAAAATTATTGCATTATCTAATCTTACATAAATCAAACTTTTTCAACTCCTTTTAATCTAATCATTTTTTTTACGCGTGAAAAATGAGACTGATAGTTATTTTTTGACCAAATGTGTTGAAATGTGCTCGTGCGTGAAAAAAGAAAAAAGTCTGCATATCATTATCAGAGACAGAATTGGGCATTTAAAAATATCACAGCTTCTAAACGGAATTTAGTAAACAGCCTATATAAATTATGTCTGATCTTTCGCAGACGGTACAGTCAATCTTTCATTTATGTAATTGCTCACGAAATTGCACAATGAAATGTTTTAAAAATTCTATAAAATTTTTTAAGTATATTTTCTGTATAGCAATAACAGTTTTTCTGATCTATTCGCGATATATATAAATGATAAATGAGACGATATCACTTACCGACTTGCGGCACGTCGTACTGTATGCTTCCCCGGATGGACCTCAGCATGAGGTGCGAAGCGATACTCGCGCCGGCCGAGGACACCGAGGACGCTTGAGCCTGGTGTCCCGGGGACTCTCGTTGCGCGTCGATCGAACGCCGTCCGACCGTGATCTGATTCCGCTTGCTACCGGGTAATTTGCCAGTCTCGTAGACAAAGGCCTTCGGGACGAAGCCGCCGTTCGTGGGTAAATTAAGGGTGGTGCCGGCCTCGGCGCCCGCGGGATCAGTCTTCGTACTCGTCGCAGTGTTAAATCTCTGCTCCGCGTAGAGATCGTCGTAATTGGATTGTCTGGATTCCTGATGGACGTTGGCGGCGGCGGCGGCGGCGGCGGCGGTGGTCTTTCTACCGGCCTCGTGGCACACCAGTATCGGTGGCAGGACGCTGAGCGGATCTCGCGGATGCCGACAGCCTATACGCCGTTTCTTCACTCGCTGACGGCCGTCGTCGATCAGCTGATTGTTACCCTCGTCGTGAGGAACGTAAGGCTCGCTCGCGGCGATCGCATGGGATTGCGACGACGTCACGTATTCGGAATAGAGGACGTTGAGCATGGCGGGCGACAGGGCGAAGAACACGTTCTGGAGCTCGCGCGGCTCCTTCACCATGTCGTCGATCAGCATGCCGGCGGGCGACCACGATGTTATCCGCGGCTCGTCGTTGAATACCAGCCAATTGGATAGATCGTCTCGCATGTGGGGACTGCCGTCGGTAGGGTATATTCTAAGGTGCAACAGGTTGCTTCCTACCGGGCTCAGCTCGCTCTTCTTTCTAACGCTGCTACCGCTTCCGTGATGATAGTCGAGCCCCTGTGTGCCTTGCACTTGTATGATGACGGGTCGATTGCCCACCGCCAGATCTAGTCCCTGTCCCACATAGGTGAGAAGCCAGAACATGCAAACCGCCATTTTACAAATCATCAACGTTTTCAAGCAGCGTTCCGTTATTTCTCTCTCTCTCTCTCTCTCTCTCTCTCTCTTCTTCCCTCTTTCCTTTTTCTCTAGCTTTCTCTTTCTCTATCTCTCTATATATGTATCTACGTATATATATATATATCTCCCTCTTTCTTCCTTCTCTCTTTCGTCCACCACTTTTGTCGCACCCGATTATACGGTTGAACGTGGTGTTATAATTGACCTACATGAACAGCAATGATATGCTTTGTTTATATATATATTTTTTTTATTTTCTTGTGTTTTTTTTTATTCTCTTTAGCTGTTTACTACTCACTGCCAGTCTAAAGGCACGTCTGTAGCGATTCTGAGTTAGGCCGACTTTTCGTTTGAACTCGCGATACACTGGGAAGCTGAGGATGGAACGTGTAGGTGTATATATGTATACGAGCGTGTCTGTATATGCGCGTTTAAGTGTACGGTGTAGTAAGGTGGGTGGGAGATTCGGGGCGGTCGATTGATATCGAGGGGGCGAAGAATAGGAGATCGAGGATAAACTTGATAAAAAATCACGAACGGCGATATACTTTGACACAGCGACGGCTATTGCATAGAAAACGTAACGACGCTACGCGTGCTGTATCGAGAGGGTGATCTCTCTCTCTCTCTCTCTCTGTCTCTTCCTCTTTCTAGCATGTCCCAGATTGGGACCCACGATTCTGTCAGGCCCCGGAAAAATAACAGACCTCTCTCTCTCTCTCTCTCTTTTTGTCTCTCTATCGGAAATAAATTGCCGATTCGATCGCACGGTGTATCACGTTTGACATTCAATTGCGTTACGCTCGCTCCTCTAATCGATACGCTTCACTTTCGGTAGTCCATGATAGTAGCCGCGACCTCGGCTTTCCCTTCGTGATAAAGCGCACACCTGTCCTGTACCGACCGTCCTGAAATCAGGTCGTTAATAGAGAATAACGTGCGATATTCTACGACCGTAGGTGCCAGGAACACAAAAAGATTTGTGGTGGTTTTTTTTGTTTTTTTTTTTTGTTTTTGTTTTCTCAGGATATAATTCAACAGAGAGTGCTGCGACGTGTGGAGGTGGTATCGGAGGTGCTCATCGTGCGTGCTCATAGATGCGTATATAAGGTGCTTGAGAGTGTTAAAGAACATTTAGACCAAACGTCGACGTGCCACCCAACGCTCGCGTTTGCCGATAAAGCTACACCGTCTCTCCGGAAAAGAGAGAGAACCCTCTTCTCGAGAGCGCGTTGTCTCCTTATCCGCTTACCTTGCCGCTCTCTTTGCCTCTCTCTCTTACTGCATCTGCTCTCTCTCTCTCTCTCTCGCACGGCCCAACCCCCTTTTCCCATTCGTCATATCTCTCTCTTTCTGTCTTACGTACCTATCTCCCATTCTCCTCATGTACATCGAACATACTCGAGCGTATGTTTCTTCGCGCAACACGAAGAACCGAGCTATGTCGCCAGGGAGGCGATCGCAATTACGATAATACATGATCATCGCGTTGACTTGTAAATAATCGCGCCTAATCGTCCAAGTTCCACCTTGCGATCGTAATAAAAAACATAATTTTTCAATAATTTTATAAAAATTTTCGCGATATAATGAAATACTAGTCAAACGCAATTGTCATTGTCGTGAAATTTCGAAAAACTTCCATTAGGCGATCGCGTAACGACCGATAAGGCGTTCAGGGATGAAACGAGGAAGCGAAATAATTTTCTCTCTCGGTACGATTCAGGTCGCGTGAAAATTTGCGATTCGGATCAGATCTGAAAACGACTACGACGTAGTCGCGTATGACATAAAATTTGCATCTCGTGCGTCCGCGACGATACTCGCGCGAGTCGACGCGAGAAGACCAACGCCGGACCAATCTGGGAGATACCCGTACACTCGATGACCGACCGACCGACCGATCGGTCGTACGATAACGACGGGGGTGACAGAGCATAAATGTGGACAGCAGACTAGTGTGGTATGTAGGTCGGTCGTATCAACAGGTGCCCCGAAAAACGTTCAAAAAGCAAAGGCTTGCCGTGGCAGAGAGCGGATGCGCGTTTGTTGTCGGTGCGAGACGCGGGAGCGGGTGTTTTACGCAACAGAGGTGTTTAGAAGAGAGGCACGGAAGAAAAAGAGGTACACCGAGATATACGCATGTGTATGTAGTAGTGAGAGTAGAGATATGTCAGGGGCGCGGAGACAGCCCCCCCGGTCAACAGTACAGATAGAGATTTTACGCGCGCGCGGGAGGTTCATCGAGATATATAGGAGGTGCAGTGTTTTATTAATGCGCGGGGCATTTTACTGTGATAATACTTGCTTCTTGATCTCTGTCTCTCTGTCTCTCTCTCTGTCTCTTTGAGTCGCCGCCGCGTGTCTCGTCTGCCGTGTGCCTGCCGTGTGCGATTTTTCTTCCTTCCGCGTGACAGCTTTCCCACCGATCTCGACCTTTCCTCCCTCCGCGTCGCGCCGTCCCGTGATGTTCTCCGACCCTATCACCCTCCTCTCTTTCGCCCTCTGTGCGTGTGCGTATGCGTCTGTCTCCGCTCTTATCCTCTTCTTTCTTCTCCTCGTCTCTTCGCCTTATCGTGCGATTTCACCTTCGGCGCAACCACTGTTCGCGGCGCCTTCTACGCCGCCAAGGAATGAAGGAAGGAAGAATGTGTTCTCCGAAATGTCCTTCACCCTTCGCTCTTTTTCCCTTTTACCGCTCCGCCCTTCTTTTAGCGGACACCCGAGTTTCCGGTTGACGTTTCTGGGCGACGTATGTCGTGCATCACGCTCGGTCCTTCTCTCCCTCGTCGATCAGACGTGCGTTACGAAAAAGGCTATGTCTGTCCCGACGACGTAGCGACACCCCGTGCAATCATACCACGTACGACGTCGTCCGCTCACACACGGGACGCGATTCATTCCCTGACATTTTCGTCCTTCTCTCTCGCACGCTCCGCTTCCGTATGGTCGTTCGTATGGGCGTGTAATACCATGCGCGCGCCCGCGCCCGCGAGAGCGTTGGATGCGTGCTGTATTTCTTTCTCTCTCTCTCTATCCTATCTCTGTGTATGAGATCGTCGCGGCGATGATCGGAGAGATACCACCCAGGGAAGGATACTTCTTCCAGATTGTCGATTCCGTTCCCCGATACCAAGGGGATGTTGGACTCCCTCCGCTCCTACTCTACTCTACTGTCCGTCTCTCTTTTTCTCCTCCCTCTTCTTGCCTCTAACTTCAGTCTCTCACGATACGAAGTTTGAGATGTGCGATTCTCCGACTATAATCGCGCGCACGGCGATATTTCAAAGGTTAAAGGCTATTTGCCGCGGTTGCCCGACTTGCCGTGCTGACGTCGCCGATCTCGACCGGCCGCGCCGGTGTTCCATTGAGCGACGAGAAATGTTCCCTCCCTCTCTTTCTCTTTCTCACTCCATCTCCCACGATGCGTACTCTCACCCGACCTAGGTTCGTCGCGCGACGGCACCGCTTTTCGCTACTGCACCCTCGCTGCAAACGTCGTCGTCGTCGTCGTCGTCGTCGTCGTCGTCGTCGTGGTCGATGTCGACGCGGACACGATACTCGCGAACCGTTGCCTTCTCTCGCGCGGGAGGGACTTTTTCGGACTGACGGGATGCGACGACGGACACGAATGACGATGAGAAGAGGTTCGCGGCCGTGGATGTGGTTGCTTTTGTTGGTCTGAAGGTCGAGGGATGTGGAGGATCGAAGGGTTGGAACGGTGGGTTAGCTTCGGTGAGTGAGAGCTGCCTGGCGCCCTCACCAGAACTAACTCCCACGCTGCGCGGCGAGAGCCGGCGCTTTTAATACAACGCGCATTCTCTCCCCGGTGTTACCCCTCTTTCACAGCCTCGGTAGCGATGGGGTAGTTCTCTCTCTCTCTCTCTCTCTCTTACTCCCTTTCGCTCTCCGCGTCTAGCCTCGCCACCACCCCAGCCAACGCGCCCATAGACGGATTAAAGCTGCTGCGGAACCCTATGCAATCCCGGACATCGTATACGCTTCGCGACGTTATATGACGTTTCGCGACGATACGGCGAAAGGTGATGTGGCAATGATTGTCGATGAGTGCCTGTTATTATCCTGTCGTTATCCGACGATTCGCATACGACACATCGCGGATACACGTAACATTATTGTACGTGACTTTTACGTTCGAGACTACCCCTGTAGCTCGACCCCACGTAAAGCGTAGAAGGAAGAAATCTGTTTCAACGACGGAAATACGCATTTCGGCGGTACCGCTCGGTTTCGTCCGAGAGCCACTCTCTGTCCGATTTCTCTGTCCCTTCCGTTAAACGCGGAGATCGTGAAATTAGGATCTAGAATCCCGGTGCGACCTTCGTATTATTAACCTGGTAAAATTCATCCCTACCCATTTTAACCCGCCGCGACGGCTGCCGTGCGCACACCTCTAATACCGCGTATCCGCCCTGTTTCTATCTCTTCCTTTTACGTAGCCATCATCTGACGCACGTTCTTTCGATCACTATTCGGCCACGCGTGTCGTAGGGTCCCCGATGCGGCTGCGGCACTTCGTGGGAGTATTTGCGGATGACGTTAGTCGACCTCAACATTCCCCGAAAAGTACATGTGTAATTGGCCATGCGTTGAAATTGTTTCGGCTCTACTGCTGTTTCGACGCTTCGGCGTTTTCATTAATTAGTTGTCAGTTTTACTCACAAGTTAATGTCCCTCTCGCTTTGTTAGCTAATGGATTCTCCGACACACTAGGTGTTCGCTATTGTAAATCAACGTTCGTGACACAAAGTTACGCGATGATACGTTCGTTAAATTCGTGGAATTCTCGCAAAATCATACATTTGCGTAACGATCATTTTTATTTCATTATTAAACACCATACACGCTTTCATTAAATGTAATATAGTTTAAAATGGCAAGATTTTTAATTAACATTTAAGATATTAAGATAAATTAAATTTAAATTGCCTAATAAGATTTTATTATGTTTCTAGTGATTTGAGAAGCTGAAAAAAAGCGAAGAAAGTATATTTCAATCTTCAATTAGTATGTCAAAAATTATCAATAATTATAAATAACTACCGCTCTTCTTTCTCTCTTAGCGTGTACTCTTAGCAAGAGATATTTATAATTTAAAGTGAGTAGCGGGGTAGTTGTCTCTCCCTCGGACTCTGCGTATGAAAAATGCAAAAACGAAATTTTTACCACCTACCGGACAACGTCGACATGTTATTTACATGTCTCTCTTTATTTCCGTCGTATCGATTCAAAGTTCATTTATTTATAACCGATTTCGCATGTTAACCAATGGTTCGTCGTACGTTCAAATAAGTAATTATAGCGATTTACGTTCGTCGATCAGAAATAGATTATCCAACGTAACTGAAAATGTAATAATTCTTTCTCAGATTGTACCGAATTAATCACCCTATAACGTGCAATTGTGTGTGTGTGTGTGTTGCCTTTCTAAAAAAAGAATATATGTGTGAAAAAAGAATATACTGATTATTTCGAATACATACAGACTAAAATGTATTAAAGCTAGAGAAGTAGAGATAAAAAAAAATGATTATTATTTACACACACGCAAATAATGAGTTTCTATATAAATTGTGCACCACTAATGATATAAACCTTACACTTATAATTCTTCACGACACAATCTTTTAATTGCATTAGACAAGTTTGTATATATTTTCGATAACTTTTAATGAGGTACAGTCGCCTATCGAATCTCTCCGGGGACTCAAATGCCGCAAATAATAATAAAGCTCGATGTGTTCTCTCGAACTCGTTAAGTCTAGAATGAAATTTAAGAGAGGAGAAGTTTAAGTAAAAATTACTTTCGGACGTACAATTATCGATGTACGACGAAAAATATGTTGTTTGTCGGACCATAAGTAAAAATAGTAGAATCAGTTGGAACAGTATAACAATCCGATATTTCTTTTTCTTTTTTTTTTTTTTTTCCCACGTATAAATACGAGCATGGAAATATCGAGATAGCAGAAAACACGGAATAGCAATTAACCACCTATCCTTTCGGATACATGTTTGCAATAAACAAATGCTGGCACATCATATTTTCGTTGCTATTCAATTTTTTTTTTTTTTTGCTTTTACCAATAATTAATATCAAACATATTTTTGCGGAAAAAGAAATATGAAATCTATTCGAATTAATTGAAAAGATTATTAACGAGGGCAGGGGTAAACACACAATCGCTGCAAATATCTTTTCGTAGCCCCCCTCGTGTAAAATATTGTAATTATTTAAAATAATAATGGCATATTTATGACATTTTTACTTATTATTTGCTTATAAATCAAAATCGTTATTCCGAAGATAATAATTATTAATATGTTGAAGAATATCGTGAAAATTCACGAGGGAAATATGTAGTTACTTTAACATTTTTCTTTCATTGCTATTAATACACACGTCTCATAAATCAATAGCAAAGAATGAATCCTTTATCGATTGATATTATTTAATGAATAAAATAACGGGAAAAAAATAATATATACACATTTTTGTTTAACAGAAAGAAAATTACGTTACTTGACGATATTTCTTCGAGTGATTATTCGAGCGAGTCTAAAACTTGGAAAAAAATTATGTGCTACGGAAGCAAGCTCGTTGAAAACCAACGATCAAACGTCGAACTTTTCTATCAAAGTTCTACGTCAACTATAAACTTTTCGTTGTTCCCGATCGCGTATTCGCGATGCATTCGAGCATACAGGTGCATACATGGATGCGTATCAATAGAGAGCATAAACTTTGATTGGGAACAATGATAGAAACGGTAGATTGCATCGTGCTCGTTGGCCCGATAGTTGCAGCATTGATACCTTAAAGTTCACATAATCAAAATGCCTGTATTCCATCAGTGAAATCTATGCTTTGCGTTTCATCTGTTATAAAATAAACAACGACGTATAAATAATTCAAAGCTCTCAGTTTCTGCAATTTTGGATATAAAACATAAATACGTAAATAATTTCTCATAATAACAAAGTTTGAATTGCATTTATTCTCTCTTTATATTGTATATATATATAGAGAGAGAGAGAGAAAAATATACGCTAAATATAATTAATTTACTTTGACCTAATTTAATCAACATTGTGTAAAACTATTACAGGATACAGGTGTGAGATTATTGATCGTAAGAATATGAAGACTGCTGTTTTCTCGATTTAGACTAAACATTAAAGATAAAAATGCATTTACGAAAATCATCATTCGTCAATAATTAGACAAATAATATCTCTTGTCGACATAAATAACATGTAATAATTTTAGCTCGTCACGCGTCGATTATAGAATCAACGTGGCAACGTGCGCGCCAAACATGTTATTCCGAGAAAATAAAACTTGTTCGGGATCGTTAAAGACAGAATTGCCGAGCCATACTTTCGATGTGTGGCGCGTTAAGGGAAGCGCTGTATAACTTATCCACGAGCATTTGGCGACCTCGCGGTGACTGTATCAACTCGTGATTGATATAATCCCGCAATGAATATCTAACATGCAGTTGTTGATTAATGCAAACCGACGACACGGATCCGCGAAAATACTGTTGTATTTATTACAATTTATGCGGGTCCTAACGCGGGCAGGTCACGAAGGGACACATTCGTGCCGTGAAATATGGAATCTTAAGATTAGAAAGAAAGGGCGGGATTAACGGGACGCGAGAAAAATTCGGCATTCTTCTGCGTCAGAAAATATTGTACAATATTTTTCTCCTCGTTTTCAATCAGATGCGCGTCGAGATGAATCTGAATGCGCGGACGAAAAATCCTTTAATCCTTTTTCGTAAAGTCAACACGAAGGCGCGAAATTCTCGCTTTTCGATTTCAATCGATTCTTTTCTACATCGCCCTCTTGATTATATCAGATTTTAATATATCCTCTATTACGCATTGATCTATCGAAGCGCAGCGACATGCCTTGCAAGTTGTCAGATATATTAAGCCTGATAACACACGGTGACCATCGAATCGTTGTTGAGAAAAAGAGAGAGACAAACTTTATTTAAGTTGACGGTGTCGATGTAGCATCCCGTGCAAATATCAGTGATATATATTCATGTATGCGCTGACGAACATCGCGACGATGCCTGTTTAGTCTCTATTGGCGCGAAGAGTCAACGCGGGTCGATAAAGATCGGCAGAGATCAACAGAGTTCACTGTCAGAGAGATAAAACTTTCCTTATCTACAGACTCGAGGGTCATTTTATACATGAAAAGACGCTTTATTAAAATATATATTTTGTTCTTAGCATTATATTTATATACATATATAGTTTTTTTTTTTTTGTATTTATCATTTTTGTTACATTATTACATTTTATATTATATTTTACACGTGGTTCTTTAAGTTACACATATTAAAAAATTATGATATAATATACGTGTTTTTTATTTACAAGTGAATGAAGATAATATAATCTAGATATTGTCTATAATATATTCGTATAAAATATATTATCATACAAATTATACATATAAATTATGAATTAATTACTTCGATTTGATGTCGCGTACATAAAGTATCAGAATTATCAAATATGGTATTTTAGCTATAAACTCAATATAATAAAATTAGTGTTGACATTTAACTAACAACAATTTCATCAAAAGCCTTTACATATTTGACGCAAAGTTTCCAGTTATCAAGAATAAATAGTTTGGCAATTAAATTTCCGTTTTAACGTAAAGTTATATCAAAATTTATTGAAAGACGAAGTTCCGTTGTATATCTCGAGGCGCTTAAAACGTCAAAACTTTTAGATAGCGTTAAACAGCCCTTAGTAACAGCGCTGATGCGTCATAGAAACAACATCCTGTTTAGTGTTCGTTGTCAAACTGTCTAAACTCTAGACACTTGCCATTTTATTCCGCATCTCTCTCTTGTTTTGGCTCTCTTTCTCTCTTCGTTTGATATTATGACATATCACATATTATACAACTTAGAAATATTCAGATAAAATTGAAATCTTGAATTAATATCTTGGATGATGCTTAAAGAGTCTATATTTTCAAGTCTATAAAGTATACATATTCTAATCATCGTGTCGTGCTTAAAATATTGCAAGCAACTTTTTAAATTTCAAATATTATATTCGACATTCGAAAGATAAGAAAAGAGCGCTTACGTGTAAGTGATTTGAATTGTCATCGCGTTCTTCATTATCATCGTATATAATTTCGTTTATTTTCTTCTCTAGCGTTATTCGCGATAACTTCAAAACTGTATGATATAATTCATTTCTACGAAATAGATATTTATTATCTTCTATTCTATGACAAATATCTACATAGAAAAGTATTAAAAAAAAGAGATGATAAAATGTCTTTGCGGTTATTAAGCGATAATCAATATTTATTATTTTTGGAATCGTTTCAAATACTAGAAAATATTTTTCGACCATAAAGATATTTAAAAAACACGTGCACGCGAATATAAGCATATATACTCTGTGCTAGACATTTTCATATCAAATGGTTTAATCAATATGAAAATATTTTGTATATGTGAAAAAAAAAACAAACAAGTGATTCATATAAATCTAGTGCTGTGGAAAAAACTAGAGATCATTCCGCTACTTCCGCTTCTCGATAAAGAGTCAAGTTAAACGACATCCAAGATAAATTGTTGAAAATTTCTCCGAAACTGTTTACGAGGTTTAAAATAAAAAATCCCACGCGCGATACTTAAATTTTTCCAAGTATCCGAAGAAAACATCAATTCGATGTTATTCAAGCTGTACATATAAAATTTTCCACATAAAGTTTTGTAAATTATTAGAGATACCGACAAAATTTTTGTTCGATATATATTTTAAGATTTACCAAAGTATTTCTTATACATAATATACATACGAAACACTAATATTGGGCTCCCTAAGAAAACTAAGAAAAATCTACATTTTTTTTTTTTTTTTTTTTTTTTTTTTAATGGAATAATACGATTTTTTGTATATCAATTAGCCTGTACGAGGTATTATATAACTTATTTTGATTCTAGATAAACTTATAACGCTTTATGTGAACTTTGTTTACTAAATGATAGTTTTAAAATGATGGGTGAGATCAAGCAATATAACTGTGACATTTTTATCATTTGGATCCCTGATTTTACATGCAAATATAATATAACCAAGCAGCGAACTGTATATTCTTAACGACATGATAAATACAGATTAAAACGGTTAAATAAAAAATTTGTAAATAAAAATTATTTGCTGGGTTACTCAGCGTTATTCAACCAGATTCTACTGAATTATAGGAATTGTTAGTAGCTATGTTAATGAATAGCAAGTGCTGATTTAGCATTTTCAATTACTAGCATATAGAAATATCTATTAAAATAGATAGAAACGGTATAGCAAAAAGTTGTTCTTTTAAATAAAATTTTAATAAATAAGTTGTCTATCTTAATTAATCTAACAAGATGGCAGTATGCAGGGTGATCCTTAATTCATGGTACAACCGGCAAAAAAGTGATTCATGAGAAAATAATTGAAAATTGCGGAATGAAATTTTTAAATTTCATTTCGTCTGCTTTATAATCTTCATATTATTTTAAATTTTATTTTTAAAATTAAAAAAATTTTTTTTTTTTAGGCAATTTTCAAGAGGAAATTTCGTGTCTTATTTTAATTTACATATATCAAAGTGCGCGCACTGTGAAAGGAAAAGTAAATAGTGATCTGTATCGAGATTTGCTCAACAGCGTCTTAATCAAACACGCGTACTCAACTAATATTTAAAGTCTGTTTTATCAAAAACGAAGTCCTATATAAAAAAATTTCATTCTTTGCAATTTCGACTTATTTTTTCAAGAAGAATCAGTCTCTTGTCGATTGTATCACGAATTATGGACTATCCTATATATGTATATATGTATGAAAATGTATTCTAACATATGAATTATGCAAACTTATGTTTATATAAGTATGGCTGAGAAACAATTATCTTTGTTATTGTTTCGTAAAAATATTATATAAGTAAAAGTAATAAATTTGTCAAAAATGATTTTTCGTTAGATATCTTATCCTTTAAAATTCTGGACGTACAGTCAGGAACAAAATCATTTGAGGGTGACAATATAAATCGTATAAATATAATACAATTAGCTGGTATCGAAGCGTGATTATCGTAAACTCTTAATATGAGAGACAGTGATTGTTGCATCTTACTATTTCAAAAAAAGAGCGATAATTAACAATAATATCAATATCTATAACGTCACAACAAATATGTAATGTTACATAAAGAATTAACTCTAAACTTATATAATTGATATACAATATTATCATTATATTTATAGATATGATCATAACCGCTACGCAAATCATTTAAAAGTACTTTTATAAAAACAAACGTTTAAATTTTGCTAAAAAGTATATTAATATATTTTTTTTGTTTTAATAAAAAACTAGTATGAAATAAAGAAAAATAATTATAACTATTGATAGAAAGAAAGAAAGAGATGAAAAGTTTTTTTTTTTTTTTTTTTTTAAAGAAAATAAAAATTAAAGCACGATGTTAAGGCTGAATTATGATACGAAAATACTTGATCTCAATTTACAATTTGACGAATGAAATCAGTAATATGCTCTAAAGGGTATGTATTGATATTATAAATAAAAATTTAGAAGAAATCGCGAAGATAATATGTGTATATCGCCTTTAAAGATTAATCAATCTGGATAAAAGAAATCATGTTGCTTCAATAATTTTCAATTCCCTTACAATTTTTAAAAAAAATTAAGAGAAGATTGTGAACGCGGCGCACACAACCATTATCGGGTTCTCCAGAACTTAAATTACAGTACGAAGGACCAGGGTACTTTGACAAGGGACAAGAGCGACGCGGTGCATATGTTTCGACATATGGGGAGCAAGAAAATCTCTAAAATTTTCCCAAGAGTCGTAAATGAGTCGTAAAAAGGTCTGGGAGCGATGAACGCAGATTCTTGACTTGAATACGATGAAAAATCTCGTCGCTCTTAAATAATGAAACTAATTACAGACAAAAAGAAGTATGTGTAATATAATATGTTTGTGTGTATGTATTCAAATTTTTCTATCGAAAAATATGGAAAAAGCTATCTTATATTTGATTATACAGTCGCAGGAAATTCGTTAATATCGGAAACCAGAGTCACAATCTCTTGGTGATAAAATGTACATTTTGAAAGGATGGCTATCGAATGGATCCGTCTAACTGACGTCCGTTTCGGTACTGGATCATTATTTTTTATCACCAAGAAAAATTTTGACAAACCGCTCTTACAAATCATCTCTCTCTTTCCCTCAGCCGGGGGTAAACGTCTCTTTATCTCCCACGTATCGTGGGGTCCGAACACATGTGTATGAAAATGGACCGATATGCATAGGGTAGGATTTGTGAACGCAAGCGAGTGGGGAGCAGCGAGAGCATAAAAGCAGGGACGTAGAAAAGCGCGGACGCTTTTGTCATGTTCGCCCGTGGCCGCCGATCGTGTCACCACTGATTGTGCAAGAAAGAAAGTAGTGTTAAAAGCAATAGTTTGCGGTATTCGGGCAAAGGAAGCCATGGGGCTCGCGAGGACGGCCGTCTTCGCCGGCTGCCTCCTCTTCCTGGTTGTCGACGCCTTAGGCAGTGAGTAAAGCATCACGGTCGCTTTCATCTCTTTCTGCAAAGTACTCTACGTTTCAATTTATCCTCTAAGAAAGATGTAAACGGCCGTTGCAAACCGTTCGCTCTTTTCTCTATTCTTAGATAATTACAAAAGTGTGAAAATTATGGGATCAAAGCAGCCCGATTCACTTATCTGAACGGAAAATTTGCCTAGAATAGCTTTCTCTAGAAAGCTAGATAAATATATCAAAGAAAATCCTTATATATATACATATTATAATACACGGGAAGACTTTTAGATTTTACTAAGAAAAAAATGTCGTTCCGAATGAAGAAAAAGAAAGCATTTGTTTCTTACAAAGCAATTCCCAAGTATTGATTTTCAAGATAATTAATTTCTACTTTATTAAAGATAAAAATTTTAAAAACTATTACACTTAATGCAACATTTAAAAAAAAATGCACGATTATTTTAACGAAAAATAGAGTATCGCAAGCTTTTATTTCACTCTGATTACTTAATTTTTTCTCGTGTGTAGAATATTGTCGATACATTGTATTTACAATTATTATTTTACCTATAGTTTATGCTATCGTAACGTAATTGTAGTTGCATTTTTAATATTATTAAGAAAACTGATAAAAAGTTGCATTTACGAATTGTGTTCCGATACGCGTATATAAAGATTTAAATCATATTTATGTAGATCTTTCGAGAAGGACGGCCGGACGGATTTCCAAGAGTTTTAATTTTTCCATCAAGTTAAAGATTAATAAGCGAGTTGAGATAGAAAAGGTCAACGCGCTCAGCGCGGTCAGGTTTGAATATCATAAGGTTATTCGCTGTGTCAAGGATAAAGATTAACGTCGCAAATGGATGTTGAAATTGATGATATTTTCGTGAAAGCGATAGAATCCCGAGAGATTCGCGCAACTTTACCGCGATTATTGCACTTGGCATGATTAACGCAATAAACTAGAAATATCGAAACGTTTCTTTCTCACAATACTAATTAAGCCACGGTTTATGAAAAATGATCTTCGACATAGCCGTCTTAGAGAGATTCTTAATTCTTAATCTCCTTCATGATAACGAGGGAAACTTGTTGATTTTCTTTAAGAATCTTTCGTATATCCATAGGTTTCTTTTTTGTCGCCTTTGCTCGTGCAGTGATGATTTATTTATCGATATAAGATTTATCTTATATCTTATTGACGTAACGTTTCCGCTATATGTGTTATTTTCTCTATTCTTTTACATATTATTCTAGAATTTGATTGATCAAAGTTGTAACTCTTTTCGTTTATTTATTTTATGTTAAACAAAGTATAAAACTTTTTATTTGGCGTTGGCGTTTAATACTTTCTTCTTACTAGAAGAAGTTTAAAGAAAATTGTTTTTTCATTAAATTATTGTATTGGACTAATGGAAGAAAATGTCGGATATTAAGTAGTTTTTTTTTTTATTAACAAAATAGAGTGAAAGAATGTTTAAGAGTAAACTGTTTTCTTAACAAAATATATATAGATTAAGAGTTATTGTTATATACATTTAGACAATTATTGGATACAGGAAAATATCAGTTTTTGAATTTTTCACAAAACTGCAAATGTTATGAAAGAGTAATGAATAACGTTAAAAAATCTAGTTACACTTTTATCAAACTGTAAACATGTAGGCGCGCCTACACGTGATTTGCAAATTTCCAAATCACGTTTGAATAAAAAATTCTACGAATCATTGAGTAATCAAAAATACTATTGTGTGGCAGAGAATCGGCGATAAAAAATTGTTTATTCTGTAATAAAAAAAAGTCGATTTTATATTTTTCTCTTAAACGCGATAAGATTAGATCTTAAATGCGAGAAATCTTTTATTGTTATCATCTACGCTTCTCTAATAATATATATGTATCTTACAATTTTGTCTTTGTTTTATACAAGCTTTGTTTAAATTAATCATGAATAATCGAGTGAATAATTAGCACAGCTTAATTCATACAGACTAAAATAACCATTAGAACGTATAACAATCGCTCTTATGATCTTCTTATAAAATATTGTATATTAGATAGATAGAGTGTAAAACGTGATGAGTAAACACGATAGATAGTGTGAACCTATAAAATTATAGGTATCGTTTAGATGCATTTCTTCCATTCTTTCATGGGAATAAATTATCAACGAGGGGAGTGAAATTTAAAAAATAATAAGATTTATTAACCGATATCGTTTTTGCGAGAGATAAAAGGAAATGTATGAGATTACTCTCTTGAAAAATAGAGCAATTCGTAGAAAAACTGTAATTGTAAGTGGAATTCAACGTGGGTAAATACTGAGTTTTCTTGCACTAGTTCTAAAAGTAAGAAATAGCGGTTTAAAGAGTTCGAGTATGGCGTATCGGTGGTCGGAACGAGGTCCGTATCATTGAAACGATTATAGGTCCCCCGTGTTTGACCGGACATTTGGTAAATTGATCTGACGTCCCTACATCCCAGTGAAATAGATCCGATCTGGCCGTTGCGACGTAACAAACGTTCTTTCACCGCCGCGTTTTAAAATACGTAAAGGGAACGTATAAAAAAAACCATCGTTGGCCGCGGTTTATACGAGCGAAATATAGAATAGAATACGATTACAATCGTCGCGTTTTCTATTGGCGACACGTTTTTTACAATTGCCTCGCCAGCTGTGATCGTCGTAATACCACCGGAAAATAGAAACGACACCGAGAGAGAAAGGGAGAAAGAGAGATGGATGGACCTTTTCATATAAATATCTTCCTTTAAGCGTAACATCTCTCATTATATCGAGTCACTCAATGGCTATTGACGATGCATTAAAAATTCTGCGATAAATAATTACAATGGCGCAGTTGTATGTGAGAAGTGGAAGCGCGATTGCGCAGGGTTAAAAATACGAGCGAACAATACGGGATCATCGAGGAGAAAAATCAATTTTTAAACGACGTATGAAATAACGCGAGAAAGATACGGCGTCCCTGAGCATATGAAATATGAAAGAGTACGCTTTGTCGTACGCTGTGAATTTGCATAATGCACACGTTTAAGTAATACAACGAGAGCGAAGCACCCCTAATCGCGCGTCGCGCACGTCAAGGGGACGAGCAACGCGAGAAATTACAATTGCAATTGCGTTAAATTACAGCAAAATCCCGGCGAGATTCTCTAATCGTACTGTAGCTTTCGTGATGCGTCCATCTGTTGATTATTCAGTTGACGAGGTAACGTCTAAAGAGAGTCGCAATTACATATTTAATCCACAAATTACATTCTACGCGTCCTCTCTGTGTAAATTTCAGTTGATTCTCCTTCTTAACGAAAAATTAAAATATATTTTTTTTTTTTATTTTCAATATTAAATATTCCACGTCAAATTAAACAATTTTAATAAAACTTAGCTGAAATAAAGTCCGTCTGATTGCGAGTTTAAACGAAAAATATAAGATTTTGTTTTTCACCTGTAAACTATAAATATAAATATTGCTTTCTATAGATATCTCGATTGTCGCTAAAGAAAATTCGTTTACAAATTAATCAAAGATTTCGCAGATAACGGTCTTAATATAGAAGACGGAAAATAGAAAGCGATCTTATGAAATAAAAGTGCTAAAATACAAGTTTAAAGGAATATCTTCGTCGTTCATGCGTTCAAAATTGCGTGAAGTCAAACAGATGAAATTCCGGCTATGGTGACCAGATAATAACAAAGACAATTCGCTGAAGGAATATTTCAACGAACTCGCAGATTGCCGTTAAAGTGAGGACAATCAAGAGGAGGGAGATTGATCGCCGGCGTTCGCGGTATCATTGTACAGAAACAATGTATACCTTCGGATAGATTCGCCCTTCTTTTGCTCTATTCTCGAGACCAACACTCCCACTCTTCCCCTCCCTCCTCCCTCCTCTTTTCACACACGCATTGTTCTTTATCTCTTTATTATCTCTTTGTCCCTATATTGAAGGAGCGCTTCCCCCTTCTCTTGTATCTCATCTAGCTTTCTTTCTCTTCATTTATTCGGTCACTCTGTCATTCCACCTCTCTGTTTATTTTTTTACATCACATATCTTATATTATTTTTCTAGAAAAAAATATATTATTCGTTCTATTCATTGGCGTAAAAAAAAAATTATATTATACCCTGTTTGAAACAAGGGCAATGGAAGATTCCTAGGAATATTTCTCCTGTATTCACACAGTGACCACGTGTAAATTGGAAAGATTAACTATTTAACTGTTTCCATTACACTAATCGCTTCGACGGAAAACATTATCATGTATCTCTCAAACATACACATATACATACATGCACATTTATAAGTCGCTACAATTTTACATGTTTATTATTGTTTGCATCTTCTCTTGTCCGCCTTTTCTGAGAAAAGATAATCTTTATCAAGTGTGCCGAGATGCAATCAATTATTTTGTCGTCGAGTAAACAATTATGCAACTGATGCATAAGTGCAAAGTACAAATTTTGATATTCGCTTGTTTTCTGTTCCAATTATTGTATTGACGTAAGGCTGAATAGTCGACTCGCATTCTGCCGTTAACGAGAATTTATATTTATGAATTTATTTTTTCCTCGGTAAATAGCGCTCGTGTGTTTAACGATATGTTAGATAATCTGCGAGGAAAAAATCGAATTGCTTTGATTTTGTTGACTTGCCTAATAGAAAGATAGAAGTATGCCGAAAAGTAAATTTATTTATATATAGAAAAACAAAATTCAATATATATTTTTAATTAAATACGTCTAGAATTTATTTATTTATTTCTTTTATATTGAGATTTTTATCATACATGCTAAATAGATACATATTTTATATAGTAAAATTGATATTGATGTTTTCGTAATATATATATATATTATAATATATATATATAGTTACAGTTTATGAACTTTAAACTTCCGTTCTAACTTGATGATATCCGTTATTCCTTTTTAATATTAATCCAATATCCGGTTTTTTATCTTAAAAGTAAATTAATACAGAAACTAGATTACTAATAAAATGCATGTTAATCGACTTTTAATATTGTATATAATATAAACCATCTTATTTAAAACGTAATCAACATTTTCGAAAAAAATAAAAAAAAATTTCTATCCGTCCTGGATCAATAATTATATTTAGCTATAGTCATATTTTTCATCGTCTTTACTCTCATCTATGAATTTTTCTATCAATGCTATTTTTCTGAATGTCAGCAAGATAAAGTGAAATGAGAGATAAAAACTTACGTTAAGCGTACAAATATCAATATCAAATTTTTTAAGAATATTCTTTATATAATGTATAATTAATTTCATATATGTTAGCAATATGTAATATAATCAATTTAATATATAATTGGGATATTTTATTTAAAATTTATATATAATGCAATATGTATATAAATGTAATTAATTTAATATAATTGGAATATTTCGTGTAAAATTTATAAAATTAGTTTGAAGAATGTTTAATGTCAAATATATATATAAAAGTCTAACCGCAATGTAATGAGAGCAACGTAATAATTAACCTTTGTACGATTTAAAATGCATAGAAATTTAAAAAATTTCATTTGGACTAAAAAAAGAGAGTATATATGGCATAAATATCAAATTATTGCAAGCATCGCAATTGATTAGTACGTTCCCTTTTATAGCTCGAGAAGTCATTGCAATTTCATTCGAATCAATTTAAATGTTAAAGGGTGAAACTATTGTGGTATAAACCATTATAAATCGTTCGGGGCTCGCGCGGGTGCCGATACACTCTATCGAACAGAAATGAAAGTTCCATGGTCCAGGGTCAAGAAAGTCACGATTAACGGCACGTTATCAGCGCTCGACCCTAGCATCGAGTTCACTCCGATGCACAAATATATTTTTTTCACGAAACGATCTGCGTCAAGCATAATAAATTATAACCGCTTGTCTGTCTCTCCGCTCGAATCTGTATTTCGATGAAATCTGAAAATTAAAGTAATATTATATACGAAAAATATTTTACTCATTTCTTTCTCGACAAAGATATGTGAAATATAATTAATAACATCATTTCCTGTTTTTTTTTTTATTATTATTTGTTGTTAATTTAATAATTAATACAATTAATATTAGAAATATATACATCTTTATAACTAAATATTGACATATGATTATCTTCTTGTTATAGATAAATGTACAGTCGGCTGCCATGGATGTAAGTATATTTATAATCGTATAAAAAATTGGTCTCTCTAATTTGTCATAAGTATTTTGAAGAGTTTTTCTTGAAAATAAGAGATTAGTATCCTTTTACATTTAATGTCATTTATGATTTTATTATAGATTTAATTTTATTGTATGTTTTCTCTTACAATCTTTTCCAGTACAAGGAGGTAAAGCATATCAGGAAGGACACACGTATATATACGATTTAGAAGGTACGTCCGTAACATCGGTCCCCGATGCTCAGGGTGACGCTACTTTGAAACTGAAAGGTACCGTTGAATTGTCAGTGAAGCCTGACTGCATTCGGCAAATCCGATTGAAGGGCGTACAAATCAATGAAGCCGTAAGTGTTTGACATTTGATTTCTATATCGCACATTTTCAAATAAAAAAAGAGAATTAATAAATATATGAGAGGGGAAAGTAGAAATATGTAAAATAGGGCAGAATGTGAGACTCGAATATGTAATTCCGACTTTTAATTCAACCTTCTGAATAAACTATGTTTGTATATCAAAAACTTTTAATTGTACAACTGTTTTTGCACGCGCGTATAATTAAAATTGATGTACAATAGTTTATATCAATGAAAATGCAGTGAATAAAGTTTCTTCTTATCTGTAGACATTTCATATCATAGACTAATTTTCATATAATAAATACTTGATATTTTTAATTTCCTTCTTATTTAAAATCTATGAAAAGTATTATCTTCTGTGCTATAAATGCGTACGGTAGATGATATTGGTTTACAGAAATACTAGAGGTATAAATATGTAAAAATATAAACACTATTTATTTTCCAGCCAATATCACTGCCAGATGTTGAAAAGCACGCGCTACAATTCAACTATCACGATGGTCACATCGACACGCAGATTTGTGCCGAGGCTGGTGACTCGCAGGCATCTCTCAACATCAAGAGAGCTGTCACCTCTCTCTTTCAGTCGGCCGTCATTCAAGATTCTGGCTCTACAACTCATCACGAGGTATACAAGTCAACTGTCTTAATTCGTCTTTTTTTTTTTTTTTAATTTTTCACTAGAGAGAACTATCTCGATATAATGCATTCTTGCTGTTTGTCGAACTTTCAGTTCGATGTGTTCGGCGGCTGTCCGACTGACTTCACCTTCCACAAAGACGGCGAGTCGTTGGTCGTTCAGAAGGAGAGAAATCTGGTCCGTTGCTCCCATCGCGAGAATATCAGGGAAGGACCCGTGTCCGCGATCTACGATTCAAAATCCGACATTCAATCGGTCCCGTTGCTATCATCGCATCAGAAGATCGAACAACGCTTCAAACGCGGTATTCTGAACAAGGCGACCTCGGTTGAGACTTACAAATTGAAGCCATGGAGTAACGGTGACATCAACGCCAAGACGATCGTACAAACCACGCTTACCCTCAAGGGCGAAAAGGGCGATAGTCCGAATGCTCCCGTTACCCAACCGAAATCTCTTATTTTTGAAGCGCCGCATCCCGTCGTCAAGTCGTCCGCCGACGCTATTGCCACAGCCCTGAAGACGGCAAGTTCCGAGGAACATGACGGCGTGAAACAGGACGCGGCGGAGAAATTCGCCGAGCTCGTTCGGATTCTCCGTCTTAGTAACAAGAATGACATTCTCGCCGTTTATCAGAAGGTGAAGGCCGGCGCCGGTTTTGACAAAGTCCTGGACAAGAAGATTTTACTGGATGCTCTCTTCCGTACCGGAAGCGGTGAGGCTGCCGAGATGGTCACCAATCTGTTGAAGAATCACGAGCTTACCGGCGTTGAGGCTCTCGTCTTTTACGCGAGTCTCGCTCTCATCAATCATGTAAATTTACCATCAGTGAATGTCGTCACGTCTTTACTCGATCAGCCGGACTTACCGCGTCTCGGTTACCTCGGAATCGGTCAAGTGATCGGAAAGTATTGTCAGGAGCACGCCTGCGATAACATAGCTGAGATTAAACAAGCTATCCAGAAGATTCGCGAGAAGGTCGGCAATGGAAAGGCAAAGACCAGGGAACAGGAGAATCTCATAGTTTCGGCCCTGAAGGCGCTGGGTAATGTCCAATATCTCGATGACGCTAGTATGCAGAAACTAGCCAGCATCGCCGAGGACAAAAACGTTCGTAATCGCGTCAGGGTAGCCGCAATCGAGGCCTTGCCCGCACGCTGTTCTATGAAGTGGAAAAACATTCTTTTGAAAGTTCTGGCTGATCGCGAAGAGGACAGCGAGATCAGAATAAAAACTTACCTTTCGCTAGTCGCCTGTGTTTGCCCACTTGTTGCCAACAGTATCAAGGAAACGTTAGATAAAGAAACAGTCAATCAAGTCGGATCTTTTATTCAGAGTCACTTGCGGAATCTGCGAGCCTCCGCCGATCCAAGCAAAGCCGAAGCGAAGAGACAACTCGGTCTGATTAAGCCGCGAACCAAATTCCCGGAAGACTTCCGCAAGTTCTCCTTCAACAATGAACTATCGTACAACGTCGGCGGTCTCGGAGTTGGCTCTTCCGTGGAGAGTAACGTCATCTACAGCCAGGACAGCTTTGTACCGCGCTCGTTGAATCTAAATCTGACCACCGAGATATTCGGCAGATCTTTCAATTTCTTAGAGCTCGATACGCGTATCGAGAACCTTGATAGATTGGTCGAGCATTACTTCGGGCCTAAAGGTGGTTTGATGCAGGACGAGGTAGAGGATTTGGTGGATAAAGGAACGGATAAGGTCGAGAATATTGCACAATATATTAAGAAGAAAGTCAATAAGTTGCGCTCTAAGCGTGAGGTCAAGCAGGGAGAACTCGACAAATTTGCCAAAGGTGTCAAATTGAGAAACAACGAGGTGGATGAGCAACTTGACCTAGATCTATCAGTCAAACTATTCGGTGTCGAATTGGCATATCTAACTTACAATGGATATCCCGCGCAGTTATCTCCGGAAAATATCATCGATAAGATATTCGATAACGTTGAGGTAGGATTCGATAAGGTGAAGAAATTTGATTACAATTTGCAGAATCGCATGCAGTTCCTGGACGCGGAGCTCATTTATCCGACAAATCTTGGTACGGCGCTCTCCGTAGGCGTGATCGGTACCAGCGTAGTCCATTTAAAGACATACGGCAGATTAGACATCCCGGCAATTATAAAGAACCCGCAGAAAACCGATGCGTTCATCGGTTTTGAACCTGGAGCTTCCATTCGGATCGCTGGTAGCATGGTCGTTAAAGGATTCGATGTAGAGTCCGGCATGAAGCTCGTTACTACATTGCATACCGATACGGCGATCGATTTGACAGTGAAGTTATTAGACGGCAAGGGTATTGACATAAAAATCGGTGCGCCGAAAAGAAAGGAGGTGCCCATAAGCGTGAGCAGCGAGATCCTGTTGAGCACCGGATCGAAAGGCGATACATACAAGGCTCCCAAGTTCAGCAAAGGCAAGGTATACAAAGATTGCTTCGAACAATTTTCCACTGCTGTGGGCATAACAGTTTGCGGACATCTGGAATTCCCGTATGATGGCATGGACTCGATGAATAAGAGAGCATTGTTCCCCCTAAACGGACCGTTCAAATATAGCATTAGCAATGAGAACAATGATCTAACAAGCGTCCATTTCAAGATCTATCACGACAAGACACCAAAGTCTCGATTATTTGAGATTTTGTTAGACACGCCTAACAGCAAGACTAATAGACGCATATCTTTGACCGGCGAAATCGTCCTCGAGCCTAACAAAGTCGCCAAATTATCATTCGATTCTCCTATAAAAAAAGCCTCTGTTGAAACGGTATTGAAATCCAATCCTCAGGAACACACGCTCACAATCACTGTGCAAAACGATAACCATGAGTACTTTGCGCGCGCCGGCCTCTTGGCTGACGGTACCAAATACAAGCCCATATTGGAGTACAAAGTGCCGGAGCATATCGAAAAACTAGCAGGCACCAAGTTCGGAACGAAAACGTCAACAAGCCGTCAACAATACAATGTGCAGGGTAGCGTGGAGCTGATTGATGAAAATGACGCAAAGAAATACGTGTTCAACAAGGTAGCCCTGGTCGCGGATGGCGGGAGCCTCGTCGGTCTCGACGGATATGTTCAATCCGGCAAAAACGGCGTTGCCCTGGATATAAAGACAAGTTACGGCGACGAGTCAGTCGCCCTGAAATCACACGGGAAAAAACTGGGAGAACATCATTATTCGTTCGGCCTATCAGCAATGCCATCTAGAGATCCCAATATAGCTTTTGACATCAACTGGGAATTGCGTAAAGACGAATACAAATTCGAGAATAATCTGGTCTTCGTCCACGGCCCGGATCCAAAATCCGAGATCAATCGTTTCACTCTTAAGCAGTATGTTGTTACCAATTTGAACCAGGGAAGCACGAATTTTGTTCTGGGCGGATCTAACAAAATCTCATATCCCGCTGCGAAACTGAAACTGAATCTCGAAGGCAAGCTCACATCTGTTTCCATCGATGGCGACATTGAAATCATGTATGACAAGTTCAAATTTGGCTCGGAGTTATCCGCCAAACGAAACACAGCTAAGCCGGGCGATTACGAGTTCGAATTCGAGGCCGAACTACTACAAAACAGTATCAAATTAGAATCGAAACGTACGATCATCAATCCGCACAAGAGCAAGTATCAGAACAAGATCGAGCTAACGCCGGGTGGCAAGTACGAGGCCGAGGCGCTGGTGACGTTTAATCAGGACAACAATCATTTAAACATAGAGATGGACGGCGATCTCGATCTGAACGGCAAAAAGGTAAAGACATTCGCCAGTCTAAACACTGAGCGTCCCGGCAACGTCCAGTCTCGAGCGTACGTCACCGTCAATGATGTCAAGTACGTCGATTTTGTGCTTAAGCTGCTGCGACAGGGCACGTATCCGCAGGGTAATTTGTCCCTGAACGTAAAAAATTATCTAAATGTCGCGGGACAGATTACGGTACAGAATGACAAGGGTAAGGCACAGCTCAATATCGATCTGCCAAAGATCAATCGAAAGATTAAGGGAACTGGCGATTTCGTGATAAGCGGCACACAGCACAACGCCGACATCGAGATTTTGCTCGACGCGGAAAAGGACCCGAGCAAGCGTATCAAGCTGTCCACTGTGAACGACGTAAAAAAGAATGCCGTTGACTCGAAGAACGTGATCGAAGTACTGAATCACAAGCTCAAGGTAAATGGCAAGGGCAAGCTGGACGGCACGCTCAACGAGGGCGAGCTGATCATCGACGCGGACATCACTTTGCCGAACGGTCATTACATGGTTTACAAAGTTAAGCGCACATCTACCAAGAAGAACGACAAGTACAACATCCACGCGACCGCCGAGATGGAGGTCCATGAGACCAAGGGAGGCAAATCGCAAAAATTTACGTACATTGTCGACGCCACTGATATCGACTACAAGACGTCCACATTCCAGTTGAACGAGCAAGTGACGGCCATCGACTTCGACGGCAACAAAAAACAGTTCGATGTCAATATAAAGAACCTTGAAAATGTCGATGACTATAAGAGATTGTACGAGATCATTCTGGCTACGTCGGCAACACATTCGGATAATGCGATGGTGCCGAAGCCGTTTAATCTACAATACAAGACTGGCGTGCGCGATAACGGTGAAGTGATATACCAAGTCGCTTCCTCTTTGAGCAAGGACATTCAGGCGAAGGTGAGCGAAGTAACTCGTTAAATATCTTGAGATTACGTAACACGTAAGACGCATATCTTATAAAGTAGCAATGCGTAAATTTATCATTTGCAGAGTTCTGGAAACTACGTTCCCGGCAACAATGTCGACAAGCCTTATACGCTCAACGGCAATCTGGAGCTGGTATTGCCATTCGAAGGTCTGTATCATGTCAATCTCGATTTTAAGAACAGTTTGCTGAGTCAATCCGAAGAAGAAGGCGGTAAGCTCGAATTGGAAGGATCATCGACCCTCATTTACAACAAGGATAAATCGGTCAAGGTCGCCGGTGCCCTCAAGACGTCCGGGATCAATGACGGCGAGCATCCTTACGAGAGCGATCTCAAGGTCGATCTGACGGTTCTCCAGATACCGCCTCTCACCTACCAAAATCACTTCAAGTATGTGCCTAACAACGACAAAATGACAATCACCACCAATACGATCGTCAAGTACGGTCAAAAAGAATTGACCCTCGCGATCGATTCCCTCACGTACGATCGCGATCTCACGCATGTCGATATAAAGGCCAAGGCTACCACCCCGTACGAGAAGCTGCGTCAGATCGATCTTGAACTCAAGCACGAGGTAAGGTTTACAACATTGTTAATTTTTCTTTCGTAAAAGCACATTGTCTTTCGCACGTTTCGCAGATTTCAATTTGTTGAGCAAATTTTTTACATTAGCCTAGCTAGATATCACCGTTGATACCCCGTTACATCATTTACGATAATTTATTTCTTTACTACGACAGCATGCGGTTTAAAAAAGATAAAGTTTACAGTGATCAATGAGATTGCTGCGAGGGTGGCGCTATCTATTCATTATATGCGCATCTAATACCTTTTTTATTTATTTTTGAAGAGAGAAAAGGACGGACACGTAAGGAAGACCGATGTGGCCGTCACTGCCGACAATATAAAGTACACAGCCAAGAGTGAAATTCAAGACGGCAACGTCTCTCCGATTATCCATATAGTTCTCATTTGTCCAAAGGGAAAGACTGAATTACTCTCGAAATTCGAGAAGCTTGGCGACCGAGAATACACGGGTAATTTTAGTTGAATTTAAGCGAAATTCTTTTAAAAACGTACAATATAATATAATATGATAAAAAAGTAATGAAGATTTCAGATAAATGTGTTTGTTTTTAATGTCATACTGTCTGCGTCGATAAAATAAATCTGGATTGTGCAGAAAGTTAAAATTATTACAAAATGACATGATTTTCGACATCTTTATTAAAAAGATATTAATATTTTTCCCTTTATTAGAAAAGTAAGAACTACCTCTTTATTCGTTTCTTTGAATAAACATTCTTATCAAATTCCTCGTATTTGGTTTTAGGCGAATGGAAAGTCGAGACACCATACGGCTTCGCCGTTGCCGATGCGCACGTCAATCTGGAGGGCATCGAGAATTTCGTCATCAACGTTAATCTGGACAGCGACAAACTCAAGCATCGTAAAATTCATGCCGAGATCGCCAACAGTCCCACTGCCAAGACTGGCAGAAAGATAATCATCATCGTCACCACTGACGGCAAGAATATCGTAACCGGAAGGTAAAGATGTAATAGCTTGTCGCGCAAAACGATGTCCCTAAATATAGTATATCCGAATGTTGATAATGGTTAATGATTATTTATATGAAGAAGAAATTTATATGCGAAGAACAGAAAGGTAAAGTTATACAGATCGCGCGGAAGTATAGGAAGTCTACGATTCCATCGCGCTTCTGTCGACGAGAATCGATATTCCCAACGTAATTCTAAACGATATTCTCTAACGACGCGCGAGATACGGATACATCTCTTGCGCGTATATAAAAGAAATAAAAGATCGATCGCCTACGTGGCGACAAAACAAAGAGTAAAGATGTCCTCCTGTAATTAACGAAAGGGCACGAGGTCATTTTGGAAGGAGATCGCGGATACGGTAGAATACGTATCTCCTTTCGTCGTTCCACCTCGTCCCGTGTAATTTCACATCGATTCACCTGCTAAAATTAATTCAAACGGTTTCCGAGAATACCTTTCAACTGTGCACCAGCCCTTTTTATTCGTCTCATCAAGAACACCTCGATCGAATCGCAAAACGTTGAAAGAGGCTAATAGTTGAACGGTTCTTGTCAGAAATCCAGAATTGCCATAGATTGTAAAAAATATTATAAGCATTTCATCACATATCTATAATAAAAATATCGATGTATTATTCAATATTAAATATAAAAAAAAGATAGAAAATTGCATGCAGCATTTAACAGTTCCATTGCTGGGATACGCGTTAGTAAAAATAATGACAATTTATTCTGTGTTCTCTGAAATATTCCCTCTAATTGTAAGAACAAAACTATCATAAGTGATCTTGAAAAATATCATAACAAAAAACGTAAGATAATAATACGTAAGTAAGAAAGAGAGAAGAGTAAAGATATCTGACATAAAAAATTACAATTTATTCGTAGCACAAATTACAAGAGACGCGACGAAGGTGGCAAGATCATCGTCGAAGGGAATGGCAACCTCAAGATAGGCGAGAACACGAGGAGCTCGTCCTTCAAGTATACTCGCCAGCAATTGACTCGCGAAAAGGACGGCGAGGTCGGCGTTATAATCGTTTTGAACGCCAAGTTCGATCCAGCGGCTATCGTGGGCGAGCTGAAACTCTCCAATAAGGAAATCCTCGTCTCCAACAGCTACTGTGAGCAGAGCAAGGACTGCGCTCACTTCAAGCTTCAATCGAGCTACGATACTGATAGTAAGTAACATTTTGACCGACGAATCAATTATGTGTATATATATATATCTTTTGCGAAGAAAATGGATATATATATATACAATACATGATCATCCTCAAAGCAATCTTTACCGAACAGAATGGAGTTTAGGTTTTTTGCAAGCAAGTATCTCGTTCCTTCGTATTTTCTTTTTCACTTGTTTTTAGATATGCATGTCGCAACATTGACAACATTTTTCTTTCTTTCCTTTTATTATGTTTTCTTCGACTGTTTAAAAAGATGAAAAAGAGATACAGGGAAATTTATAAATAATTAATGGAAAAAAAAAAAAAATTGTTACATATTAACATGCTCATTTATTCTTAAAAATTATGAAAAAAAAATCGATCTTATACTGTTATATAAAAAGCCTTTCGCATATAATAAAAGACGTTAAATATACGGTGCACCTGGAAATATACTGCCTCAATGATACGCTCACTTTGCGTGTCGAGTCCGGCCCTTTATTAAGATCCGTTTCGTCACAACGGATTCATAAAAATGGAAAAAGAAACATAACGTTAACGGAAACCGTATAAGGAACCCCCGCGATTTTTACAGACCGATATATACCCGAATGTTCTCCGTCTCTCAGGAAATCATCCTTATCGCAAGACGCACACGCTTTCGTTCACGTTGCACGCACGTCCATCCGTCGTAAACAGAGAATCTCCTTTCATGGATCTTGTCTCCGTATCATTTTCCCCAACGTATCTCCCACGTGTGTGTCTGTGTATGTGTGTGTGTGTGTATGTATGTGTTTCGCATGAATGCGCAATACGTGTGTCGCTACCGCGACACGGAATTTTCGCGAGCAGCAGAGAGGATAAAACTTCCACTTCTACGTGTCTGGCTACCGGATCCTGGTCGATACGATTCTATTCTCGCGTGATCTGCACTCGATTCGTGCCTCGCCTCAGTTATTAATAGATCCTCGGATTTTTGCATCCCTTAACTCGGCCGACGTCGCGTGGCCGCGCATTAACTCGAGAGTGTGCGCACTTTTTCTTCCCTTCCTCCTTTCTTTTTTTTTTCTTTTTTTTTTTTCCTCCCCTTTCGACGAGAAAGTCGACGAACGCCGGGATCGCGATGTGGGAAGACAGGCGTGACCAACCAGGCTAGGTGTGTAGAGGATATTACGGCGCGATACAAGGAAAAAATAAGTCGCGTCGGAATGACGTCACATGCCGCAAGGGCGTGTGCTCTCCCTGCTGACGTACGCGTCTTAATCCTTTCGCGAAAATGACGTACAGTGCAAGTAATATTTACTTCGTGCTTTCTCTCTCTCTCTCTCTCTCTCTTCTTTCTCTTTTTCTTTCTCCCTAGGGATCAATTTGGAGCAGTTGAAGCCTGTCGAGCTTCGAGAATTTACGGAAATAAAATTCTCGTGATTAAAGTCGAGAAACTGCTCTCGAGAACAGTCTAAATGGAACGGCGCGTAACGAGTTTCCAATGACAGAGTTAATAGTTATGAATCTTTTATGATTGCTATGAAATGAATACTCGTCGTTCTTTCATGGTTTTATGATAATTATCGTATTGTTGTATCTCTCTCCAAACTTACACTGTCAATTATTGTCCAATTTACTTGATGGCCTCGATTATCGTTTTATCTTGATAATAATTTTATAATTTTGCATTTGCATTATTAATTGTTTTTGCTATTATCCGCTGTAGTTTGATAGATATTGAAAAGATAACATCGAAAATAAAAGTGTAAAAGTCGGGTAAATATGTATACGTGAAGAGTATTATAGCATAAAAAAAAAAAAAAAGAATTATGAAAAATAATTTCATTAGAAATACTATCATTCTCTTGTATTGTATTTTCGATCGTTTGTAAGATAATTTTTATAATCCGTATCTCTTCGTTCGTTTTTACAGAGAAGAACTATCTGAATCATCAAATAACGGTGGAAGTAGACCTAAAGAAATTTAATGTACCGGCTGAATTCGGATTAAAGACGAGTACCGAGATCAAAGATTCTAAATTCGATCACTCCGCCAACTTGTATTTACACTCGTCCAAGGACAAGTCTCAGTATTCTTACCAAGTCTACATTCATCCCAAGGAAAGCGGTAAGATAGCTTCTCTCGCTTCTTTATCAATAACTCTTATCAATTAAATTAATAATAGCCAACTATTAAGCACGATCGTATTTTAATATGTCAAATTTAATATCGGTAAAAGAAAAAATTAAAACTAGCCTGTTATTTTCTTTTGACAGCTGCCATTCTGACTTTGCCCAATCGCGAATTGGCAGTTATCAGTACATTCGACTTGCCGAAGACGAAGCAAACCGGCGCGTTTAAGGTCGATGTGTCCGTTTACTTGGACAGGAAGAACAAACCGTCCGAGAAGACCGGCCTGGTCGCTGCCGGAGACATTAATATCGGAAAGGAAAGTGGATTCGTCAGCGGAGAAGTTAAATTCATTTATCCGTCTCAGCCAAAGGTACATCCCTCTGACGTAAAAATGTAGTCACGTGTGTTTACGAAGAAAATTTCTAAATTTATTCAGAAATCACATTAAGTTTGAGAAAAAGAAAAAAATTTATCTAAAAGAGTATTTTCAATCTCGCTTCCAATTTCCGCGTGAATAGGATCAAAGTCTTGATATAAAAATTAGAAAGAGGCAAAAGGAAAGAGCACCTCGGCGAAGCCTTTAGTTTACTTTCGATTTTCTCGCAATCTAGCGGGTACATCGAGTTTCATAAGCCGAGCCGCTTGGCTATAAAGGAGACGATATGCGTCTTCCGTCGAATTGTCGCCAAGTAGATTAAGCTTTTTCATCCTTATTACACTTTCGCCATTTTAAGCCGAAGCGAATATAAGATTTTCGAATCACATCGCAATATTTCTGCTATCATTAGGATATGGCGGTGAAAGGTAGACTTCAATATGGCGGCTATCATATGCTGGACGTAAACGTTGATATCGACGTCTTCGCGAAGAAAACGCAAAAGATCAGCATAGCGGCAAAAATGTATCAACGAAATATTGACAAGGGTTACAATCTCACCAACGTGATAGAAGTGAACAGCCGTGGTCAACAGCTTAAGGTCGACCTGAAGTCGCACATAGTATTGTCAGAAAACGCGATCGGTTTCGGCAACATATTAACTTATACAGACTCACATCAGAAAACGAAGAACGTGGGCATCCTATTTTCCGCGGATTCCAAGAAAACGTATCTTCTTGTGACCGGGCCCAATAAGGAGCTACTTAAAGTCGACGTGAAATTGCAATTAGAGAAAAATTTGCAAAAACTTGACGCCGAAATTGCGGTTGTTGGCAACAAACCCACCATAATTAATATAGAAGCGAATGATTGGAACAGCTTCAAGTATCTAAGGTACCAGCAAGGTAAGTTGTGCCGAATCAAGCGTTTTGCTCGTTTAAATTGTATCCGCATGGATATATCCGTGAGATTATTATGTGCTATGTGCTTAACCTGCGCGTAAAATCGCAGAGAATATACTCTATTGTGAATTTATGCGAGTTGATATTCCTCAGATAATCCTAGCACGAAGATTAGCGCTAACGGACGCGTTGTGCTCGGACAATTGGCAGAGATTCACGCCGATGCGTACAAGGATGGAGTAAAGAAAAATCTTTTCTACGGTTTAGTCCACCTTGATGAGGAGAAGTTCTTGAAACCTGATTTCAGTTATAACAAGGATAATATCGTCTATGTGATCGTGAGTATATCATCATCACGCGACATGTGATATGTTAATATTGCTTTATTTACTTTACTGATCATTTTATTTTAGGAACATACTCGAAGCCGAAGCATCGAGCTATTGAAACAGCTGAAAGACGCCTCTATTGAGATAATCAAGGAGCTAGAGCACGAGCTGAAAGATTTCTTGGAACATTTGAAGAAAGCTCAGCCGAATATCAAGCCGCTCTTGGACTACTACGAGACTGAATTAAACAAGCTGAAAAACGAGCTTCATGCTGACCAGACCATCAAAGACATACAGGCTACTTTGTAAGGAAAAAAATTACATAAATTAAATAATACATAATCTTTACATAAATTCGTGAATAATGGAATTTATAGTACGACGTCATAAATTGGCTCTACTTAATACATACGATAATTTCATATTTCTTATGACACATAGTCTCTTACATGAATTAATAGAAATCGATAATAATGATGTGTCCGTAAACGTTTTTGTAGGTTGAAGTTTATAGGTCTTTCTTTGTCGGTCTTTAGAGTTATCATACTTTGTGCGTATAATATCGATCGTATCCTTTCAGGAACAAGCACTTCGCAACTATCATCGCTGCCGTGGCGGAAACCTTGAAGCAGATAACCATACGATTGAATGAACTCCAGAAAGAATACAACGCAGTAATCTCCAAACTCCAGGAGGCGTGGGACAAGATCTATCCTCAATTGAGAGAATCCTACGAACGGATAGTCAAAGTCTACTTCAGCATTTTCGACAGCCTCGCCAATGTCGCCATATCTTACCTCAAGGCGCTACTCACTCTGATCAACGAGCATCAGAAAGAACTGAAAGAAATAGCGGTCGTGGCTTCCGAGCTTGCTCAGGACATCGCTAAAATCGTATTCAAGGCTGTTGGTCAGATCAGGAAAGATGTCGACGAGTTTGCCATTCTGCTGATCAATCAAGTCAAGGCATTACCAATCTATGAGCTTGTTAAGGAACACTACAAGGATATCATAAACTTCAAAATGCCGGAGGGCATATTGGCGTCTGTCCACGAACTTAGCGAGATCATAAAGTCCATGCTGCCGACCGAAGAATTTCGACAGTTCTTTAGCGTTATTTACGAATATATCATAAAACACGTCAAACACGAAAAGGTAGGATTTCCACCGATCTCTTATATCATTTTGCCATTTCGATTAATAACATCCTCCGAACGCGATTTGAATAACAAGATCATTAAGATAATGAGATGTATTCTGGTCTCGCGCAGGTCGACGATGCCAACGAGATCAAAAAGATCTATCAGCGTGCGCTCGACGCTATCGTGTCCCTCGTCAAGCTTTTAGAATCCAACGACGTCTTGGAACAATTAGTAAATAACTTATTGGAAGCTAATCTACCTGTTCAGCTTGAAACATTGACGAAATTACCAGTGATTACTTCGATAAAAGTATCTCTTATCAATCTGTTACGCAACAATGAACTTCCATCCCTTGCGGATCTCTACTATGCCTACAGGTATATATTGAACTTCTTTTGATTTATCAAAACCTTCTGTTTTTATTCAATATTACATATCAAATTTTATTTTATAACGTAAAATTTCTAACTTTATTTTTTACTGCAAAACACACTTGTATCTCTCTCGAAAATTTATTTATGCCAGAAAGTGACAGAGATAGACGTACTTTAAAGAGAAAAATTAAATTATTCTATTCCTCTTTTTTATGATGAATATTCTGCGTTCATTTTTTATAATCAGTTAAAAGGTGGAAGAATATTCAACGTTAAACATAACTATATTAATCCTACTCCTCTATTTCAAACAGGCCCACCCTTCTGCTCTCTGACATTGTGCCTCCCTTCAGCAAGATCGGTATCGTCGTCGATGGGGGACACTTCTTCACCTTCGACGGCAATCACTTTGGCATAGCCGGCGATTGTACCTATATTTTAGCCCAAGATATGCAGGACGGCAATTTCTCCGTCGTCGCCAACTTCAACAAAGGGAATCTTATTAGTGTGACCGTTACGGAACCTAAAGAGAGCATCACGCTGAAGAACAATGGCAACGTAAATTCATTGCTCTTATCTCTATAAACCAATTTCCTATAGCAGCGGCAAGTTACGTAGGTGAATATGTGACGTGAATCGAGAATGCGTGGGGTGGCAAATGGGGTGCGGAGAGAAAGGGGGAAAAACGGCGGAGGCAGGGAGGGTGAAACCGCGGATCGCGCTCATATAGTATTCCGAGTACGAGTCTTATAATGCAATCCCGTATTGAACTGTAACTCTGTAAGTTTACCGAGGGGCTCCAAACTTTGCTGACAAGCTAAACTCTATTATCCTCGCGTCGCTTCTCTTATATAGACGAACCGAGCGAGGGAGGAATAAAAATTCGCCGTTGTACGTTGCGCCAACAACCTCATTATTATGAACGAGCAACTTTGACCTGCTCTTTTATTTTATTATTATTATTTTTTTTGTAGTTCTTCTTTCCTTTTTTGCACTTTTTTTTTTTCATTCGCACAAAATGTTTGACTCTTCTGCGTTCGCCACTGCACTTGCGCGACTCTTTTTTTTTCAGATTCTGGTGAATAACAAGCCAGCCGATTTCCCAGCCAACACAAAGAATCTGCACGCGTTCCTCATCACTCCGACCGCACACATCAAGTCCGATTACGGCGTGCACGTCACATGCAGCTACAAACTACCTTTGGTATGCACGGTCCGCGTGTCCGGCTTTTATCACGGAAAATTACGCGGTCTTCTCGGTGACGGCAACAACGAGCCCTATGACGACTACACGTTGCCGTCCGGAAAGGTGAGAGAGTGTACACAGCTACTGTTAAATAAAGAATTTCTTGCGCAGAGGTAAAAAATCAAAAAGTTGATTCTAATTGCATGAGATGTAAACGCGCAATATATTTTTTAAAAGAATTTTCGACGAATAAAAATTTCATGAATTATATTTTTCAATTTTCTAAGCGATTGAAATAGGTTGATTGAAACAAATTTTTCATTAAATCGATTTTCAAGCTGAAAAAAATCTACCCGCGTATTATAAAATAATATAAATACACAAATAGCAAGATTAATACATTTTTCAGCTAATTTTATCATAATAAAGCTGAAATTGATAATACATTAATGTAAAAGCTGGAAATGCGATGAAAAATGAACTCGTTATAAATAGTTAACATAATCCGCTTTCTACCCTCGGCAGAGCTCGTTCCCCATTTTCTATACGTTTTTATTCGTAAAACATTACGGTAATATCGCAGGACTATAAATCATTTTTGCCTCTATTCAAAACTTTCCGCTTCGATCGATAGACAAATGATTCCGTTGAATGGCATTCTTTCCCGAGGGGCTCACAAATTCCCAAACGGATCAGCATTCTTTCGCGATGGGTATCCGAGTGGGTAGTTTGAAACTAGAACAACCAACGACATTGTCTTGTGTTTTTAAGTGAAAGAATAAAGTATCTTTTATTTTCAATAGCATGTGATACAATGTCTTCGTTTATCCGCAAGAGACTGTCAAGATAAAATCGTATCTTTCATTTTTGATAATAAAGATAGAGACGCGGGGAGAGTTTTGCAACGAAAGGATCTTAGAACGATAAAACTTTATAACGTATTCGCAGTGATCTCTAAAAAACGCCTTTTCCTCCAATTGAAACAGATTACCCAGAGCGAGACTGAATTTGCCAACGGATACAAACTGAAGCCCGATTGCGCGGCTGTGAACGCGATCGATCACAAGACTCATGAACGTAATCCAGTCTGCACTGAGTACTTTACCAGCGAAAAATCTTCATTGAAGTAAGTACATTCGTCATTTAAATTGAATTATATGACGTTGAGTAAGAAATAAAGTTTCGAAAATTCAGATATTCGGAATGGAAATTTTTATAAATTTACATTGCTCTCTCCAATCTATCGGAAGCAATATATAGATAATTGAGATATTATAGAAAAAGAGAAAAGAAAAGTTATAATATTTTAAAAAATATTATAGAATTTACGAAAAAATTATATACACGGCACTTATCTCGCTCTGTTGATAATAAAATAATCCTTGAAGCTCAATCTTACCGTAAGACATTCATTATGTATATTTGAGCTGATATTTCACTTAAGATGAGAACAATATAATCGGCGCGTAAGCACGTTATCTTAGAGGTAACTTGGAAACGATGTCTGTTCGTGATGTTTTAGAAAGTGCTTCAACTACATTAAACCGGCTTATTACCGAGATGCTTGCGACTATGCTGCTAACGGAAATCCGCAAGCTCCTTGCTTGCTCGCCGCCGCTTACTACTCCGCCTGCTTTTATAAGCGTGTTTACGGAATAAGCATCCCGGCCGCTTGCGGTAAGTTAAATTGTTGACTTATACTACTTGACACACAAAGCAGCGCGCGGATCGAAAGTGATATTAATAGACGCATTAACGCAAGAGAAAAACAACTCTCATTGGAGATAAATTTATTCAATTTTCTATTCCTAAACATACATACACGATCAATAATAGACCCGTTTCAATTGCAGATTAGCGAAAATAATCATTTAAATATTTTATAACGCTATTATCAACAAATTTTATTATATTATATTACGATTACATTGAAATTTTCTAATAGAATTTACATATTAGAAAAATTCATTTTTAATTTATACGATGAAAGTAAATATTTCAAATAGGATTTTTCAATAAACATATAGATTAATTTTATCCTACAATAATCATTTATAATCCCATAAGAGAGAAACGGCTTATTCAAATATTTTTATTCTGTATTTCAAATATTATTTTTGTGCGATCATGTCTCTCTGCAAATATATATTAATATTATTATTATCTCATTAATTTATGGCGTGACACGTGATATTAAACTTCTCTCTTTTTTCCTAATTATAAATTTATATAAAACATTATTTTAATAGATAGAATCTAAAATGGATGGGTAAATGATAATTACTTTAGAAAGCAAATTTGTCGTGATATTTTAGCAAGTTGTAAAGTCGGTGAAAACACGATCGCTGTGGGCGATAGCTTCAGCGTCAAGACCCCGAAAAACCAAGCCGATATTGTCTTAATAGTCGAACAAATTGCACAGAACGAGAAGGTTTTCAAGGATCTGGTTCCAACGTTGATAACCGATCTGAAAGAGGAACTAGGACAACAGGGCATAACGTATGTAAACATTATCGCTTATATATTATAATATATTCGCGATATATAATATATTTATGAGAAATGAGATTATCACATTATTGAAATATATTTCTATAAATACGGATACCTGGAAACATTGAAAATTAGAATATATATAGACTTGTAACGCGACAAATAAATATTATATTGTGTAATATACTTTTATCATTATCGTTTCTTCCTTTAATAGGGATGTCCATGTCGGCTTAATCGGTTATGGCGAACACATGAAATGGCCGCAACATTACACTTCTGACGGTAATCTTAACATTGAGAGTGATGTGAAGAATATGAAATTCGAAAAGATAGATCCGCTTATTACACTCGAGGTAACTTGCGTCGACACTGTTGTTGAAACTAATGCGAATTCGGTTCTCGATAGTATCGGAGCATCTCGATACACAAAATATTTGCGTATTTGCAGGAGGCCAAGTCAAGTAATTTTGAAAAACGAATGGAGTATCTCGAACAAAGACTGGATATAGAATTCGGTACCTTCAAATTGACCAGCGCTTACGAGGAGGGTATTAACTACCCGTTCAGAGCCGGTGCGGTCAAGGCTATCGTCGCAATTATCGCTACCCCGTGTGAGAAAAGTCCGTTGCCTTTATCGGTGAGCATTTTCCTATTTTTATCCCCTGTCAGTATTCTAAGATACGCTCGAGGCACATCCGTCTAACTTTAATCAGTTTACAATCGATTCTCTTCTTGAGTTTCAATTTTTTATACAGACAAAGAGATATCCAGGAGTATCAGTTAACTAAAATACAAGTCGATCAATCAAAAGTCGATGAAAACAATCTAGGAAATATTCCTTATGAATTATTGAATCTCGTAGGATAACATTCTTCATTCTTCCATATAATACATTTATTTATCACGACGCTAAACAAATGCATGTTCGATACTTTCGATTTTTCTAGTTGCAACAATTAAGACTTATAATCGGGCAGAAACTGTACCGAGACATGGGGCTGACTTACTATTACGTGTACTCTCCCGGTGAGATCCAAGCTTCCGGTAAGACGCAGAAAAACATCGTTGGTTACGACGGCCATAGCGCATACGTATTTGCCGATAGCAAGAAGAAGCCCCTAAGCGGAAACAACGACCTCAGAAACAACCTGGTCCTTCCTACCATTGATGTGTGCGCTGACTTTGCTATCGCGGTAAGTGTAATAATCGGAAATTAAAAGAAAGGGGAATCAATGACATATTTAAGAAAAAAAAAGGATGAAATCATAAATTAATAAAAAGATCAGTCGCTCTAAATATAACGAATAAACTATACGAATCGTCCTTATGTATCATTATATAACGTTGTTGCAGTCCGGAGGAGCGGTGTTCATTTCCAACAATCTCGTGGACGCTAAACCGAATCAGAAGAGACAGTTCGCCCAGGTCACTGCTAGAAAGATCGCCGAGGGTCTTACAAGCATCGAAATGGAAAAGGATTGCACGTGCGAGCAACGCTACGGACTTGCAGCACGTCCTCGTTGTAAAATCGTGGAACGCAGGGAGAAGGAACAACTCGCGGTAAGAGTTTCTATATTTTGGATGAGACGAATGATCTAAACTACACGAATTGCAGATTAATGCTATTTCGATATGTAAATCTAGAGAGACATATAATTTAATTATTTATACGTTAATTATAGAGAGAGAGACAAAATTTCAATTTATCTATGTTCATAAATAATTTTTTTTCATGCGTATTGTGTTATATTGCAGAGACACACAAAAGGTGGAGTAAAAGGTTAAAGAAGCCACAGTACTGCGCATATTATAATAACTAATATTAAGTAGATGTATTTGTTACTTTGTTACAATATCGTAAAAATCTCTTTGGATAGTAATAAGCGATTATAATTTACGTCATTTACGAAGATTTTTTTTTTTATAGCGAAAGAAAGTAATCAGATTCAAGATTCAAATCGTGCCTCATGCCAATAATTCGTTTTTTTTTTTCCCCCCCTTTTAGACGTAACGTAAAACACACATGCGTAAATTAAGTAAATGCAATAAATTGGTGTACTATTTATCGATGTACAACCAGCGATGTTTTATAGAGAAATAAACATTGAATATATATTTAAAAAAAAAAAAAAAAAAAAACTTACCCGACACCGCCCTTATTGTCAGTCAACAAATTTTCATGTACAATTCATAGAAAGGAGGAGAGAATATAGCACATTTATTACATGCGCATCGCTAGTGCATATCATTCTAGGAAAAGCTATTGATTATCGCGAAGAATCCATATCTTCGCGTCGTTATCTATCCTCGACAACAAGCATTAAAAAGTCGAATTTTATCGCTAGATAAGATTTCAATATTTAAACTTTGAGAAAAGTATATCGTGATTTTATATTTATAAACTTTTTATAAACGCGATATTTTCAACTTACCTGACATAATCGGTACTCTCGCAATATTTTAAAAGCTGTAAGAATATCGAATTAGTTATTCGAGTTTGTTTGAGTTAGTCGTGTCATTATTGATTAAATAAATTCCACTTTCTTCAAAGTTGCATAATACAAGTCCGAATATACGCGCATAAAGTAATAGCTTATGTTATATAGATGTTATTGTGACAATCCCCCCCCCCTACTCTCTCTCTCTCTCTTTTACTTATTTCTACTAAAAAAATTGCAATAGTAAAATATTTGCAATTACTTGAACATTTTTATACATTACGGAACATGAGATTATTTCTGTTTTTTTCTTAAAGTTAAACGCCTCATTTGGAAAGATCGGGAACTAATATCCCCCGAGAAAAAAAGTTTGGTGCTTTATGCACGAAGTTAAGTATACTTACATCCGACAGGTGAATGTTCAAGCAGATTATAATGACATATAAATGTAATTTGATTGCGTGAGGGGAAAGCTTGATGCGCGTGTCATCCAACAGTAAATACCAGAACTGTAATATTTATACGCATATTATTGATATTAAATAGAATATGTCCTGCAATTCTATGCGATCTTGATTGTAATGATAGATTCTTCGATCAATTTGAAGTCGATTTCTCATCAGCGAAAATGTCTACAGGGAGATTAACGTTAATCGTTATTTTCCAATTTTCGATATGACGTAACTTTATAACTAAGCCATGAAAAATAGAAATTGATTTAAAGTTAACTAATAATTAAAAAAATACAATTTTGTTATTTATCTATTTCTGTGTCTTTCAAGCTTAGCTTATAAAAATGTGTATTCTCCAATCGCTTATAATTAGAAAATTGTCATTATTCCTCTCCAAGGAAAGCTCGACTTCATTCTTCGAAAAAATCTCATTAAAATTAAAGTCGCGAATTAAAGCATACCATGTTATGTAAGATCTCGTAAATATATATAGAGATATGTAATCGAAATAAATTAAACTATAAACTTCAATATCCGTAATAAATTTCGCTAATCTCGAGAATGCGATTCGTGTATAAAATAAATAATAATATCTTTTACTTTAAGGCAAATTACTATTATTAAGGATATCGTAAAATCCATCAGAGAATATTTTTAAAAAACTTAAATTGATGAAAAAAGAAAGAGAGAGAGAGAGAGAAAATGAAAGATTAAAATCGCCTCCAATTTATTTTTTTCGCCAGCTAATTATTATTAACAGTAAATCTGTTTGCCAGTATATAAATATTAAACACCGGATTGTATGATAAGCCCCGGCGCGGAAACCTATTTTTATGCGACAGCAAAAATGTACCTCTACGCGAACGACAAGAATTTTCACTTGAACGACACAAGTCATCGCCGACTTTATATGCTGGATTATGCTGTGCAGCCGCCCATCCGCTGCACGCGCGTAAGCGTAGTGGTATTGTGACGTCAAAAGCGAACACAGTGCGAGGCTGGACTTTGCCTGCGATATTCCTCGCGTTTCCCTGAGTACGTACAATGCTTTTACATAAATTCGATGTGAGCAATGGCGTGAGAACGTTCCGACGTTCCTTGAGCATTCGCTCTGATATATATATCTCGTGCACCAATATGATATACATTAGTGTTCGAGTATTATTTTATTAAAACATGATGCGCTTGTGCATACATTTCTTATTTTAATATCGCGTATAAAGATATGGGAAAGGTCTTATGATTTCTACGTCGTTCTGAATAGGTGTAATAGTTATATGAAAAAGTGATGAATTGCCATAGGAATAAAAAATAGCGACTCCTCTTTTTCCGTTCTGAAATATATATATATATATATATATTAAACTTTATTTTAAAATATATATCCAACGAGCGCTATCTATTATGCGAATCATAAAAAAAAAAGATAAAATAATTTCGAGAATTTTTTGGCGAACGTAACGTAACGATTGCTGATAGCTTAGAAATAAACAATTTTGAGATAAGGAAAGAAGAATCGTGAGTATTCGAATGGAAGTATCATTTAATTAACTTTTCTTTTTTTGCCGAAACTATACGAATGTCAAAATACTACTCTCGCGATATACCTCAGTCTATACAGTATTAATCTCTATCTACGTGATAACTATTCTTTTACTCTGGTCTTAAAAGTTGGTCTAGTTGATTTTAAATTATATATAACTTCACCAACTTCTCTCTCGATCGTGGATTTCATCTACTACTGACGCTTGTTACATTACTTGATACGATCGTGAATTCGCGATCTAATATCGTTTGACAGACTCAATAATTTTACGAATACGCAAGATAGTAAAGGCGAATGACACACTTTACAAAGCAGACGATCGGTATTTATAATAGCTTATGAATATCGCGTACAGTTAATATATTTTACATAATAATATATATATCTTTCTAATCCGCAGGGCAGGGAAGTCTGTGAGAAAGGTTTATATTGTAAACCACAATGATCATCGAATCAAGAACTTTCTCGAATAATATCACATTTTATGTCGGCGCTGTTATCATCGCCGACAACGTCGAATTTCATTCCAGCTTAGAAACGAAATGCGTCTTTTAAAGACATATATAACAAAAAAATATTCATATAATACAATTAAATTAATTGAACGTTTGATGAGAGATTTACGAACGCATAATATTTGTATACATATACATATATACGCAGGAAATAATAATTTCAAGTATCTAACGTAAGGACGGTAAAGGAATCCCTCGAATATGTGCTTAAACACGAGTTCTCTATATCGAGAATATCTTAATGATAATAATTACAATACATCCCACACGTCACGCGATGCAGAAGAGCCGCGTATTAAATAAAGGATAGTCGTGTTATTCGTCCATATTAATCTTACATCTGTATGTTTTTATGGAGTAATTAATTTCCGCCTGATCGTTGTTACTTCGACAAGAGTGAAAGTGGCTAATACGCGTTTTTGCTACGGCATACACATGACGGAATTGAAATAAAGTCTGACATTTTACGACTTTTGCGAAACGACGTATACACAATGACCCAAAAACAAACTTTTGTCTCGGTTGAAAATTCTTAATCGAAAGAGTAAAACTGTAGTCGATCATTTTTCGATTAACGAATTTGAATGTGCGAGAGTTTAATTGGATGTGGCATTTCTTCAATCTTCAATTGTTATTACTTTAACAATTACTGCCTCTAATTACTTGTTTCGAAATCAGAAATTTAGAATTCTGTTGAGTGAAATGCCTCTTGAAATTATATAAGAGATCTCTCATCCCTATTATAAACTCGGTATGCCGAGAACTTTCAAGATTCAATCGCGCGTAATACGATATTAATAGCTCGGAAATAGAACTTAATTTTTTTTATAATTAACTTTGTAGAATATCTGCAGATAGTACGCGACTTCTGGATCACCCCGATACACGCACGTATCCCATTTGCGGATGTAGTAGAATCAAGAGCGACGGAGCAGGCAAGGCCGGTATTGTGTGGAGGCGTTACATTTAAATTCATGGAAAATTTTTTCTTAGAAAATTCTCATGCACCCGGGCATACTTAGCGATAATTAATTAACCCATTAAATATCGTGGACGTCACGCACGCTTTTTACGACCAGAGGCGCCCCGGACGTTATCTCTAAGCGCGCGATATATGTTTTATCGATTGGATTTTCTCTCTCTCTTGTATACTTACAGTCTTACTATAGCCCATCGCATACATCGAAACTGCCCTAGAAGAGAAGAAAAATTAAAAAGTTTCACATGTGCGGTAAAATGTCATCAAGCCGCTTCGCGGCTCCATTCGCGTATAAGTTGCTCTGCCGCGCGTTCACCCGCCATTCAAGAACAAAGAATTATACACTTTCACTCTCCTCTGTCGTGTAATTATGTAGAGTAAGGACGGTGCTCTGCAAGCACACAAGACGCGATTTATTCAATACATTTCGTTACACATTGTATTACTTTTACTCTTCCCATCTGGAAACTTTCTTGTTAAACAGTCTTGACAGTCTCCGGAATCGTGAATACACATTATTCCCCCGAGCATACACGCGCATACGCACAATACACACACACACGCATAAGTACACCCACATACACATATCACGATTGCATAATTTATATGTATAAATTACAATCGCAATTTTTTGTCTCGTACGATTGCACTTATTGTTAATTATTACATACATATATATATATATATATATATATATATATATATATATATATATTTATATATTGTGCGGTGAAACTTCTCTGTATACACCGTATACGTTCGCGAAGTGGCACCGTACTCGTAAGCATATTTCTTTCGCGTGTTCACAACGTATGACTCCCCCAGGGGAATCCAGTAAGATTACTTTTAAACCAAGCATTTTCCCATCTTCTTTTCAAGTCTGCTTTAAATAAAATGTACATACAATTATATCCTTGTAATAAATTTGTACCCGCAATAACAAGGTTTGATCGATACGATAAACGACTATATAATAATAAGGGACGATAAAGGGAAAGAGAGAGAGAGAGAGAGAGAGAGAGAGAGAGAGAAAGAGAAAGAGAGAGAAAGAAGGGAGGGGGAGATCAGTAGTTGCCACATTGTTCGCTCCTACCGCATATTGTATATAAATTTCAAATAAACCTCGGTAAGGCAGTGCCAGCACGATGATACACATAAGGTGGTGGTGGCGGACCAGAGAAATGTCTTTGATGCTGATGAGGAAGCGACGACCGATGGGCCTCGATGGTTCCGCCACTCGACGGGGAGATATGCGGCAAAAGGTGCGACGCCCCGTCACCGAGATCCAATTCCAGTTCCTGCTCCTCGATTAAATGCAAAGCGCCGAAGGAGGCCGTCGCCATCGCTACGTCCGGCATTACGCCCGATAACTGGCCATCGCTGCAGGAGTTGGCCTCTTGTTGCTGCGAACGAGAAATGAGAGCCGTCTCTCGCATCTAATCCGATTCTCGATCAGTACGTGCCATTAATCGTGAGGTTTCGCGATCGCGAACGTTGATACAATAAAAAAAAAAAAGCTAAGAAAGTTTCGATTGCGCCAGCGCAGCTCGAATTAAATTAGACCGATTGGAGCAATCTTCCTCTCTTACTAGATTATAATCTCAGCCAACGGTACACAAGGCGAACAAAGGGAATTTAATTAAAAAAGTTGCTGGGATCTAAGAGCACAACCGAGCCTAAAATACGAGATTAAAATTGCTCTCCGCGTGAGATATCGGTATGAACATATATGTGTAGAGCGTATCGCGTCCCTTACCTCGGCCAGAAGTCTGCAGCTCTCTCCCTCGGTCACTATAGCTGGAAGTTCGTGTCTATGTGCGTAAGACGAAGTCGGCCGAGGAAATGTCATGTTCCTCCCGTAACACACCGGGGCGGTAGTTCTCACACGAATACCCATGCCCGGCGAGTCAATGTCCTCTATATCTGTCATCCTCTGCTCGTTTTGCTCTTTTATACTGTAAGACGCTGTGTTCTGAAATCGATACGCGGACAATTTATCGCGCGCCGTCCGCTAAATGAAAGATGTATTAAAAGCCGGGAATAATATCGACGGGAGAGAAAGGAAGACGGAATTGGAGCGGAGAGGTTTATGAAACGTACACGGTACAGAATCCGCAGATTATCTCGAGAACCGCGATCTCGAGTGTCGAATAAAACGAGGCTGATGACATAAATAGACGATGCTTAGCGCGAGAATTAGAGTCGATTGACCGGGAGTACACGGGACGAGCATAGAAACAAATTGATAGAAATGAATCCCTATCGTGAGAGAGAGAGATAGATAGAGAGGAAGGGTTCTACCCTTCCGAAATAAAACGTGACCTAATTCACATGTGTTGCATGTAGAGGAATATACATGTAACACATATACAATATATGGTATAGTGATCGAAGAGCGATGCTTTGCATACGTTATAGACAGCTGTAAATTAACAAACATGAATGCGTGATTATTTCACGCACAATAATTGACGCTTGGGGCTTCTCAGGTTCCCTTCTTTCCATTAAAATCTTCCCACACCTGAACGATTCTCAAAATTACATGCGCGTAAATTTCTTCTTAATGGACGCAAGAACGAAAAATACTCATGACGAAGCATTTTCCTTTCGTTACACGTGATTTTTATGCTGTATTTTTTTCCTTTCCTTTTGTCATTGTTTTCAGTTGACCGTCACGTTCTTATGGATGACAAGTTGCCAAACAGGAAGATATTAAATCATTATATTATGTCGTGTGAATCCAAATGTAAGCAAGCGATGATATCAACGTAAAATGCAATGAATTTCTGCACGTATTACCGTGATATCACCTAGAATAATGTTTACGTATCAAACAACAATCTTATCATAAAAATACCGACGGGTTGTGTGTGGGATAAATTATATAAATAATGATAGAAATAGTATTGTGTGTGTAAAACACATAATTTATGAGAATTATATACTTAACACTAATTATGAGCAATTAATCCTAAAAAATGATAAACACATTTCAAATTAAGACCGATAAAAAAAAATTATTTAAATAGCTTCATTTAAATAAAATAATATTTTTAAAAAAAGAGAGAGAGAGAGAGAGAGAGAGAGAGAGAGAGAGAGAGTTTGATCTTTTATATTGTTTCTAAAGTTTATCTTTATAAATTATAATAGTTTAATTTTAATGATAAAATGTTGCTATAAAAAAGAAAATTTTTAATGTTTGATGACAGATAATTAGTATATTTATTTTAATGATGTATATTGACTTGTATTTTTTATTCAATCTTAATAAGTTATCTAGAATCAAAAACGTAAGCAAAATGATTTCGATTAAACATGAATAACAATTGATTAGATCGGCGAAATAATTATCTGTTTTCCTTGTGAATCGATCGCTGCCGATAAATTACTGGAAAAAAAAAAAAATAAATAAATAAATAAATAACGTAGCACGTGCTGCAAACTGCAGCATGATGAGATTTCTTTTTATCTCGCATTATCTAAATAAAAAATAAGTGATCCAAGGAAATACAAAAGTGTAGCAAATTATCAAAACAATTACCAGAATTCATCTGATACGTATATAATGTTGTTTTCATACGTTAGATACGTTACATCATCGCACGTGAATAACGATAATGCATTGTCTATACAGATCAACATAGTGTTGACAGTGACATAGTATTAACGCCACGTCTTAACGTGTACAATTTCAAATCGTATATAATGTTTCGCATTTGCAAATGTGTATTAAAAAATCCTTTGCTTGTCTCTCTATAACTCTATATTATCAAAAAATGCATATTAAACATTGTAATGAAAAATTAATTGAATAATTTCTTTGTATCAAATTCTGTAGAAATATATAAGAGCGTTTCTTATAATCCATAATAATATACCATATATTATTTAATAAATATTAAAACCAAAAAAAATATACGACATAATAAAAATTATATTAATTAATATTTTTGCGTAATCCATCTCTTTCCAATAAATTTTTGATATAATTAAAAATAACTATTACATCTCTCTTGCAGTTTGAAATTAAATCCGATTTGTTTACATTGTACATTCCTTTTTCCTCTTTTTTTTTTTTTTTTTTAATGAAAGAATATGATTCGAACAATTTTATATTGATAATATTTGTTTTTTGTACGCATCTTGTTACCCGTTATACATCCAAGTTACAATGATGCAATACGCTGCATGTGTTTAATAATACATATCTGCATTTATTCATGCATAATACTATACAACGTATTATAACAGATTGCATGCATTTCATCCGATTGACAGCACTGCAATGTCATTTCACATGATTCATTCGCTTATCACCCCGATGCGATATTACGTGTATTATCATCATATAACCTCGTTCAATGTGTAAAATGAAATATATGTGATAGATTATTTTTGATAAAACTGAGTCAACAAAGAAATTCTAAAGAAAAAATTGCAATATTAAAATAAAAGTATAATATATTTACAACAAAATATAGAAATATAATAATAATAAAATATATATATATCAAAAAAATCAAAAATTTTTAAACTTTTAACAGCAAAATAAAAGAGATGGGCAAAAATTTGCTCTATAATATATAACGAATTTTTATTTTTGCAAAGAATAAAAAGAAAAACTTTTATTTTTTTTCCAAGAGGAAAGAATAGAAAGAAATAAAATATTTCGAATATTAAATATTTAATCTAAAAAAAAAAAATAATAATAATTCTCACAACATAAATTGTGCTGTTTTATTTTAATCCATATTTTTGTAGTTTATATGTCGTAAAATGAGATACATGACGTACTGACATTGAAAAATCTCGATATCACGACTATTCAAAATCGCGATTTCTCTAACGAAGAACATTTCCGAGGACTCGTTTGCATCTCATTGAAATGAGATGAAGTGCGTATCTCGCAGCGCTTACATATCGTTATTTTCTCGACATTCTTTTCTTTCCGCGTCTCTCTCGCACTCTCGTGTCTAATTCCATGTCGCATTAGAAGACGCAGATAACAGATCGGGCAGCTGAAAAAGGGGGAGAAATAGCAAGCAGTCAAACAGAGCGACAAGAGCCTCGTCGTAACGTCAGTCGCGCGAATTACGTTGTACAAAACCAGCGCATCGCAGTGCATAAAGGTTGCAAAAAAAAAAAAAAAAAAAAGTTTGACATCGACGTGTTTGTTTCGAATCACGCGCACGATCATTTTGTCACGTCGATCGCTGCATCGCTTGCGATTCAGTCTGTGTCATTAAGGTAAACGATACTCCAATTAATAGTAAGATATGCAAAAAATTACATTTTCTTATTAAGACAAATATAGATGCAAGAATGGATGAAACGCGATGTTCCGCTAATTAAAATTTTCGAAGCGTTGATTCGTGCATGATATAACTGATGATAAATGACTAATGAAAAATATAAATTTTCTTATTTTTACTCTATAAAAGTGCTTCATAAATAATATTTGAGATTGGTATATGACTTCTGTGTTCACTCCAGAAAAATGTTTTTAAAAAAAATTCTAAACAAATAGATAAGAAGCATATGTGTGTTTTACTCTAGACTCAATTGATAAATTAATAAAATATATATGAAAAAATTACAATTCTCTACCATTAAGACAAATATATCAAAAACACATAGTATTAATTTTATAGTTATAGGAATAAAAATCATCGTTTCTCTCTTGCAAATATATCTATCGTTTAAAACTGACCACGAAATTTAAAGAGAGTGATGCCGAGAGTGCTTGCCAAAAAGTGATGACCTCGTCAGCAAATTTTGGCGGCCAAGATTCTTCACGCAGCATCTCTGATCAATACTTACAAGATTTGTATAACAAAATTACGACAGTGTCTTTTAAAAACCTGAATCTCTCCTTCGTGTCTTAAAAGAATTGGGATAATAAATGTACGCTGCATAAGAGATAAAGATGTATGTTTAGAACATAGTTTGGCGAATTTATATAAGACAAATTATAATTACTGCGTTAATATATATCGTGAGCTGCGCAAAAATTTTCAATAATATTGCTTGAAGGAGAGAACCTTCCTACGTTTCTCAAGCCTTTTCATTATAAGACGAAATACTTAATAACGTGTTATTTGAGATAAACAGCGGCTTAAAATGGCAGTTGCATAACGCGCAAAAATGTCGATGTTTTGTTCCTTTCATTATCGCTGCATTATCTTGCAGTATTTAAAAAACGTACGCTTATAGCAAATCTATATTGTTATTTATTTGCATTTACGCGATAGAAACGGCAATGATATAATTTTAGTATCGAACAAGTTATTTAAAAAAGATGGGACTATGCTCGGATGATAAAAATTGATAGCATAGAGTCAGCGCGGATATAAATAGTAAATGAAAATATGCGATTTTAACGTGATTTAACGTTTCAAGCTTCGTCCTTGTAAGCGTATTTCGTGTGCTCGACATATAACTAAATCTCTACCTATAATTTTGTTATTTTAATCGCTTTTAGAAAATGTAATTTGTTATCATAACGAATGTTTGATAATAATCCTAGTTTTATAAGGCACGTTTTTTATTTTAAGATATATATCTCATCTATGAATGCGTTCAATTGATCTAAAATTCAATTCTAGTGCTTTAAGCAAACTAATGTCATTACTTCTTCGTTTCACGGCCATTATTTTTGTACATACAAAGTATTTATATAATAGATTTATATTAAATACGAATGTGAGAAAACTGAATATTGATTAAATACTCTATCACGCGTAAATAATTTGTTTAAACGTCAGAAAATTTTTAATAAAGCTCACAAATATATAATTCAAGGTTCTTTAAATTCTATTAAATTCTATTAAATTCTTACCGCAAGTCGTGTCTATTTTTCTGTATGAAATTATAGTATAATCTCAAAGTCCGTGAAGAAAAATTAACATATTATCAATGGTACCAAAGATGTTAAGATATTCCGAACGCTGAACGCATCTCCAAGTTCTCAACTCTATACGTCAAACTTGCCGTATGTGTGGCTGCGGAAATCGTGTTTCGCATGCACAAGTCCGTCTGAGATATTATTTGAATTAATTCGCGACATCTGTTTATTGTTACGGTTGCCATTGTGTCATGTTTCGATCGGGTAGTCATTTATGCACGTGCAATGATGATGCAACAAGGAAATCGATTAAAGAATTATAAAATCCTTCAAAATCAATCATTATATAATCATGAGGAAAGTTATTGCGAAAGATATCGATTGCCAAGTTTTTGTTTTCATTTATCGTTGATAATATCTCAAGGATAGTTCGTTTAAGATAGTCCTAATTACAGAACGAACTTTCCGTTCAATCCTATATAATTAGTACAATTACATATTATTATAAAAAAATATGATAATTTTTTTAAAGCCTGTTTAACAAATATCGTGTTGCTTCTGATTACATCCGGAGAAGCATCGGCTCTATATGTCAAAAATTATTGTTAAAAAAAATATTATGTGCTATTCTATCATAAGAATTTCTGAATTTTAATTTGGAATATGTACACGATTAGAAAAATATTTAATATAATAAATATCGCGGAAGGAGAGTGCGCGAAGTAAGATTATCGATTAAGATAAATCGATTTTAAATTGGTTTAGAAATCCATAGGTAGAAGAAAGTGTGAGAAAGGGATCTGGGGCATCCTGTGAAGTAATAGTTATGCATTGAAGCACAAGATATAAGTTAAGTAACACTATACGTCTAATATCCGTCAATGTGTGGAATAAGAACCTGAAACGCGCATAATCCAACATAGAACAGCTTCCGCGTTAAGAACGTATGTAAATGCGTTTGCATACGCGGAATAGAGGCGTGATCGAGCCTATTAGTAAAGCATAATCACTACAAATCTAATGTATGTTTCTATGATCATTGACCAATTATTATGACACATGCATCATACTAAAATATAGAAAAAGCGCAAACGATTGTACGATTTTACATTGATATATGAGAACGAGGAAATCGCCCCGAGCATTTTCCCCTCTTTGTCTCATTTAATTTCCTCGTATGCTACATTTATCTTCCAGTAACTTATTAATCATCGTTAAATCAATAAAATGTCAAGAGGGATTCACGGTATGAATAGTTTATCAATAGTGTATCAATAATGTATCTTTCCCAGTTAATTATTTACACTCACACAAACTTTATTACGAATAATAAGACAAAGAAAAATATCTTAGTGGCGTGGCAATTATATGGGAATGCGTCAAATTGACGGATTATCGCAACTAGACATGAAGATTATGAATATTAAATATATATCGGCCAAACTCTCAACATATCTTTATTATTTTAATTAAATTGAGAAAAAAATACTCTCATATAGAAAAATATACTTGAAAAATTAAATAATTATTTTAATATTGAATAGCAATTTTAAAATTATTTATACACTTCAATGAGATATATCAACTTACAGATCATATTCATTAATTAATCTCTCGCAAAGATTTTTACTTTTATTATCATAAAAATAATTTATACCGCGAAATATCAATAAGTTAGAAAAAACAAAGTAAATAAAAAAATATTATTACAATACTGAAGAAGTATCAATGACAATGCAATCTAAACATCTCTCTTCGGAATGATTTCCGAAAATAAATTCACACGCCATTATTTTATTTAGAAATAAAATATTACGTAACATACGTGTATCGGTGCTCGTCACGGTGTCGTTACGGACTCTACTCGAGCAATTATACAAGGCGCTAGGGTTAATTAAATACACCTCGCTAACAATAGATTACATAATCCTGAGAATGACTATTAACTTTTAACAATTATCTTATAAAATATAACAATTATCTATAAAAATATACATGCGCTATTATTACCAATTATTAGAGAAAAAAAAAAAAAAAAAGAAACTGTTTTAGAAAAGGAAAAAAAAGAACGTTAGCTATGCAATAAATAATAGATTTAACAAATCCGAATGACCGTGATATTAATAAAGCTGCAATTGTTCCGTAATTGTAAAAATCCACGGGATTTAGAAACAATTTAATCACAAACGGACTTATTAATTTTGCTTTTGCAACATTTATCTTAACAGTCGAAGTTTATTATAGGAATGCAATATAAATAGATCGTGCACTGTTTAGCCGCGATACTGGATTGATTAAGCCAGAAAGACTCGACTGTGTTTTTATCGATGCACGATTGTATCCATGTAAGTGCAAATAATGACATTTGCGTTCTTCTTCTTTAGACTAGAACTGCGCCTCGAGATGCCACGTCATTCATGCTGCAAAATCGGGTCATTATAACCCGTTGTTTTTTTTTGTTTTTTATTCTAGTACAGTTGCACTTTGAAATTTTTTTGTGCGTACTACTAACCGTTACACTTTAGAATTTATTTAATGCGTAATCTACTGAGCAGCGATAAAAAAAATGCTTATCTACAAGATGAATTTGCATGAGTCGTAGTCGCGAACGACAGTTTTAATTGACAACGTTCTCTCTCCATGATATATAAAATAGCACGACGCTTTACAAAGACAGTTAATGCTGGATACGCGAGCGAACGTTAACGAATGAAAAATACATATATGTTCTTATATCAAAGATAGAGTTGCGAGCGCTAAGTCATTGTGCCGTGTAATGATAAGGTGAGATTTTTTTCAAATGGATAGATGTCACAAACGTATCTATGATATAGAAGTCATTTTTAAAAAATTTTTTAAATTTTATTAAACGCATATCCGAAAATTAAAAGAGCTTTAGAGGTCATATTATATATATATATATATATATTCAGCTTTTTAATTTGTAAATTGATAATTCTTTTTATATAATCACACATCAAAAATCCGCTTTTATTTCGCAAATATTCAAAGTTACGACCGTTTATTTGTACGCAAATTTTAATAAAATCTTTTAATCCTTATTATTTAAAAAGATGGAAAAAGCCACGTTACGAAAAAGGAAAAGTGAGACATAAAACGCAAAATTTATGAGAAACATTGATTTACAACTATTGTTGAATTCAAATCAAAATCAAAGTTAACGGATCGAGATTTTGTCTTGATCCAAATTGACAACACAACACAATAATAAATTTCAACTATTCTAGTATTCAAAACAAACTGAAATAACACAAAGTTCATGAATCATGACACAATCTATAATTCATAACACATATCTCTTCCGAGATATATACACGCATACATACGTTGGAATTCTGGAAATATCATTTTCTAATACAGGGTATGGTTAAATGAATTAAAATATTTAATATTTAAAATTTTAGTTTTCGGATTTATATTATTTATTAATATTCTTTGTTTATTTTTCAATGAGTTTTATCATTTCTAAAATTTAATTCTTTTTATATCTACAGTTTTATATCTACAGTTTACTTACATTTTAATATATAATTTGGAGTAACAATTTCTTTTTTTAAATTAAATTTAATTTAATTCAAACAATCCAATCAAAAAGTTTTATTAATACAATATTAAGAATTAAGGAATTTTAGTAGAAATATCAAACTTGTAAATAAATAATAAAATTATATAGCTAACTTTAAGCGAATTTTAATTTAAGAGAAATTTATTTTACAGCTTAGCTAGAGCTCCGAGATAGTGACGACTAAAGAACGGTCAATTTGTGCCAAAGAACACTTGACTCCAATTTCCAAGTACAATGTATGTCAATTATTTTATAATATGTGTATATAATCTTATCTTGACATGTATATAATGGTCTCGACATTTTAATTTTTCTGAGATAATCATTGATATATGAAATTTTTTTAGGAAAACGCAATCATCGATCAGCATGCTTCCTGTTAAAAATCTAGATACATTATTAATACAAACGTACGGTCCAGATTTTCAAATATACGATGCGGAGTGGAAACAATTAACAGATCCCGGAGAAAACTTCGGTAGCCAGATATTAGCCATTACTGTCAATGCCGAACAAAATGGCAAGAAGAGAACCTTAAACATGGTTGTCAAGTTACCACCAAAATCACAGTACTTGCTAGATTTGTTTGACAGTCCGATAACTTTCAAGAAAGAACTGGATTTCTACAGCATTGTAGCGCCGGAGTTTTTGAAACTACAAAACGAAAGCGGAATTCCTGAAGAGGCTCTAAGCGTCATCACACCGCGATTCTTATGCGGCAGATTAGGCTTACGAGATGCGCAGTGTTTCGATGAGCAAGCTGCAATCATTTTAGAAAATTTGAAAGACGACGATTATACGACGCAAGATCGCATTCTTGGTCTAGATAAAGTGCACATGGATTTTGCGATCAGTCACTTAGCCAAAATGCATGCCATAACAATCGGCCTGAAGCTCAAGAAGCCTGATTTCTTCAAAAGAGTGGTGCTGCCCGTTCTTGAATACATCGTGAACGAGGATGCAAAAGATTGCGTAAAGAATATGGTACAAAAGGCGCACAACGATTACAAAAACATGAAAGAGGCGGAATTTTATCTGGACAAGATCGAGAAGACGCTCGAGTACGCGAAGCGCATCACCATAACGCCGAAAGAACCCTGGACGACACTGGTACACAACGATTTCTGGGTAAATAATATGCTGTTCAAATATGATAAAACAGACAAGCCGATTAATATGAAAATTGTAGACTTTCAATTGACGATCTACGACTACGGCGTGCACGATCTCGTATTTTTCCTCATATCGAGTTCCCGGAAAGAGGTGCTCGATGAACATCTCGACGACATGATTGACTTATATTACAACTCTTTCATCGAGTGTTTAGAATCACTAAACGTGAACACAAACATATTTCCCAAGAGCCAGTTTATGGAGCAATTAAATCAGTGCGCTCCCATCAAATTCAAGCAATGCATCATGATGGTGCAGGTAATCCAAGCGGCGCGTGGCTCTGTTACGGAATCGACTGATACGGCGGACAAAAACGTTTTCAAGGGTGGCATCAATGACGAGAATTGCAAACAAAAAATGCTCCACATCTTATCTGTATTCGATCGAAAGGGATGGCTTGTGAAATGATTAGAAGCGAAAGACTACTTTTGAAAAATTAATTCTTTCGTAGAGAATTGTTTTGTTTGCCTATAAAATAATCGCCAAATAATATAATAATAATAGAAAAAATTGATAAGCATTTCATACGATCATATTTGTAAAATTGTAAATAAATATTGATGAGAAGATTTTTTAAGACATGTAAAACATGTTAAGACAATGTAAAACATGTTAAGGACCAAAGCTAGTGATTATATTGATATATGAATGACATATTGTATATGAATATTTAACTAAGTCAATAATTGTTAAGATGATATATAAATATTAACACACGAAAGATGCAATTTAACTGTTACGGTGCTAAAAATGTGATCAATATTTGCCGCATTTTGGCTCTCATTCACGTGAAGTAGAGAACTTGATCATGCCAACATGTAAATATTGTAAATTATGAAATAGTATTTTTTAATAAAACTTATGTATACACGATTCTATTTTAAATGAGGTTATATATTCATAATAGAATATGTATAATAAAACAGCAAATTTGCATTCATATGCTTACCTACATTATTAAAATGTAGAATAATTACATATATCTAAGATATACGTAATTTTTTTCTTTTGTTTTTAATATTACGCGATTTATTAACACTATTATTGTTATAAATTATTATAAATTGCCTAAGATCAAAAGCAAAGTAAAAAGCGGTAACGAAAAGAAAGTACTCACCTCCAAAAGATCAGCCACAGTATCGGGTAAGTTGAATTCCCTGACAACACGCAGTCGCACTTGCCGATTTATTTCGTGTCGTGAAGAAAGTGGCAAACTTATGGCCCGCTGACAGCTCGGTGATTGCTTCAATTTCTGCTCTCGTTTCAGCATTGCAGCCATCGTTGCAGAATCTGGCACTACAACAATCAATCAAGTTCATTATTTTCTATCAATTATCAATTAAATCTATCTATTATTTTATCTTTTAATCTTTTAATTAAAGATATCGTTAAAATGTTTTTATTTTCTTATATAGCTTATATATCGACATAAAGTTAAATTTTCGTGTCGAGATTATATATAATACCCAAGTTTTTATAGTATGTCAATTTTAGATTTTCGAAACATAATGAAATAGCGTAATAACTAAATGTCGTAATACCTGGAAATGCTGCAGCGAGAACATCAACACCAGCGGTACCCATGGCTCTTGGTTTCTCCTCAACCATGTACAGCGCATCCGGTATATCTGCCACGTATCGCGGCCTCCGTAATCTCACTAAATCGGCTTCTTGGATCATCTGTTCTTCCACCAAAGACTGATAACCAATAAATATAATCCATCAACATGTACATCGATAAATCTTCCTAGAAGTTTAAAAACGATTAGCATTACCTTAATTTCTTCATAATATGGCATGAATAGTCTTGGTCTCACGAAAAATCCGTTCTTTTTCCCGCCTCTTATCCAAGCATTCACTCTTAAATTATCTCTTTCGTCTCCTATCATGTGACTTGGCGGAGTTGAAACCAGTCCTCTCCTAATAGCCTGAAATTATTAAACATAATGTATTAACGAGATATATAATTTTTTTGAATAATTTAAAATATTTTGCAAGAAAAAAAAAAAATATATATATATATATATACACACCTGTGCTAATGCTTCGTTATTCGGTGGCAATATATGATCTATTCTGACAAGCGGCAAAAGTTCGCTTAGTATCTCCCTTAATTCGATGTCGCTGAGATCTCTCTTCTTAATACCCTTTCTGGTCACGGAGTGCACGGTATGGCTAAGCAAATTAGGCTCTCGATCCTCCATTCGACGTACTAATTCATGTTCGCCCCATTTGAGCACTGCCTGCAGTACTTCAAGTTCGCTTGCTTGTAAAAAATGACTCTGTAATACATTCGTTAAATGGATATGATCTAACTGATGGAGAATCGAAGACGAAGCAATCGGCTGAAATTCCTCCCTTAAATAATGTAACGCTTGTCTATGCACCCATGCTGATCCGTGAGGTTGACTGCCCCACCTGCACATATAACATAATTTTTTGTATGTGACAAACTAATATTTGCAGAGAATCGATCAGTAATAAAAAAACATACTTGAGAACAGTCGGTAGCGATTCCAAGGTGAGATACTCCAAGATAAGATCCTCGCAACCTTGCGATAATATATCAAGTTCGAGAAATCGTCCGATTTGATACAATTCCATCGCTTCTTCCAAGGGACTCGGTCGCATTCGACCCGTATGTGTTAGAGCTTGAACCTATAAATTTAAACAAAAACATTAGTAATGTATAAAAGTAATGTAAAAAATATTCTCATGCTTAATACTGAAATATTTACCTCCCCTAAGCTACCAGCGCTGTTTCCGCAACCACTTCCTCGCAATATTAATGACAAGTCGACGGTATCTAGATACACAGCATGTAACAAGACTCTAGCATATCGCTTAGGTATTACACTTTCATCCAACACTATTCTAGTAGGTATATGGAGCGCCCTTTCTGTATGATCCTCGCCCGATCTGGTCCGTCTTTGTATTAAATTTCTAAAGAAAGGAGATCTCGCGGAGAGTATCGCTTTATGACATGGCAGCTCTAATTTAGGGCGAAATCCGTATTCCGAACTCCCGCTATCCGGTCTTTGATAATCGCTGTCCGAGGTGAATACAAGAGCGGCGTCGGCATAATCGCCAGTATCCAGCAAATATCTGAGATCATGCTCCAATGGATTTGGAGTTCCAAATTCTTCGCCGAGTCGCCGAAGTAAATTCGCTTCTAATGTTGCATCGTGCGGGCAGATATCACCAGTGTAAAGATACCGTAATAATGCTGAGAACATCTGCACTTCGAGATGCGGAGTTCTCAACTCCAAACATATTCTAGCACCATATCCTGCAATTTTTAACACAATATGTTTACCATAAGTGAATAATAATAATGTCTTATATAACATTACACTTTATATTGAACAATAAAGAATTTATTATATAAAGTAAGAAATTTTATTATTAAAAAGATTTTAAATTACAACATGTTTTATTATTAATTATGTACCAGGGCAACCAGCCAAGAGATCCCTGAAGTATGGGCATCTAGCAGAAAGCACGGCTCTGTGAACGGGAAAGCACGCTCCTCTATATACAAGATCCACATCGGAACAATGTTTGTAATCATATAACATTGACAGGTCTTGCTTGAAAGTAGCAGCCGGTGGTCTAGCTAGTTCAGCTTGAACATGAAGATCTTTCAATGCGGCTAATGCTTCATATTCCTCAAGTAGAGCTGTTGCTTCCAAGTGACTCCACGTGGACACCAAATCTCTAATAATTCTACCATGATCACATGCTTTAGAAGAGCGGCGTCTCCTAATAAATTTCTTGCGTAACGTTGCAAATCCTGTCATCTTCTTCTTTTTCTCTCTATACATGAATAAACAACTATAGGAAATTTGATGTGCGATCACATTTGTAACTTTCGTTTTTGAATAATTCTCTTTCTTTATTTATATGTTGAGATTCGATTTAAAATATAATATATTCTAAATTATGTATTTCTTTTATATATATATATATATATAAATTTTAATTTTATTATATATCTTTTTACGTTTCTCATTTTGGATCTATTTTAAAATAGTCATTAATCAAAATTATATAGACATATCATATATAAAATATGTAAGCTAAATAAAATATTTGTTATTTAGAAAATTATAATTAAATATAAAGTTATATAAAGTTATAGTTATGTTTTTTAAAAAGCAATAGCAATGAATAGTAATGTATAGCAATGAATTATATAAGATATTGATAATGTACCTAATTGCAATGCCATGTTGTTCTGGACTACTTGACGCTGAGAGTCTAGCTGCTTGGACTGAATCTCCACCTACGTTGGTGATGCTTGATGATGCAGAAGCACCCATTCTATGTGTCATGTGAGAGGCATCTCCACGCTGTCTTCTCATAAACCAAGAATCCCTTTTATCGGTACTATCTATACTTCTTATGCGTCTGCGTTGCAACACACACGGTGTTAAAATACGAAGTACATTCATTGCTTACCCAGACGACAGCCTAAAATAAATTTATCTGATAACAGTTTAATGTTAGGGCATGACATAGTTATCGCAAAATTAAAAAATTCATACAATATATATTTTATAACATAATTTTAAATATATGCTATAATCAAACTGATTTGATTTAATACAAAAACAAATAATCTATATATTGTATAATATACCAAGTAAATAATAATCTTTCATTTATTATAACTTATTTTTAAATAAATCTTAATTATGTATCTGTATTTATCTTTCCTTTTAATCACTTTTAATCAGTTATACTTCATCATCAATTCTGACAGCTATATAGAATTATATATTATTATTATTAAATTTTTATTCTATTCTTCAAATGTGTTCGAGCAATTTATTCAATAAGTAAATAAACAGATTAATTTATTTTGAACGAAAATTTTGACTATATCAGAGCATAATAAAAGTAAGTACAAGCATTAAAATGTATAATAAAAATTGTTTAAAGTAATTTGTATGTGTATATATTGTTTGTTAAAATAATTATCACCGATGTGTTTGAGCGAAAATATGTTTGAGTGCGTAAACGGGTCTTTAAATTAAGATCGAGTAATGGAGTAGAGATTGACATATTGATAATGCATTGCATGGCAACAGATTTGCGCGAATCTCTGAAAGGGTATCACTATCCGGACATAAGAGGAAAACAAGTTCACGAAAAGATCTCTGTAAGTTCGCAAGAATTAAATTATGCTGTGTGAAAAGATATATATACATATATATATATATATATATACATTTACACGGCTCTCCGTTTGACATACATGTCAAAGTTAAGACAGCAAACGCACAGTACAAATAAAGTGCGATGGGCGCGTTATATTAATCAACGATAATGCATGACGTACGAGAACGACACAGGTTCACTCACCTTCGCGTTCACAGGAAGGAAAGGAAAAAAAAAATATAGAAAACGCATGTGTGATATATAAACGGAACGCGTGAACGCGATAACGCTGCTAATGAACGCGGGATACACGTACAAAACATCGTCACTGCTGCATTCGCGACGAACGAAATCCGGGGTGGAGAGGGTGGGAGATGAATGCTCGACGTCGTCATCGTTACCTGGGTCTCCGGGACTGCTACCTCTCGTATCCATATTATTTGCGATCACGCACGACACTCGGCCGTACAACAAACTGGCACGGATAATCATCATCACAAAGCACGACGGCCATGTTTATAGCTCACGCGAGTGAGGGTATCCGTGTGAGTGCGTGCGCGCGTGTGTGTATATTGTGCGTGTGGTAAATAAAAGTGAAGCGAGAGGGCACTCTCCTTCTGACGATGTGGAGCTCGAGAGCTCGAATCGAACGAATCGATTACGCGACGATTCACGTCACAGGACGTATGTTTTCTGTCGCCAGTCAACGCTGTCGTCATCGCGTGTTCAATGACGTTTGATCCGCCGGGATGACTCGCGGCCGATCGTAACGAACGATTATTTGTTTATGACAAGCGTTAAATTTTTCGTGTTTTTAATTTACGTAACATTTCTAGGAGAGAACACTTGTTTTACGAGATTATTTCGCGACAGAGAAACATCTCGACGATGATCGAAGACATTATTCAGAATTCGGAATAGATCAAGCGCATAGCTTTTTGCACTGTGACGTCATGAGATTAATGTATCGCGGGAATTTTCTACTCCTTACGTCGATCAACAAAATGTCCCTTCAGAAGAAAACGCGCAAAAAATCCTTTTTTTAAATATTTTCATTGCATTTAAAGTTAAATAAAATCAGTTTAACTTATTACATTTAACGACAGAGCGACAATCTGTCCAATTATTTGTCAAAAAATACACACACACACACACACACACATTACATACATACAATCATATATATATATATAGTACATATATACATATACATGTGGTTAGTTTTCTTCCTCTCTTTATACTTATCTATTATTTGACATTTTGTTCGTCAATTATATGATATATATTATTATTTCTTATATGAATATATCAAACTGATATAATCTAAGATGTATACAATTGCGAAACAAATTATATGAAAAAAAAAACTCAAGCATCATATTTTACATGTATACTTATATAAAAATATATAAGAAAATAATCTTTTTCTTAACATTATTGTACAAAACTAGAAGTACAGAGAAAATATATAAAGTATATATAAAATGGTTATAAAGTAAATTTAGAGTCTTGATTGCATACCACCAGATACCACTATGGTTTCACCAGTAATGTAAGAAGCATCGCTACTTGCTAAAAAAGCGGCTACACTTCCAATCTCATCTGACGTTCCCAGTCTTTTCATATTAATACGTGATATAGCAACATTGTAGTTGTCCTCTGATTTGTACAACTAAAACCATGATAAATTCATATATAAGTTATCCTTCAATAAAACAATAGGTCGAACGATTTAGAAACGATTATAGAAAAATACCGGTTCTGAAAACTTAGTCTTTATTATTCCTGGTGCAATACAGTTTACACGAATCCCATCAAATGCAAGTTCTTCTGCAGTAGCTTTAGTTAGACCCAATAAAGCAGTCTTGCTAACTGAATATATACCTAATAACTAAAAGGAAATATATTAATAAGATAATTTCATATTATAAAGTTCTTTTAATATAAATAAGAGCAAAAATTTTTTCAATAAACTCACATTAAGAGGCACATATGCAGCAATTGAAGATACGATAATAATAGAAGGTGATTTACTGCATTTAAGAAGTGTCAAAGATTCTTTCATAAGCAAGAATGTAGACTTGACATTGATATCAAAAATTTTATCCCATACTTCCTCAGTGCTATCTAATACGGAGCCAACTACTGGGTTAACAGCTGCATTAGATATCAAAATATCCAAACCTCCAAAATTTGCTTTGGTCTGCAATTTTTTACAATTTTATCCAAACTTTTTATATATACTGATATATAATTATATTTAGATGATAAAACAATCTACTGATACTAATTTAGTACAAAAATATATATGTTCAAAAAATTGAAACATAGTTTCCTAAGAAAAAAGAAAATTATTACACGCATATACATATATGTATGTATATAGAAAATTAGCACTTGTTATAACTTACTTTTTCAAACAAATTTTTTCTATCTTCTGTCTTTCCCACATGGCAGACAGTACCTGCAACTTGTAATCCCTCGGTTTGAAGTTCTTCTACAGCCTTTTTCACATTCGATTCTTTACGACTGCTGATCATTACTTTAGCACCTTCTTGTGCTAAACGTTTCGCTATGGAAAATCCTATTCTGTGGAAGTTCAAAGCATAACCTAAGCATAGTATATTCAAAATGTTATACAACTAATTTTCGCAAGGACATAAGAATTTCTTCTTAGAATGACATTGACATATCGTGTGTGCAGAATATTCGAGTTATAATTTCAAATATGATTTTCTTATATTACCCCTCTGTAGAAGCTGTTACGATCGCGACTTTTCCCTCTAATCGGTTGCATTTTATCGAGCAAGTTACATTAGTACCGAAATTTCGGGCACTTTGATTTATTGCAGTACGCAACATTGTGAAAAGTATGATACACAACGTTCTTCGTGATGCGGCAAGTTAGCAACTTAATTGCAAGTCACGATGAATTACTGTGACTTTGAATCTGATATAATGCTATAAATATATAAATATTAGATACGGCTGTGAAAAATCGATACATCTAGTCAAACAGTACTCTGCGTTGATACCACTGCTT